>NC_023754.2:27026896-27340553 GCF_000499845.2 Phaseolus vulgaris
AATTTTGTTCTTCGTTTTCAACCACAATTTTTGTCTTCTAATGTTTTAAGAATTAAAATTTTAATTTAATTCTCAATTTAGTATAGATTGGTCATTTAAATTAACAATTTACTAATTACGCGTCATTGTTAAGATGGCTAATCCAAAACAGCACAATTGTGATTAATTGCGATAAGAGACCTAAGGGGCGTGCATTAGAAAAACTTATTTTTGCTTAGTAAGAGTTTCACATAGCATCCCTTATATTAAGTTGTTTTATTTTTAAAATATTTTATTTGATAAAGTGATTTTAATTTCTTATATTTTAATTTTAACAAAAAAAATATTTCCAGGCTAAACAGTTAAAACAGATTGTTAAAACAATCTTCAATTAGTTTTGTTGAAGACAATTTGAGAGTAAAATTTATAAAATATTTCTAAGTAACGTCACGAATGATTTTTCTTTGTTAATATTGGTCAACATTAGTTTTATTTAGTTTTGATCATAATATTTTTAATTCACATTAATTATGGTTATTTTTTTATGTCATTAATCTGGTTGACTCACTTTCCGTTCCCACTTATGTTAACCCAGATAATATTTTAACTAAAACTAATCAAAACTGCTATATTCAAAGTTGATAAAAAAAATTGATTTCACATCAGAAAAATGTAATTAAGTAGTGATGTCTACTGAATGTTGTTTTATTTGCATTCTTGTTTTTATTTAATTTTTTGGTTTAAATTTCTGTTTTTTTATTTATTTTTTTATATGACGAGACGCAATACTTAGTATGAGTTTTAATAAAATAAAATAAAATTACAGGTTGGTAAATATAAAAATAAATATTTTTTATATTAATTGTAATCAAATACTTTTGAATATTCTAAGAAGTAGAAGTTAATACATATCTATTAACAATCATTTTGTTTTGGAAATAAAACAGTTATTTGTAGGGGAAGTGGATTAAAATAGCTTCTGAGTTCATTTTATTTTTAATTTTATGGAAAATTAAATAATTGCATGAATATAAAAAATAATTAATTTTTAAAAAACAGTGATTTGTTTTAAGGAAAAGTAACAAGCTGTCGTATAATACTCT
This sequence comes from Phaseolus vulgaris, assembly GCF_000499845.2. Taxonomy (NCBI): domain Eukaryota; kingdom Viridiplantae; phylum Streptophyta; class Magnoliopsida; order Fabales; family Fabaceae; genus Phaseolus; species Phaseolus vulgaris. Next base: position 27,027,979 of record NC_023754.2, read on the forward strand.
TTGTAGTTCTCATTCTATCGCCGCGTACGTACTGATTTTGTTGTTGTTAAGAATCAGAGTTTATTCTCCCTGTTTTCTCAAAATTTCCTCACTCCTCTCACTTTTTCCACAAAATTTCCAATTCCTTCGTAATTTTTCTCACATTTTTTGTTTCGCTCTCCATTTTTAGAACCACTTTTTAAACGTTACTTCTATAGATAAGGGGTTTGATCAACATTTTAACATGGGTTACAAGCTATTGTTCTGACAGTGACAACTAAAAGTATTACCAAACAAATTATAAAATGGAACACAAATTTGTTCTACCTAGACTAGACTATAAGCAACCCCCGAAGGAGTATAGTTTATGACAGGATACTAAGTTGTAGCTTAACACATGATTCAAACTTGAAAAACTAATGCACCCAGCACACTTTGTCAAAATGGAATGAAATAGTGTTCAAACTATAACTGATTAATATATTTATACTGATAATTAAACTAGTTAATGATAAATTGCACGGGATCACAAAGAAAAACCTGAAATAAACACTGATAAATTCACCATCAAATAATAATTATGGTTATATTAACATTTGCGACTTCTATTTGAATTGGCATTTTGAACAAAAACTTAGGTAGGTATTAGTGTGTGACAGCAAGACTTATTGGCAGAGTTCCGAAACAAGAAGTTTGTACGTATAGACAAAGGAAAAGGAGAAGAAAATGGAGTAAAGAAGGGGAAAAGAGAAAAAATGGGGGAAGGAGAAAACTCAATCGAACAATTCCCACGTGGTGGAGGATGGAGGATGTTCAAATGTCTCCCACTTGGTTGTCACAACAACAGGCTTTGTTCTTCCATTAGATAGCTTAAGTTCATCCAGGGTTTCTACACACTTTTGCACTCTCTTTCCCTGAAAAAGTAACACTACATTATTCCCTGTGACTTACCAATTCAACTTTTGTATATTCCAAACACATGTACCATCCAAATGAAATCAGAGAAATGCCAAAACAAGTATATACTTGACAGTAAATTGGAATTATATTGAAAATATACCTGCAAATTTTTCGGTGCAGAAGCATCGCCTTCTGCAGTAATGCTTTCTAATTTGATTGCTTGTCTCATAAGCATCTCAATTAGTGTTGTAATTTGAACTTCCGGTACTTTGACTCCATTGGAAATAGACTTTTCAATGGCAGAAACCTGTATCGGAAAGAAAATGTATTATTGTATACATGCACATGGTGCTTACTACATATGTCCAGCAATATGTTTCAGAGAGGGATTCAAACTTAGAAATTGGTAATGAGCAGGCTTTAGGCAGGGTATGCTACCTATTTTTTTACACGAAATCATTAACTTTGACCTTGTGACAAAAGAATTCACAACAATTTATCCCTTAACAGCTCATTCTCTAAATACATATAAAAAAATTCAACCAGACATGTTTGGTTCGACCCTCATCCAATTATCATTAAGATACATTTATCAAAAAAATGAAATTTGAGACGCCCCCCCGTAACGACACAACCTGATGTCATGTTCACACAAATTGTAATATAAACTTGGTCCATGTAGCAGTGAGCTAAAAGGTTGGGTTACTATTATTGTTATTATTACAAATGGGGTTTGTATGTTTGTGCATATTTTCCCAGAATACTAAAATACAGAACATTCCAGCTGGTGTGACAAAGACATGGTATCACTTTCTTATTTTTTCTGAACAAAAACAATGTATCCCTCACTAGGTATGACAATAACCCACCGGCTACCAAGGAAAACTGTCATGCAGTACACCCATTGACCCAGCGTCAATTCTACCTTAAGAAAGAAAAAAAAGAAAAAAAAGGGTGATAAATGAATATGAAAATGAAGATTTTATTTTAAAAAATAAAATAAATAGACGATTATGAGTTTTTAATTTTAAACACAATCCTTCTATTGTATACTATACTTAGTAACATAAATTATGTTGGGTGTCTTCTTTAACTTTTCATTTTTTTTCTCGATTTCCAAATTTTTTTTTCATTTTTTTTATCACTCCCTTTTTCCTTATCATCGAAAGTGGACGGAAAAGAATAACTACCGACATCCATTCATTGTAAAAACTGGTATTTTACTGTTTACTGCATTGAAGAGTTGTGAATTTATATGAAGAATGTGTGATTGAATTGGTAGAATGTGGAAAAGATGCATACCTGGTCTGCGAGCTGATCAAGCTGGAGAGCAACATCGTTAATTGCGCGATGTGCGTTTTGGATCTTAGCGTTGATACGCATCTGTATGAAGCGTCGTTCGATGCTGGAAGGGTCTTGGATCAACACCACTTTTGATCTGTCTTTCACTCCGCACGCTTCCAAATACTCACCATTTTGTCTCTCTTTGCCTCTGTACACCACTCTCTGTTCATCCACCTGTAATCCCGTTTCCCCACACAGCACCTTCTTCACTTCCCCTGCATCACATGTCATGTCATTTTCACACTTTATCCTTATCCCAACTTTTCCATTTACCTATTTCAATTATCATCAAATCAGACCAATCTCCACAACTTCCTTCCACAAACATCCAATATCATCATCATCTCTAGTTTTGCTTTCCTTAAAGTGCTTCATTTTAAAGATTCTTAAACTACCCAAATATAGTTTTTAAAATGAAAACAAATGTATTTATTGTAATATAAAGGCTAAACACTCATTTGTTCTTAAAATCTATTACATAAATCCACACAATTGAAAAGATGAATTGCAATGTACAGTTATTCTATTTAAATCTTTAAATTTAGTTATTTAATGTCTTTCGCGTATCTTATGTATTATTTTTGCATTATTCTTCAAAGATAATCAAACAGTTTGAAAGTTATGTTAACATCATTTCTTGTTCATTCTCAAGATAAAAACTTGATAATATATACACAAACTAAACTCTACATTCAATATGTTAATTAAATTCTTGAGAGAAAATTGAACAAAAAAAACCCAGCAGACAATGCCATGTTACGTGGGCACGTAGCTTCAGCAATGATGGACTCACAATGCTGGACTGAAACAGCTACCTAACTCAATTTCGACAACATTAAATTTCCCCAGTAAGCAACAAGAACAGAAGAAAATCAACAATGGTAGTTTAGATCCAGAACTTGTCTTACCGAAAGTGGCAATGGAACTGACGCAGATCTCGTAACGGAGAGCACCGTACGCGATTCGAAGGCGCAAATTGCGTGCTGAAGCATCCGTTTGCACAGTCCGTTTCTGCACCAACATTCCTCCTGGTCTCATTTCCCACTCTGTCTTTTCTTCTCTCGCTGTCGTCGAAGACGACGACGAATTCTCTCTGACGCTCGGTTTCTTCCTTATCATTTTGAACTCAGTTTTCCCGGGAAAATAAAACACAGTGGTGGGTGTGTTTTTTTTTCTAGGGAAAATATCTAAGGCGTGACGAGCTTATTGAAAAACTGTGCAACCTTTGCCGACACACAAATAGGTTGCAACGCTTGCAGGTGTGGGGATTTTATATGGTACCGACGCAGAGGGGAAAACATAAATTATTGCGTCATTTCTCACTAATGTTATAAACTAATCTAATTAACTGAGAGCGTTATTATTATTTTATAGCTAATTAAAAAAATTAATACTTATATACTTAGATTTAAATTAACCTTTGGTCTCCTCCACAGTTTAAAGGCGTTTATCTTCCTATCTTTTTAAATTGGATGAGACAGTTCTCTACTGTTGAAAAATTTAAAAGTTAAATGCATAATTAAATTTTAATTAAAAAATATATTATTCATTATATTTTGTTGTGATGGTATAGAAATATTTAATATTCTCGAAAGTATACAACTTTTTTTTAGTGATGGAAATTGGAAGAGACGAGAGCATGGGGAATGTGGAGAGAAAATTATGGTGGTGACGCGGGGTATGAGGGGAGAGAGTTGGACCAATGAGAGGCATGCCACGTGTATGGTGAGTTAGCTAGTGTGTAGTGACAGCTAAGCTTGCCGACAGTTGAAGGAACATGAAGAATGAGCATGTTGCTTTTGCTTAGTGTTAAAAAAGGACACGTGGACGAGAGGCGTTGGATGAGGGTTTTTGAGTTCCTATGATCAGTTTCGTTGTTGTGGTTGGTTTGTGTTTGATTAGTTTGGTTTTGATGAGTAGGCAGGGAAAAGGCCCAAAAATGACATTACTTTGGGTGTAAATTATTGTGGTTTTTTAAGATAGATGGATAAGGTTTAACAACTTGCTGTTAAGTTATATTAAGAGGGAGGATTTAATTACAAAAGTTGATTTATGATTAGCGAACTCGAATACCAGTTTGACTAAAGCCCACTTACTTGCCAAACGGATCATAGTTGTCACTGATTAGGATGGCTTGCTGCTGATGTCAAATAATCATAATAAACCAATAACTCATCCATTCAATCATCACTCTATTATTCACTTCAAATCTTTTTTTCATAAACACAATTCATGAAATATTTTAAAATTTATAAATATTTAATGTGCATTCAAGAAGAGATTTCCTTAATTTAATATTACGATCTATCTATTAATATCGATGTGGATGGGTTTCCAACAGCTTTAGATAAATCTTTTATAAATTGAATATAATATATATAAAATAATACTTTTATATGTTATAAAGAAAAATGAGGTATAAAAGGAGGAAGACTGATTAAAAGGAGGTATAAATTCAGAATAAAAACGTTCATTAATTTGAAAGTGTAAAACGGTAACATAATGAAATAAACACAAGGTTAAATAGATATCATACTGGTAAAATAAGGTCGAAGTAACATTGAAAACATCAAGAAAGTAACTCTTGGAAAGCTTAGGGAAAGAGTTGATAAGTAATAAACAAATATTCTCCTAAATAAGTCTTTTGGTAAACTCTCAATTCTACTTCTAAAATTTGAGTATTTTTTTAAAGAACTTTTACGTTAATGGTCAAAGAGATTTCATAACGATTTAGAGTTTTTGATAAGGTTTCGAACGTGAAAAATATTAAAACTCATTTAAAATATTTTGAACTTAAAAGATGATTATAATGTATTTGATTTAATTCACGTGTAATTAAATATAAAAAAATAATATAAAATTAAATGTTTTTTATTTACATATTATTACATAAAATTTATTTTTTTATTAAAACTTTAGATATTTTAAATTGTTATAGTATACAAATTATTGAAATTATTTTAAAAAAAAATTGAGGTGGCAAACTGTTTTGTGTATATTATAATTTTCACGTTGATAAGTTATTGCACAGTGCATAAAAACTTAGAGACTAAAATTAATTTTAAATTATTATTTTTATATAAAAAATATTAAAAATATATTTGATCTAATAATATAATTTTTGAAATTGGCACAATTATTCTATACAGTCCTTCGTTTATTTTTGGTTCACATGAAGGCCGTAGGCCCAAATTATGGAACAGAAACAGATTGTACAGCTAAAATCTCACGTTTGATGTCTTAAAAAACATCAATTATGCCACCAAATTGACTGCACATCACCACACCCTAAATCATCGACACTACAATGAAAGAAATTTAGTTTTCAACAACCTTAATAACTGTTAGTTAATTTCATCCTTACAAAATTTTTTGAGTGTCAAAAAAATCAAAACAACAACTCAAGGACAAAGGTTGAAGTTGAATTAAATTTACATAACAGTGGTGATAAAATTGATCGTTAATGCTAGCTTTAAGAACCTAATTGAGTATTGATTATATTAATTTAAGAACTAAATTTCGTTTCTAATGATATCAAAGACTATTTTTTATTGATTTTTAAATTTCAAGAACTAAATTAGCACTTTATTCATTTTTAAATTCAGGTCTCATAAAATTCAGGTCTCAACTGGTCTGGATAAGAGCTTTGAGGGAGAAAAACATAATTTTTGTTTGGAAGATTCGGATTCAAAATGAAACAATATGATCTACAAAGTCTTTCCAAATTCATAATTAGCTTATAAATGATGTAATCCAATTTTTTTTTTCAGATTTATAAACTTTTCCAAATTCCTAATTAGCTTATAGATTAGGTAATCAAAATTAGCTTTTAAATTACATAATTAGACTTCGAATTATATAATCCAAAAGTTTGTTTTTTTTTCAAATGCATTTATGAATTACTAATCCTAAAATACAATTTTTTAAAAATATATTTCAAATTATATAATTCAGAAGTCTAAATTTAATAGTAACTTTCAGATTATGTAATCCGGACATGCATTTGAAAAAAAAAAATTCAAATTACATAATCCGAAAGATACAAGAACAAACCGGACATATTTGGGAAGAATCTTTTATGAACTCACCTATCTCACTGGCCCAAAATAGTAAACAATTTTAAAAAATGGAAACATTTTTAACCGTTTCTAACCTATTACACTGGTTAAAGAATTAAAAGGAGGCATTTCTCGTTACAACACGGATAATCGCTCCCATATAACTAGTAAAACCAACATCTTTCCAGTTATCAACACGTTTTTCCAGTAAAAACTTTTTATTCAACTACTGATAGGTGCACGCGCATGCGAAAAATATGAACTTTTTATGATCAACAAAAACTATCTTAAAAAAAGAATGTGTTCATTACTAAAAAAATTCATCCAAATGATCACTTACCAGGCAATGTCAGTAACTTCAACAAAATCTCGAGATTAATATCGTTCATCTAAAATTTCTGACAGCAAAATTGAACCTTTTCCTTCCATTCCATCTACATCTCCTCCCTTGTCAACATCCTGGGCGTATAATGTCTTACAAACATGTTTAATAAGGAAAGTAGTATTCAAAACACGCTACAATGCGGCAGTTAGGTAGCTCGAAAATCAAGAAAAATACGTAATTTTTGTATTAGCATCTCCCGAGTACCAAAATGTGGCTTCCCAGCTGTGATCCAGTCCTTCTCCAGAAGATTTGCTTTAGCACCGGCCAACATTTCATCATGGAATGCAGAGACTATCTGGTAGATGGAAGTCTTGAGAACGTCAGCAATAGCATACGCTTTTGAATTTACTGGGCCACTTCTTCTTTTACCAGCAGCAACATCTACCCTTCCACTATTCACAGTGGCCCATTTGATACCAGCAGGTCCCAACAACTGATTTGGGGATTGCAGGTTTGTTTTCTTTCCCATGAAATTTTCAACAGCAAGAAGGCAGGATAGAAGTGTTGAAACCACGGCAGCATTACTCCCGGAAAGCTGAGCGACCCCATTCTTGTCCTCCTTACGTGAGCAGGCAGTCAGTGAGGCAACACTCCTTGAACACCATGCATATAGCTGCATTTAAGCAAACAAATACTTTTTAATATGTTATCCAAAAATTCTGAATAGAAGCCTGGGAGTGTGCTGCTTTGTTGCCCCACAACTAGAAGGCTTCTTGTCACAGAAAAGTTAAACAAGTGACCATTTGAACCATTGGTTATTAATTAATATCAAATTTACAGGGTTGCAATTCATGTCATGTCAATGACCGACATAAATATTTAGGAAGCCCAGAGGAATCATGAGTTGACTTTCCCCTCTGTAAGTCCATCAACATAGAGTTACATATATTATTGGATTACATGTATAAAGTGTTAAAAATAACTCCCCTGAATTTATTTTCTCTTTTACATATGAAGAGGGAAGGCATAAACCACATAATAATTGGTTGTGGGAGCAATTTCACATTTAATACATGTAAAATACTGAAAATCAATATAATATAAGGGTATTATAATTATCATCATGTTAAAACTGCAAGTGGAATGGGCTCGTTTAATGTGCACACCCAGTCCCATTTTTAAGGCAGCAGTTTGAGTTTAAAACAAGAAGATGAAACTTCTGGGTGTTTGATAATCAATGTTACAACTTAAGAAGAATTTCTAGAGTTTAGAGTCTTTAAAATCATGTTTTTTCTTTGAATCTACATGTTTCTTTTTATAATGAGGTACATTTATCATCATACTTCTTGCAAAATTGCTTATTTTGGCTCCACAACCTAAAAAACAAGTTTTTCCAAACATAGTTCATACCACAGAAAAAAATGAACATAAAACAGTGAGGCCTGAAAGACATTGTAGAAATGCTAATGCTAAGCCATGAAAAACCTTCTAGTAAAGTTCAATATTCAGTGTGAACACCAATGCCCAAAGCTTCCAGTTATACAGAGAGAAAAAAAGTTGGATTTTAGCTTCACATAAACTATACAAATGATGAAGTTATATATGTACCTGGAAGTTGTACAATTCTTCCACGTTCTTAAAATCGAACCGTGCCTCCGTTGGGGACAACAGCTGATTTGATAATTGAGTAGCTTTGTCAACAGAACTTCCTGGGCCTTCACCTAATTTAGTTGCAAGATGTTCCAACGGCTTCAAGCACACATCAACTACTCTTTTGTACGTTTCACTGGTTTCTTCAAAAAACCCCGCACGCCTCCAAGTGTCAACATTGTTCTCACAAACCATACACAGATCAAGATGTGCAAGATACCTTAGAAGCGATGTAGGAGTAGTCTCCTCCAAAGCTGAAAGGAGATGCTCACTTGGATTCGTTTCTGCTGCCGCTGATCCTTTTGGAGGTGCAAATATGGACCTCTTAGTATGCAAAACCTATGTGGCATATTAAACCAAAACAGAAACTTCAGCATTCGGTAACAAAAGGCTGGGGAATATAAATGCTTGCAAAACACCTCATCCAATTCAAAATCCCAACATGTTGCATATGTCTGTAACTGGCATACAGGTGACATTATACAGGTTTCATTATGGATAGTTAAGAGAAAGCTACTCAAAGTTGTTTTAACACATCCCTCACATTATACACAACAACGTAACCAGGACACACAGAACGAAAATCCAATGTACACGATAGAGACCCCAGATTCCAAAAGATCACATATGCAGATCAACGAAACAAGGTTGAACAAGTTCGACAACATGGCAAGCATACAAATAAAACCTAAAACGGAAAAGTGCATGAGCACCGGGATCACTTTCTTCTGGGCATATCAACAAACATGTAGGGATCATTAGTTTGAGAAAAACCTACCCAATGCAAATGATGAGTCAACTCCCAAGAGAAGAAGATAGCAAAAGTGGCAGCAAAAGTGGTTAACTGCTCGACGAAGAATCCTGTGGTGGCGACGGAGTACTTAAACGGATGCGGGAGAAGCTCCAACAAAACACCGGAGATAACGAAAGCAAGAGCGGAAAGCTTGAAGGCTTGTTGAGCAGCGGAAGGAACACCCATCTTGAAGCTGAAAAAGAGAGGACGCTGCAGCCGCAAGAAGCAATAAATCAGTGCGCATAAAGATTATGAATTTATTAATAAGATGGAAGAGAGTGAGAGACCTGGATGATGGGGAAGTGGAGGAGCCATCGGCGCTGGAAAAGGTAATGCGATGCGAAGAGGGAGCCTAGGAGGAAGCCCCGGAGGGCTAATCGGGGTAAGGGGGAGGAGGGGTGGGCGGCGGCGGGGAGGGAGAGGGCGGCGGAGAAGGAGGCGGCGGTGGCGAAGAGGAGGGAGAGGGGGAGGCGGGGGCGGGGGTGGGGGGAGGAGAGGAGGGAGAGGGTGGGGGAGAAGAGGAGTTGGGAGGAGAGGAAAAGGAGGAAGGAGAAGAGAGGGTAGTGAGGTGAAGAGAATGGGAGACAGAGAAAACAGAGGAAGACAAGAGAAGATGAAATGGATTGCCAGATCATGAAACTCATCAACCGCTTCTTCACCACCAACTCCAACCTTCCTCTGCTCCCAGACATCATTCACAAATAACCACTTTTTCTTCTTTTTTCTTTTCTTTTCTTCTCTTCTTCAACAACAATGCTTCACTTCCCCCTTTCTTCCCTTCTCTTCCCAGACACTATTTCTTTCAAAGGAGGTAAGACTCAGTAGTTTGTTAGGTCAGTTTAAATTTTTGAATTTTTTTAACATTTCTTCAATACAATCTATATTATTATTACAAAAGTTGGGTTATAATACGTTTCGGCTGCTCTGTCTTAAATTAAAATTATTATTTTTTAAAGTTTTATCTCTATATTTAACTTAAGCATAATATATGAAAACTAGGAAAATTGATTTGTAGAATAACTCAAATTGATTTGTTACATTTAAATTAGAAAAACCCTAAAATGGTTAGGGTTTATTTGAATTATGAAGATCGCAGCAAAAGAACGTTCTTTTCAGTCACTCCCAACGTTTCCCATTCCTTTTTTCTGACGAAATGGCAATCATCATCCCCAAACGCCTCTTCACCCTCCGCTCCGTCACCGCTTATTCCCTCAACCCATTCACGCGCCCACGAACCTCTCTTCCTCTCACGCGCCTCCTACTCCACGCGCGCCCATCCTCCACCCAGCCATCGAGAACCCCGTCGGAGAAACAATTCGAGACGTGGGTCCAGGCCCTGAAACCGGGCTTCACCCCCTCCGACGTGGCCCAGGCACTGCAGGCCCAATCTGACCCGGACCTGGCCCTCGATATCTTCCGCTGGACCGCGCAGCAGCGCAACTACAAGCACACCAGCCACACCTACTTCCTCATGATTAAACACCTAATCTCCGGCCGCCGCTACAACCACGCCGAAACCCTAATAGAGGAGGTCATTGCCGGCGCCTGCCACGACGTCTCTGTCCCTCTCTACAACTCCATCATTCGATTCTGCTGCGGTCGCAAATTCCTCTTCAATCGCGCCTTCGATGTCTACAAGAAGATGCTTAATTCCAACGATTGTAAACCTGATCTCGAAACCTATACCCTTTTGTTCAATTCGCTGCTTCGGAGGTTCAATAAGTTGCATGTTTGTTATGTGTATCTGCACGCAGTTAGGTCTTTGACTAAACAAATGAAGGCTTCTGGTGTTATTCCTGATACCTTTGTATTGAACATGATCATCAAGGCTTATTCCATGTGCTTGGAGGTGGATGAGGCGATTCGGGTTTTTCGCGAAATGGGGTTGTATGGCTGTGAGCCTAATGCTTATAGTTATGGCTACATTGCCAAGGGATTGTGTGAGAAAGGGAGGGTGAGTCAGGGGTTGGGGTTTTATAGGGAGATGAGAGGGAATGGTCTTGTGCCTAGTACCAGTACTTATGTGATAATTGTGTGTAGTCTTGCGATGGAGCGCAGGTTTGAGGAAGCCATTGAGGTTGTGTTTGATATGTTGGGGCAGTCTAGGTCCCCTGATCATCTCACTTACAAGACTGTTTTGGAAGGGTTGTGTCGGGAGGGAAGGGTCGATGATGCTTTTGAACTGCTTGATGAATGCAAGAAGAGGGATGCTTCCATGGGTGAGAAGATGTACAAGACTTTGTTGGAGGACTTGCATTTTTCGTGCCGGGAGTAGGTTTTGTGCTAATGCATTTACTTGAAGTAGCATAAGATGCATATAACTCTGCTTTTGTTGGAGCGTAGCTTAGTCAATCTCCTGCTCTTATGAGACAACTGATTTTCTTGAATGAGTGCTGATGCAGATAAATAGTTGCATTTGCATGGAAAATTGCTCTCAACTTCCTTTGGACTAATTTAGCTTGCAATGTGAATGGAGGGGGCACCTGATTAGTTGTTAGTTCTATAAACACTGATATTGATGATAAGGTGGCGCAAGCTTCTTTTATGATAAAATGTTGCCTCTGAGCATGCTGAATAGACTAGACCACAGCATTGTAAATACTGACAGATGAATTTCCACCTCATGGCTTTGTGACATGCAGAAGTTGCTCGTGGATAGTTTGCTGGAGTGGATGAGTATCTTAAGGTATTGTGCAAAGAACCAAAGCTTCCCAATATTCAGCTGATTGTTCTTTATTGTTGGCTTCTCGCCCTTAGTTCATCATTTGTTTTCTCCAAGAATTAATCTGAAATAGATGTTAGCTAAAAGTTTTACAGTTGCTAGCATCTGTTTGTATTAGTTACGGATATTTATCTTTTAGTCCTAATTCTCCATGGTTTGGAGCATCCCTATTGGTCTTGCTCGCCGCATAAGGGGGGAAATTACATTAATCTTCTGTGTTCTGAATAAAGCAGAATTATTCCGCGTGTGTAACGATGGTGATCATATTTGCTGATGCAATTGTGTTACTCTTTGCAATGTTTATCTTTTGGCATTAAGTTATATATATAGTGTGGCTTCCTATAACTTAATGTTGGAAACGTGCCTTAGATATTGTAAAGCAGTTTTAATTTTTATTTTGAACAAGTCAATTATTAAATTGATAAGAATATGTGTTATTTTAATTCTAATTGGTAGTGGATGAATTGTTTTCCTTTTACCTTAAACAAAAACCAACCCTTAATACACATTATATCCTGTGCAACAAATCTTTTCATTCTTTAACATGAATGGCAAATTACACTCACCTTAAGGTTGACTGAAATTACATTATCTCTTTAGTTTTCTATATTAGTTTCATCTTCTTGAATTTATATAATTGCATAAAAAAAATCAGGTAAGGTATATGTATGAACGAGAAGGATATCTGACATTATTTTCTTGTATAAATTGAGAGACGTTAGTGTAGGGTAAGAAAAAGAAGCAGCATAAAGGTTCAGCATCGAGTGAATTTTGGTTAATCCTCAGATTGAATGTAATTTGTCAAAACTCTTAACAACACACATCCTTATTCATAGCAGTATCTCCTCGTCAATTGTCTTTTCCACTTCTTTATTAATTACAAACTATACTCCTACTGAACTGGTTCCTTAATTATAGCAGTATAACTGCCTTTACAGAAGCAGGTTCACATGAATCGAACCCGCAGTACATAATCGTTACATATCCTGGTACTGATATTTTTTCGATGGATATTATGTTATATCAAGAACTTTTTCTAGTTCTCACGTATTAGAAATTCTAAATGTAAATGTAGAAAAAAAAAATAGTACAAACTCATCACTAAGGTTTTGAATTGAAAGTGGATTTTAGGTTGAAAGTGGTACTCTAATCCTTCATATGAATTTGTTTTATTGGTGTCAAATATCGTAAACGTATCCCCTCAAAAAAATCCCATACATCCTATTACAACAAGCTCTATTTAAATACAATATAAATATTCAACATTATCACTTTGACTCGGTGAAAAGTCATATCAATTCTCACTCTGTACCAATAAAAAAAATTATGAATTGCATACTGAACACCATAAGATTGATCCGCAAGGATTACAAGTCGAACAAACATCACATAACACTACATTGGAAATATTATCACACCATCCAACGATTTCTTACACAATCACATTCACAACAGTTAACACTCAACATCCTGGTTCCTAAGACGTATTATGAACAATGAATAAAATATCTAAAGGTATCGCTACAAGACTACAACTAACACGTAAAAAGCAGTTGAAATTCAGATAATTACATCAAACAGGTGTTGTTCTCGAAACTGAAGACAATGCATCTTCAAACCGATCATCATCTATCTTCTCAGAGCTCAAGCTTGGTGGAATGAAAGATCTGAAAATCAATTCCATGTTGGGAGGTTCCTTAAGTGGATTAGCTGCAACCTCAAGTGCTGGATGTTCGAAGGCAGGGTAGAATTTCTTTGCGCAGACAAAACCAAAGATCAATGACAAAAAGGGCAGAGGAAGCACAAGTGGTGTATAGTAGAATTTCTGCGCCCCAAAGTACCCAAACATGGTAATTTGGTATAGTATCAGAGATGCTAGTACACGGTTGTGTATGTGAGGCCACATTCTTCCATAACTTTCATATGATGGTACGTAGACTTTGAGTGCCTGTTGATTAATAAGTATACACAAACTCGTAAAAAAATATTTACTAACAGGTCTGATTTAAAAATAGCTTGGTAAAAGGGATCATCACAAAAACCAATGAAGTACTAAATTGAGACTTAAGGAAAGGTTAGCCATAAAAAAACATTAAACTGGGTTCATTAAACAAAATTCCAAGAACTTCACCTGATTTCGCAGTACAAGCCATCCTAGGCCAAAATATAGAACACCAAATGGGATTATCACAGGAGCAATAACAGAGTAACAGAAGACAATTGTGACAATCAGCATGTCACCAGGAACTCTAGTTCCATAACCAAGATCTCCAGGTCGCCAAGCCTCTTTCAACTCAGCTTCGGTCTTGCAAAGATACTTTCTCTTCAAATGGTATATAATAAGAGGAACTATTCGGGACAGTTCAAGGCCATAGCCAACAAAAAATCTAACACAGAGAAAAAATCAATTAATCTATGTCATGTCAAGTCAAGTATTTAAAATTAAAAAAGAAAGGCGAACCCTTTTCTACTTATGTCTAATCTAGTAGGAATATTCCAAATTTTCAACTTTACACACTTTTACACGCAAATCATGTTAGAAAGTATCACGCCTTTTAAAAACACAGTAACTTCTACTTCAAAAGAATGTAGGAAAAGATGATAACAAGCTATAATGAGGAAGACCATTTTCTAAAATTTTAAACTTTCTGCATTTCCTTTTACTTATAAATAAACAAAATGATGTATCACCACAGATAAATAAACTAAATAAAATAAAGTTAGGAAGACATCTTACTTAAGGGCGACATAGGTCAAGAAAAAAGTAGCATTGCCCGGGAGGCTCTCAGCTAGCAAGGACGAAATTTCACTTAAGCTGGGGTTCTTCTGAATTTTATTGAATGCTTTGAACAAGGTTCCACCTATAGTAACTCCAATGAAAACGTTGAGCACGATGAAATAAAAATATTTTCCAGATGCAGCTCTAACTGCGTGACTTTCGGTTGGAATGCCTTCAAATTTAGACAAGAACAGAAGCAACTTGGGCAACAATGCCAAGAAAATAATCAGCGCAAGTTGAGGGAGGTAAGCTTCCAACACTGTCCTCAAAGCCGCTATACGAACAATTGGCTTTATGAATGGAAGATATTTCACCAAATTATCCAAAGTACTAAATGCAGATACAAATGTAATTGGGATCATGTAGAAGAATATAGTCAGTGCTACAATGACATACACCAAATACTGCCTCAGCTCTCTCTGAAAATACTTGATTTTCAAATTAGGCAATATTAGTTGACTGGGTTCAGGAGCATCAAAGACTGACCAAGTATCAACCATTTGTGCATGCAAACTCTGAGCTGCAGACGCTGCAACCACCCTACTTGAGAAAAACACCAGAGCAGCGTCTTGCTGCTTCTCTCTAAGGGTGACCTTTTGCTCAGATTCCAATTTGGTAACAAATTCATTAATCTTATCTTTGTAATAATCTATGCTATCCACCTTTTTACCAACTAGCCCAAGGAAGCCAGTCTTGTTAGTAGGCTTTGTTCCTTCTGGTTTGGCAGTTGTTTTAGACCCTTCATATACTGCTTCAGCACGGGCAAGCTTCTTCTTATACCCTTCTAAGGTCTCCCAAGTCTTGTTCACCTGTTAGCAAAAATTAGATAGTACAATATTCAGTGAGGAAAAACTAGCATTTACATTACAGGAACAACAAAATCACTAGACATTTAGAATTAATGGATATAACGGGTTACTTCTATAGAATTCTCCTCATTTTCTTTCATTTCCATGATATATGGCCACATTAAATGGATGTTACATGCATCATCTTTCAAAATTTTGATACGGAGTCAGAAATAGTATAATTAATCTAGAGGGTATGAAAAAGGCAATCGCAAGAACACCTTACCACTTTGTTGTCTGTTACGATCATAGATCTGTAAAATGCCTCTGGATAGATGGCTTTAAAATAAGCGTCAACCTGTTCCTTCTTAGTCTGACCTTGAGTAGCATTAGGTATGTCTCTCACAACTATAGCAAACTGTTCAGGCCTCACATCAGGAGACTTAAGAGCTTCGCCTCGCAGCCATGAGACATGCTTGTAAGCTCTCCACAGGAGAACAAATGTAACAATTGAAACCCAATAACAGGCAATTAAAAATCCCCACAGCCTTGGACTCTTTGCCTACACTGACACACACAGCTAATTAGTTGATTAAAAGGACGATTTACTATAATATTATTGGAAAAAAATACTGATCTTACCGTGATGTTAGCCATTGATAACTTGTCAAGTTGATTGAAAGTTCCTTTGCTAGTTGTTTGTGCCTTTGCACCTTGTCTCTTCATAGCATTGTCAGTAGCAGAAAGCGGCAGAAGAACCGGTAGCAGAATAACTCCAGATAAAACTAGGATACTCAACACTAGCACAGAACAATAATAATAATAATTAAAAACTTTATGCTGGATTCATTAGTCATCCCATAAGCATGTTATAGATAACTATTGCAAAATATTAAAGCTTATCACCAGACAAACATATTTATAGGGGAAACAAATATTATAGTGGAAAAGACTTCTCTTCTCTTTGTGTTTTGAGGATGAAAACGCAAAATGCAATTGTCTACAAGCCACACATAGGTCACAGATAACCGATGCATATAGTGTAGCATTTTGCTCACACAAGCAAGAATCGGGCTGTCCTGACCATTTAAAATGTACTATGCTGAATCAAAAGCAGAAAAAAAGATGAACAGAGTTTCTAGAAGATAACCTTATGTGCCTTAAAATCAGGAAAAAAACTCAACAATCACAAGAAAAGCAAACTGAAATAACATGCGACTTTCTCAGTGTAATTCAAAATTTCTTTCCCAGTTTTGTATAATACTAGTAAGCCAAATAGAACCAGGAATTTGTCCTTCACATTCATACGAACACGGAAAAAGACCAAAGCTTGACATTTCAAGTATTACTTAAATCAGTTCCCTAAATTTTATCGAGAACTCATTCCTGAGGATTAATGTTTCTAAAGAATCCTGTTTCAGCTCTTAAAGGCAAAACCGATAAATAGTGAATACAATGAAATGCTGTTGTTTCCTGTCCAAATTATCAAAAAAAGAAAACAAAGGTAGTATTATTGTAATTATCAGTGAAAATTTTCTCAAGGTACCAGACAATCTTACGAAGATTCTTCTATGTTCTAATTGAGCATAACATATGATGTAATTCCTCATGAGCTGTTGATATTATTCTTGAATCAAAATTGAAGTTTCATTTAGATAAAACTCCAACTTTTATTGGAGAACAAGACCAAAAACTACCTATAAAACCATATCCAAGTTTTATCCTAGGAGCTTCAACAAAGAGGAAGTTATGCAGCAGGCAGATATATAGATAGAAAAAAGGGAAAAGGAAGAAACCAGTGGTGAGAAAGACAAAGTAGACGGCAGTGTCGACCCCAGACATGGTAACAACATCACGTTCTGAAGAAGACACGGCCTCCTTGATCCAAGAGAAAGGGTTGCGGCTCTTGGACCCTCCTTCCAATGGATCCAACCCCTTGAGGATCCTGTTGGGGTAGTACACCACATTGTTCCCAGGCTTACTCGAGAGAAACGCAAACACGATCAGCAAAACCAAAAATATCACAAAGGAAGTCCCCAGGGACGTCAAAAACGAAGTAAAATCCATCTGGGCCTCTCAATTCTCTCCACAACACAACACAAAGTTCCTCACTTGATCCACATCAATGAATGCCCCGTAGCCGTTACCACTCCCTTCACTCGAGCCAACCGTTGCAAACGGTTATAAAAGGGTGTTATTTTATGTAGCAATAATGGCAAACGGCAATGACGTGAAGGAAGAAGATGAAAGGAAAGTGAATATAGAAAAGAAGGAGATATTTTGAACAAAGGTGGTAGTTGTGTTGTGGGGCACCTTACGTTTTGGATTGCTTGTGCTCAATAAATGTAGTGTAACGAAGGTTTTATTTATGTTGAGTTTGAAGAATGCGTTTGCGTGGAAATTAAGAGTGGGATGAGTGTGTGAGGGAGGAAATAATGCAAAACGGTGGTGCAGAAGAACTGTTGAAAAGGACAAAACTTTCTCATGTCCCTGTTTGTGTATGACAGAGAGATGAACCCGAATGCCAATATTACCCCTCAATAATTTGAATCAGGGATATCATGCCTCTTCCCTTCCAGATTTATCACAACTCATACCCTTTTTCAACTTATCTATCTACTGTTCTTTGGATCAATTGTAAGACATGTTAGATTTTGTTTTCTCCTTCTCAACGATGAATTCTAAGAAGCAAATCTTAAACCACTCAAATTTTATTAGAGTTTACAGAAGATGAGAAAAAATCGGACCTATTCACGTGTTGTCCATGGGATTCAGAAGCAAGTCAAAACAAAAACAAAAGATATTTTATGTTTTTCTCTCTTTCTATTTTATGTGTCCATAAAGCAACACTAAACTATACTTCCATTATCAAAATAAATACTTATTACGTATTTCACAGTTCACATATTTAATAAACTAATAATTTCACAAACATCATAAAAACGGTCCATGCATCATGTTGATTCTTTCTTCGTCTTATGAAAATCTTCAGCTGGTTTATAGTTTTCAATGTTTCAAACCAATTCATGTTCCAATTTCAGAGTAAAGAAAAAACTATAAAATGCATTGTATACAAATATGCACACGATGAATTTGTATTTCAGTTGGATTTTGCTACAAACCCATTTCTTTCTGGCCACTGAAGCTTCATGAATAACTCCAACACACTTCATCTTAATAGTTGCAAAACGCAGATTACTAGGTGGTGTGGCCATCAAAAAGTGTTTTTTTTATCGGAAACATCGTCCAATATTTCATGCTTATATATACAAAATGAAACAATGACTTTTTCTACACTTTACTTTATAAATACCGTAACTTTTTTCAGTCACAGTGCCCAAAGGGAGAATTTTATTTTTCACGTGCTTAGTGCATAATATATTGTTTAAAGAATAACTAACTCATTAGCATTAGTCAAACATGTTTGAAAAATAAAACAAACTGCAAAAAATGTCAAAGTAGTTTTATGAAAAGCAAGTAGGAGATTTTTTATTAAAAAAAAATTGAGTGTATGAGGTGATTCCAAATTGAGCAAATTGCTTAATAAATTAGTATAAATATAATTGTAATATATAACATACTTGTGTCATCATTACCCATTATAGTATGCATCATAATTACATTACATAATACATATAAAACTTGAGTTTGATTTGAAAAAAAAAAGGACAAGAGATTTGGGTGATAACGTGCATGATATTTCTTTTGTAGTTGCCAGAAAAGACAAAGAGAGGGATGAAAGCAAGGGTATTATGGTAATTGCACGGAATATGGATAAAATCAGTTAACGGGTAACATTATAGTTCCAGATTTGTACCACCGGGGAGTTTGTTGTCTCTCTCTCTCTCACTCACACACAGACACGTTGTCGACGAGGGGTAGCCTTTTACCCTAACACTAAGGAAACAGCGTATCCAGCTGACACGTGTCAGTGACTCAAGGGACAGGTGGCACATGGATGTGTTGCCGACAGATGGATTAATGTGGATAAGAAGGGAAGCTATGCAAATGCTGTTATGCTACACATACCTAACTTTAAGACCATTCAAACCAGATTTTTTTTCACCAAAAATAAAAATTCTCTGTCTTTTTTGCTGTCCTGTTTGGTCCCACACATAAAGAAAAGCTAGACTGGTATTTTCTCAAAGCATGAATCAGAGTTTTGCTGATTTAAAGATTTCATTGGTTGATATTTCGAAAGTAATTCTGAATTTGTTTTTTAAAATTTTTGAGATTTTTTGTGGCATGTTTGTGGGTTTAGTTTATCGAATTATTATGTTTGGTTGGTGAGTTAATGAGAGAAAGGAGGATGAGAAAGTGTGGTAGGGTGAGATTTGAGGGACCATACACGTTGAGTTTTTGAAACAGAAAAACGCGGTGGACAAAGGATAAAGAAGAAGTAGATTAAAGGTCGCATACCCCATTCTATTTTATCTCTTTAGTGGACCCATTGTTATCAATCATCATACACCAATATTATTCAGCTATGTGCTTTTTATTTCCTTTTTTAAAGGTAAATTGTTATTAAAAAATTATCCAACAGCCTCAAATTTTGTTGTTGAAGTCTACAGATTAGACAAGGGTGCTGAATATTATTCCCTGCTTTTAAGAATATAGTGAAGTATGAATGTGCATCAACAGTGCTCGCAAGTATTTTCTTTAATATTTTTTCCTCCTTGCAATGATCTCTTTGTTGTGGAATGATTCGAGTGAATTTTTCAGAATGCATATATTTTGGAAAATGTATTTAAAATAATTGAGTGGCCACCCATGAAGTTAATGAAGTGCAAGAACAAATATCTTCCTCCATCCCCTTACTTTTAAAATTATGAAAATATTTGGACTGTACAATTTAGAGTACAAAATTAACGTACAATCCAACATACAATTATAAATTTGTATTCTGAACAACCTGGAATACATAACAGATTTCATATTTTGGAATTGAAAAAAATAATAAAAATATCAAAGAATAATTTAAATATTTTTTAAAACATGGAGTGAAAAAAGAAATACATGGAGGTGCATGAAGAAATCATCGTCACCTTCAGAACAAATCACTAGTTTTTTAGTTAACTTTTTTGTCGAGGTGGATGATGAACATATATTTATTCACACTTAATAACTTTAATCATAGATTATTGGATTATAATAATAAATAAATCTATTGTTTTAATTAATATTCTTATAATTGGGTTCATTTGGTCTAAACTATTATTTTTGTAATTTTGTGTTTTTAGAGTAAATTATCCGAAGGGAGCATCTACTTTGTGAATGAGTCAAATATGTAAAAGTTCAAGTTGCTTCTTGAACCAAAACGGGAAACAAATTTTAAAAAAAAATAAAAAATCTACAATATCTCCAAAACAGAATTGAAAACTGCAGTCAACCAAATACACTTTGAAAAGCCCGGTGATTATTTACAGCAAAAAGAAAAAATACAATAGTATGAAGAACATGCTAAATTCTATTTTCTTTCGAATTGAATGTGTACTAACTTTGTCCAATAGTAATATATATGAAGCAGGTACAAGAGTTTAAAATATACAGCAGCAAATTATCTGAAGTTGCAGCATCTTGCACGACCTCTTGACAAGTTGTGCCATAGACAGACCATTTGCCTTGGTGATTGATAATGTGCAGTGAAGTAGCCTTCCATGCATCCATACTGACAAAACTTCCAGTTGTGGGAATACTGAACCGCTGCCACCGTATTGTTGAATCTCCCAACCCACATTCCCATGCTTACGTCCTCCATCTTAAAGAGCTGCCACCAGAATCAAAATGTTTCATCAATCAAAACTGTGTACTGATAGCACAGTGGAACTGCAGGATGAAAAATCAAAAGGGATAAAGTTTCTGGTAACAAACCCGCAGCCTCCTTTCCTTGTGTTGAGATATGATGAAAGTAACAATGTCTCTGGAAAGTATGTATGCAGGGCCATTTGCATAAGGAGGATATACTTCTTCAGGCCACTCCTGTGCCAATTAATATATTCAACAAGATAAGAGGAAGCATGTTGACACATTAGTGTGTTATTACTTTTTGTTTTTTGCATAAATTGAAAAAAATGAATACATGTCGCATAGAGATCGGCCAGAACCATAGTAAGCTCGAACTGAGTAATAATTTCTCAGGAACATTCATGCATTCTATTATATTACTCCTAGCAACATTTCTCACATTAGTATATCAAATACACAAAAAGAAACACATGGGTCAAAAGTAGCAGTCTAACAGTATTGTGCAGGGCCCTGAATTCCAGTTAAAATGTAGTCATAGATACATCCTTGTGGTAGTTGCAAGTTTAAGATTTAAATGGAGCTGGTACAGAGGTATCAATTACTCAACCTATGGTTTCATTGTCTGTCCCATAGAGTTGGTGGTACTGGTACGTAGGTATCAATGCAGAAGCACAGCATTTTTTTTTACCCCGTCGGGTTGTTTAAGACCCTTTTTTGAGCAAAAACAAGTTTCACGTGCCTATAAGGATTGTAACAAAATACCTAATCCCTATTGATAAGCTTCACTAAATGCTGGAACACTATCGTTTCAATAAGCAAACAGAAATGTACACACTTTCATGTTACCTACAAGTTTAACTAAATGTGACAACTATAATACCTCATATTTAACAGCCCATTTGCCGTTTCTCATAGGGCGATGTAGCAGATTGAGATTGCCCATATAAAGGGGCTTATTCCGGGGTACAGCTTCGATTTCTTTTAAGATAGTATCCACCCTAATGAAAGTATCATCATCAACTTTCACGATATATGCAGCACTCACATTCTGAATCTGCATGAAAGAAAATTGGCTTATAAAAAACCTGAGACAGAGGCAAAATGAGTGGGAGCCATAAGAGTTGCACATTTTTAGGGAGCTGAGAGATATTAGCTTCACTTACCCCAATATCTGCAAATAATAGAAGACAAGCACACAAGCTAACTAAAGATTTAGAAATGAACTCACCCCAAACTCGCAGACAGCCATGGTTTTAAGCACAATAAGGTCGTAGCAGTCCATAAAGGGCAAAATGACAATGTCACCGAAGTAAGCAGCTTCTTTCCTCAGTACCGTATTTACTTCCTTCCTTGGATTCTTCATGTTGATGTTTAGAAATTATAACAGGTACAAAACACAGACAAATCAGCTATATCATATCAATAAGAAGAATAATAGTGAAAATAAATAAATAAAATTATACAGAGAGCCCTTTGAATTGCAAACAATAACATAACCGGTTAAATTGAAAAACATTTGTTTACAAATTGCACTATATTCCATAGAACTCCGATATAACTACATTTATTTACATTATTATATTTTCTCTTCGGAATTTGCAGTATAATAACAATTATATTATAAATAACCAATACAGAGGTGGATTACACATATAAAATAAGTAATTTGCACAAGCAATAATAGTTCCCATAAACCAACCAATGTTACAAAAAGTATAATCCAACCAAAACACAAATCTCATGCAAATATAAACTATGTATATCAGTTATACGAAAAGATGAAGATAGGAAAAATCGAACTTTCCGTGAACTTGAAATCTTTAAGAGCTTCGTGAAGCACAAAATACCTAAGGTGATAACTAGCTTTGGATTCCTAGTGATACACTGAACTCGGTGGGCTCCATTGCCAATGTGGATCATAAATTGAGTATATGTTCTATGAAGCTAAATGTATGCGATGCCTTAGGAAACCTGATCCTAGACAACTTTTCATCTTCTCTTTTACTTTCTAAAATCAATTTCAGCAGCCTACAAGTCAGGTATGGCTATCATATCTCAATTTATTTCAAACAAAGATTAGCTAAAATTATAGCCAGACAACCAATAAATCATGACTGACCTTTGTTAAGTGAGAATTTTATAAAAAACTGAAGATCCCTTCTATCTCACTGACTTTTTGCTGTTTATTTTTGCTTTAAGTTTCCAGGTGAATGGATCAGATCCTAGCTCTTGAAATTAAAAAGCTTCCAATTAAAATAACTAGACTCCACATTCAATTTGCCAAAGCTTTTTGGCCATCAAATTGGAAGTTACAATAGGCCCACTTAAAGGTCAAACAAAAATTTTACGTTGCTCTTTCAGGGTTTAAGTCCATACTTTTACCCATAATTTCCACAAAATGACCCCCCAAGGTTGTTTTTCTCTTCATGAATCTTACAGCAGTTCAAGTGTTCAACAACATTCTTGGTATAATGGCACAATCAAATTGTGATCTCTAGATAAGGTATTCCCCTAATAAACAAACCAAAGAAATACTCATCTTGTAAGTGTTCCTCCAACTCAAATACCAGAACTCCCCGTCTCTCTGATTGAAGGAAATCCAATCCCATAATAATTACAATGTCTCAAATATTACATTGAAGGTAAATTTATATTTTATAAACGCAACAAAACCAAATATCTTAGTAAAGTAAGTTAACTCTATTCTAAGCAGGCATAAGATACTTCAAAACAGAATAAAATACCCAGGTAACAATAAATTATTCCACATCATCAATAACCTTATTATGACAATAAAACTCTAAATAAAATAATACCACACAACTATATAAACCAATTTGCATCATGGTATCACGCATTTCTCCATGCTCATGCCAGATTAAAATAGATAACTTCTACGCCCAAAAGAAAAGGCAGCAGGCTTACCAATGCAACAAAGAATCGTACTACCACATCCGAAGACTTGATTGCAGCAGCTTGCATCCATGTTTTTCGAACTGCCATACGTTCTGCAAAGTGATTTGATGCAGAAAGAACTCCAATGAAAAGTCTAACAGCATGTTTAGGTAGAGCACTGGCCTTCCAGGTCTCTGACATTTCCAGTACTCTTTGAGGTGAGAAACTTGGATCTGAAGTTGGGAGAGAAGTGGCAAAAACTGAATGAACATCAAGGTCCCCTTTAACCACCAATCCTGTAGCATCTTCAAGTGAAAAACCCTGGTGATAAAGTGGAAAGAAAAATCAGCTGGACATAATTTGTAATCACAGAGCACTATAGAATTCAGAAATTAAGTGCAATTATCCTAGAAGTTTAATGCAAGATTGGCCTTCAGACAAATGGTAAGAAAGACATCATCAGTATAAATTATAATGTGGCCGTGGGTTTGCCATAGACCAAAATTCTATCGAGCGTCAGCATGTAGGTTCCAGATCCAAGTAGTAGTACATGGTCCCTTGGCACCACTATGAAATTGGTATGTTTTTTAATTCTGTTAGAATATTAAATATTAGTATTACTATTTATGCTAGAATATTGTATTATCTCAATTAGTTGGTTACTAAGGCCACAAGTTAGTTGCTAATAATTAGGCCGTAACATCGTTTCTGATTAATTCCTAATTACTTCCTTAATTATTCCAGTGATTGATTGCAATCGGGCTGTGAATAAAAGTTCAATCATCAAGTGCAACCCATTAGGACAATTTTCCCTGAATAGTTCTCTCCTTCAACCAATTACAATATGTAAAATAAAAGTAACATTAAGAAACTCATTCCCTTGAATAATGATTGATATGAATAAGCTAATCACACAATTTCACTCCATCAAGATCTTTAGTGGAACATAAGATGAAAACTTCTGTGGTGTATTAACTAACTTACTGTCCGATATGGAAATGAAGTCATATGGCGACCCCCAACATTGATGTGGTATCCATCAACACCAGCCCGTAATGTAAGGACAAACATTCTACCCTCCATAAACGGATATGGCCAGGTCACTTCTGGCTTCTGCTTACGCCCTATAAATCGCTTGAACCATGACGTTGTCTTGGACTCTTTCGAGTCTAAAATGTCATTGAATATCCATTTTTCACATCGCCTGTACCCATCAACTGCCAAGCATGACAAAAAAATTACTTATATATTAAATTAACACCCACCAAGAAGATAAAAAAAATTATGCAGTTAAAAAATGATTATGGAACTCTATGATAATTATTTTAGACCGAATGTCATGCTATAAGCAAATTTTATAAGAGATCAAGACATAAATTTTAATTCAAAACCTTAAGACAATGAATTTGTGTTTCTTTTTTCTTAGATAATGTTCATCTTTACTCATTCATATTCAATATGGGAATCAAACTCAGTTGGAATCCTAACCGTAATGATTTTACAAACTGATCATAGATAGCTGCCGAATCAAGGATATACCCTGATAGCCAAAAGTCATAACATCCTTGAATATCCACGTCAACAAAATCTGCAAATGTAACCTTATGTATAAAAGATGCTCATGCAACAACAATCTCGCATCTATTATGATTCTAAGTGTGTTAGGATTTGATAAATGTTAACCAAAAACAGCTTTTCAGCCAAAACCTCTCACTGCAACATTTTGATTAAAGACGTTTCAGAACACAAAAGAACTAATCCAAACTTGCACCAGTATATATAACCGTATAATTACGATGAGAACAAGTGTTGTTAATTCCTTTTGAAGTATAAGCATTATTTCTGCTGTTTTCTTCGGCTAATTATTTAAGCAACAAGGCACTCCTTATGTTCATGCTCATTTGTCATCATCTTCTTATTCCATCAATTTGAAGATTACTAAGCCTACTTACTTTACTGTTTTCCTCCCATTCTACATCACGACAATGCAACTCTATCCTGCAACACTTTTTTCCCTATTTAACATGCTCGAAGTGAACATGAGACATGATAAAATCATACCAAGCATTTCTTCTGCATCCTCAGATGGCAAACCATCGCATCTTTGAGATGTTCCCCAGTGCATTCGATGACAAGTATTATGCTCAATAACCGGTCGTTTGCTCCAATCCCCTCTTAACCTAGGATTCAACTGAAGAATCTTAGGAGGATCTTCCCCTTCCACTGACTTTAGCCCTTGTAATTCAACCACGAACTGTGAAACCGAAACCAATACTAATCCATCACCTTTCCCCGTGGACCTCGACCTTGATTGCACAGGAGCATACTCCTTATGAGCGTGATGGGGTGTCCCTACCACAGTGATTGAAGAACCAGCAGCAAGACCACAAGGAATAAACATCAAGCCATCCCCCTTCAACAAGTCTTCCCTGCTCATTGATATCCAAGAAGGACACGACTCGGTCTTTCCTTCAATTCTTTCTCCAGCCTCCTTGTTATCAACCTGCTCCAATTCTTTCCAAGCCTTCAACCCCAATATCCAAGCCTCATCTGCCATTTTCTCAAGCACAGAAAAATCACCAGTCACGTTGCTTCGCCGCAAGATTTCCCCGGTAATCCTACCATATCCCTGGGGAATATGCTTCACGGATACAAGGTCATGATCTTCCTCCTTCGTTGGTTCCTCCTTTCGCCTCAAGGGAGCATCCTGGTCCCTATCATCCACTAACCTCAAATGTAATGCATCTTTATAAACAGAACTAACAAAAGGCTTGCTCAAATCTGCATCATCAGTGTCCACAATAGCTGCCACCCTATCCAATCCAACTCCATCGCGACTCTCATCTCCACTCAACGATGACACGACTTTCATAAACTCTGAAAAGTTACACGATATAAAAACCAAGTATAACACCCCAACACCAACCAGAAAATGAGACAACCTAAACCTCCTTGAATTGGAAGGTTCATTTTTCAGTCTCCTCATCTTCAAAAACAATAATACAACGTAGTCTACAACAAGCCCCTCAAAAACCCCATAACCCACAAACAAACCCAAAATGTGAAGGTAACCCACCAATCCAAAGAAAGCAACGTGGCAACGTGTTGGAGTGGTTGGTGGGTTTTGAGGGAAAGATGAAAAAAAATCAAACTTTCACGTAAATAAAATCAAATCAACCAATGCCGCAATGATTGAGTCGACTGCCATGGGACGCGCAGTGCTTCATCATATGGAAAGTAGAATCTGAAGAAAATCATAAATGGTGAAGGTAGCCAGATCTTCGATGGTGAAAACAGAGTGGAAGCAGGGGTAGGTAGTTTTGAATGGAACTTGGTTTTGTATTAGAAGGAAGGTACTCATGGGGGGAATAAATAAATTTTAATTTTTCAAATGGGTATGTTAAAAAAATAGTTACTTAATGAAAAGCAATTTTATATTACTATGTAATTATAAAATATTATATATGTAATTTAACAATTTTTGTAAATAACAGTTTAATAAGCGAACAATATTATAGTTTTATTAATATTAAATAGTGAAAATATAAACGATCTTGTATTTACCTCTCGTATTTTTGTAAGATAGTAATAAAGTTATTATTATTATTATTATTAAAATAATAATAAAAATTGTAACAAAACGAGAAGAACTTCCTTTTTCTCATGCAAACAAGTGTATTATTTAAACTTAAAATGAATGGTTTTAGATACAACAAATATAGTTTTGAAGATTAGATTCAGACAACAGATAAAATAATTTTATAAAGTCCTAACTATATATAAGTTAACAAAACTAAATCTTGATAAAAAAAATTTATAAATAATTCGTTTGTCAATTATTCTTTTAAGTAAAAAGTTGTTTGGTCTTTTTTTCATATTAAAAAAAAGAGGCTACTTTATTTAAAATTAATTATTTTGTTCAAAAAAATAAATTTGTAAGAAAAATTGTGTAAAATTAATTTAATTTACATAAATTTATTTTAATGATGATAAAGATATTACAGAAATAATATTTAAATTTTTTATACATGTCAAAAAATACTTTCATTAATATAATTTTATTTTAGTAACGATTTAGAAGTAATATACATTTACTACAAATGATTAAAAAAATTAGATATTCTATATTCTCCTTCGAAAGAAAATCAATTAGATATAATTCAATAATATTAAATTACATTAAAATATATAATAAATATTTTTTTCAATCAATTTATAAATATTGAGTATTTTTTTTGGAATAACCTCGACAAATATTATTAATATGAGTAATATTAAAAAGATTATTAATTTACAATCGAAGAAATTAGAAGAAATTTGTGGGAGATAATTAAAAAGAGTAGTAAATTCTTTTGATTAAAATATTAGTGAGAATATGAGTGCATAATGAATGAAATTTGTTGAAGATCTTACATCTACTAAAAATAAGATATTTCATTATATATAAGTGGATGTAAATCTCATTCCATGAATCGATTTTATGAAATTGAATTATTACTTAGAATTCAAATATAATTTCTCTTTCTCTTTAAAAAATTGTGAGTATAAAGTTTTACTGTGAATTTTAGATTTTGTTGTAGAAAACAAAAAGAAAAGAAGAGATGGGAAAGGTTGGTGAGGGAAAAGATGAAGACTTGTGGGTCTGAATAATAAAATCAAACATCTAACATCCTGATTTACTCTACCTAAATAATATACCAGTTAAATATATTCACATAATTTAGATGCTCATAATATAATATGATATTACAAACTAATTTTTTTATAAACATTTTTAAATATATACATTATAAGATGAGCAAGTTATATAAATTTCTATATTAACTCTTTATGTATTGTTAGGTCTATAAGAAACTCAAACTTTAAATGACATAAATATAATTTAATATATGATAAAGTTTTAATTCACAATCGAATTGTATCACTAGAATCTTATATTAATCCTATAACCTATAATTCTATAATTATAATTCTACAATCCTACACTCAATTATAAACTTCATGTAATATATGTGTATCTAGGTATCTACGTATACATAAAGACACTTAACTAACTCAAACAAAAAAATAATTACACACCATTAATGGATTATAGTTGAACTCATAGATAATTCATTTATTTATAATCACTACCACATGTATTTTTTGATGAGTCACCTTTCATCTTTTAAATCCATTCAACTTTTTTTTAAATATTATTAACAACTATAACCAATTATAAAAAGTCCATAATCAGTTATAAGACAAATATGTACCATATGAGCAAATAACTAATCATTCTCATACAAGTAAAAATCGAAAATCAAATTTGTAATTTACCAATTTAATCCAATTTTTTTATACATTTCTTTATAGTTTATGAGAGGTCATTCTTCCCTCTCTCTTTCCTTTTTTCTTCTTCTTCCAAGTAAGTGTAAATTAATTCAATAATGCATGAGGAATACTAACACTTTATTAGCACTCCAAAAGTAAATAGACCCAACCAAAGTATTAGTCTTGAATTCTATGCATAATTTAGATCTCTCAATTGTAAAAAAAAACCCATTTTTTAGGATTTATTTTGAAAATATTAAAATAAATAGAAACGTCACATGTTAATTTTATATTTCAAATATTAGTAAGTGTATTTTAGAATCATCACTATAACCAAGTGCATATCTTCATTCTTTTTTATATGTGTGTTTAAAGTTACATGAACTAATAAATATAATAAACTTTATATGGAATAAAAATTATAATAATTTTGTATTGTAATAAAATAGTTATACACTTTAATATTTGACTTATTTCTTTATCTGTAATACAATAACAAATACATGAGTATTTTTTTTCTTAAAGTTCGAGTATAATAGAAAAAAAGGTGTTACCAACATGATATATCATATCTTGAAATATGTTATTTGTTTTACTAAGACAAATGTCACTTTAGTTATTTAGTTATCTTATTGAGTTAAGTTAAAAATAATATTATATATATATATATTTTAAAAATTAGAACAGTAATTAAAATATTAAAAATTACATTTTTATTAATATTAATTTCACAAAATTTATAGATTTTTTTAAGAAAAAAGTAACTAGTAAATAAAATGTCATTTTTAATACTAATTTATATAATAAATATATCAATAGTTTGTCATTTAACATATTATATTATATTTGTATTTACAATTATTGTGACATATAAATTTAATTATGTTTTTCATTGCAATATTAACATTAAATGATATTTTTTTAGAACATTATTATAATTTTAAAATCATAGATAAAAATTTTATAACGTAAAGAGTAGTTACATGAATAAAATATAATTTTTGTATAATTTAATTAAAATATTATTTTTATAGTTTTCATTATCTGTAAAAAAATACAAAAAATTAAGATTCAACTTAAAAAATATATTTTTAATAAAAAATATTTGATATCATACTCTATATCATTATTTAATTCTTTTTTTATGCATACCAAACATTTGATAGATTATAATTTATCATGTTCTTTATTTTATTATTATATATATTTTCCTTACCAAAAACTTAAAATATTAATTGCGAAGTCAAACTTGGTGGATACGCAAAGAGAGGCGGTGAACATAACTATAAATACGACCGAGACAAAGGAATAACGCGGTAGGCCAAATACACATTGGGTTTGGAATTTGGGGATTAGGGTTGTTTGCTTCGCGAAGATGATCGAGGTGGTGTTGAACGACCGATTGGGAAAGAAGGTGCGCGTGAAGTGCAACGATGATGACACAATCGGCGACCTGAAGAAGCTTGTGGCGGCTCAGACTGGCACCAGAGCCGACAAGATCCGCATCCAGAAGTGGTACACCATCTACAAGGATCACATCACTCTGAAGGATTACGAGATCCACGATGGCATGGGTCTCGAACTCTACTACAACTAAACTCCTGGTATCTTCCTCCTCTCTTTCCTTCCCAAATTTTCTTTTACTCTTTCTCAAGTCGGTATTAGGGTTTTCGAGTTTCGATTTCTCCAGTAAATTTTTCTTCTGCAATCAAGCTGTCTTCTGTTTTCTGCCATGTTTGTATCGATTATTCGACTTAGACAATAACATCGTGTTTTCGTTTTTTTGCTTTCAGGTGTGTTTTATGCGTAGTATACTTTGTGTTGGAATGTGATAAGCGCTAAATGTAATTCTGACTTGCTAAAGTCCCATTGGTTTGAATAATGTACATCCCCTTAATCTGGGTGAACTATGTATTGTAGAGCCTATATCATCAACTGATGGGTGAAGTGCTTGCTTATGCCTTTTGCTTTTTAATTCTCTGGTTATTGATCAACTAATATTAGGACACAGGATATTATCGTGAGTTCACTGTGCTATACGAGTTCAATGCTATCTAGAATTGTGTGCCTTTTTTTGTTCTCTAATTTGAAATGCCATAGATTCAAATTGAATATAGTACGCCATGCAGTTTTAAGTATTTTTTTCATAGTAGTTACGTGGTTAATGTTATATTATGTATATTTTTCAATGGATATGGTTCCTTGTATTGAAGTCAAATTAACATATTTATCAGACCTAAGCTTCTACACTTGTGGCTGTTCGTGGATGGATGAGTTTTTCTGTTTTGGCATTTTAATGCGCGAAATCTACCATGTGATCAATAATGAATATTTAATAAGCTAACTGATGTTTTAAATGCCAGCAAAAGTCGTTTATAGAACATTTCTCAATTCTCAAACGATAATATGATTATTCATTTTTCGAAAAAACATAGACACGAACTGTGTTATATTTGACAAACACGCAGTTCTTTGGGTTTGGTAGAGCTGGCACACGATTAGTTCGTGTGCACATGTTAGCACTTGGCACAATGTGGATGGGTTTGAGTGGTAAATCAAAGCAAGATGAATGTGAATTAGAAGTTACCATGGACAAGGCTCCGTTGAATCAGAATGTCAATTATCAGAAGAAAAAAGTTCTCAATTGGGTTATTTCTACTGAAGTAATTGAGGCATATTTGTATTTCAATTACGTCACAACGTAACTGATTTTTTTTCAAAAACTAACAAGTATTTTTAAAGTCAAAATGCACTTAATTCACATGTTTGTTGGTGTTCAGTATACTAGTGCTTGAACTGAAAGAATATGGTCAGAAACATCTTATTTTATTACAGGAGGAATTGTAGAAACATGCTTCTCGTTTACCAGACTGTTCGGTTTACAGAGCGATTGATTAAAATAGTAGTTTTTGCTTATACCAATGAATTAGAAATTCTTTCTCATGCTTGTTTGGATTACCATTCCCAATCAGTGAAATTACGTCCATTTCTGTTAAGTAAATGCAACACATTTGTATCTTTTAATATAAAAAGTACGTTTGAGAAAGGAAGCAAACATGATATTCACCTTCTCTATCGCAATTCTCAGTTTTTATGCGGAAAGGACTAAAATTGTTTGGTCATTACTAAATGTAAGATACATCATCGTTGTTTTTGTACTCCATACGCATGTGCACGTAGTTTTGTATTTACAGTGTTTATGGCATCTACCTATCTACCTAATCGATACGCAACTTCTGCATGCTGCCGCATTCAAGTGGTCATTAAACAACATGGTCAGATACAGCCTTCGGGAGTAAATGGATATATACAGCTAGTATTTGTCATTAGTGAGCCAAGGGTTTTGGTTTTCTTCAAACAAGAAACTACATCAGATAGTCAAGACAGGTTAGCTAAGGAATGAATAGGTTAGTCACTTTGTTGATGGACAGAAAATATGGAAAATCAAGAGTCAGTGTCACCGGCAAAAAAGGATGGACACCCTAAGAGCCATCATCAGCAAGTGCACCATAATCACCCTAGAGTTTCAAATCTGACAGGATCTCACGTTTGTATGTACCATACTAATAAATAAATAGAGCTAAAACATTGACTGTATACAACCATCTCACAACTAAAATGATCAGACAAAAAGCAGGAACAGAATGTTGAGGATCTGCAACACCAAAAGGAGTGATGACCACGATTCCTCCTGTCAGACACAGTAATGTAAGAAATGTGAGAATAGCACTCCCTGAACTTTTTCACTACCAACAAATTTGATTGTCAAGTTACAGACACAGGAAAAATACAATGCAAGTCAGAAGGAAATTATTATCTCCACTTACTTGTTGCTATGAAGTTCATTGAACCCTCTCAACTCAACTCTCTGACTTTTTTCTAAAGCCAAACCTTTTTGGTAAAATACTCCAACTTTTCTTTGTCTTAGTCAACTTCTGCAGCTCGTTTCTGATGCTTGAGCATTCCTTCTCCAGCTCCAAAAGACGTTCCCTCAAGTTTTCATTTCCCTCTGCAGTGTCCCGTTGACAAGGATCATTATTGGGAAGGACAACATTTCCACTGTGGTGATGTCCGTTATCAAGATTGTCAGAAACAAAGAACCACCCAGATATTGATGTACGGAGTCTAAGCTGTTCAAAAAATAGGACTTGAACAATTACTCGTAGAGGCAATCTTTCATTTTGTGCTGCATGAGTGCTTGCTTCTAATGAGAGCTTTTGACAGTTCATCAATCTGCAAAGTTGCTCCCGTTCAGAATCTGTCAGCCATGGATGTATCTGTAGTTGTCGGAGTTTTACATTAGAATGATTATATAATAATGTTGTATTACTTTCTGCGAGGTCGTTCTCAGGGGTTAGGATATCTAAAGCATATTGAGATAAAACAAAAACTACCATTTCATTGTGTAGATTTAGGATTGAACTTTTAAAGAGAAAGTTGGTTCCATTCCATATTCTCCAAATTGGAGGAAAGAAAAAGAAAAGATATCGGATGAAATGG
The DNA here is from genome assembly GCF_000499845.2 of Phaseolus vulgaris. NCBI lineage: Eukaryota > Viridiplantae > Streptophyta > Magnoliopsida > Fabales > Fabaceae > Phaseolus > Phaseolus vulgaris. The sequence goes on from NC_023754.2 coordinate 27,061,770, forward strand.
AATTTAATGCATTCATCATTGCTCCATCCATTCCATTCCATCACATTTTTAATAATCTAAAAAATGAAACCTAGTAATGTTGTTTTCCCTTCGGCTCTATTTGGTGATCTATTTTATGAGAGATTCACTCACCAAATAGACTTGTTAAACACTTTTTTTCTTTGTCATGAGTTTAATTTTATTTTCATTCTCAATATAGCTGCACATAAGGCGGTGAGCAGTAGCTTTCAAATATCACCAATACTAATTTGATTCATTCTTCCTCAATTTCAATTCTGTTTCAAAAGTTATGATATCTACATACCAAAACATTTAGTAAACCAGAAACATAACACAGGTTAATATTGGCTATCCAAAATTATCTAACCTTAAGGTATACATCTATTGCGTGGTATATACCATCATCAAGTGGCCTAGCATAATCTGGAATTGCAATAGCAAGTGCCAGAAACTTAGCCAAGCTCATATTAGTATCTGAAGCCACCTCAGCAAGATATCCATCAAGCAAATTTGCAACCATTGTCATAGGTGTCAATGCATCAGCTCCAGCCATCAATGCCCCCTGCTCAATTATACATGGAGAAGCTGCTACAGATGCAGGCTGGTATATAGACATAAAATGATCAAGGATCCTCTGGATGCAGTCTATATCATATAGTGTCTCCATCGAGTATCCCATATTTGGAATGAGAAGATCCACAAGTGCAGCCTGGTCTAGTTGAGCTCCTACCCTTCTCTCCAAATTTTCCCTACATGATGGACTTGCACTCAGTATCATGGCTGTGCGGAGCAGCCTAAGCAAATTCTTTGAGGATGTGACCCCTCTTTTATTAGGAATCAACTCCACAATTTCTTCAAGTAGAGCCCTTTGGTCTGCTTCGGAAGTATTAGGAATGGTAGCATGGCCTGTATCAGTGAAGCTTGATTGCCTATTCATCAAGGGGAGAAACCTCCTAAGATAGTATATGAGAGATGCAGCAACGGCCTCAGATTTCATTCCTTTTGCTTCTATTGCTATAATGAGTCGTTTATAAAAGGGTAGGCTTAACAAAGACACATCATAAAACCACCAATCATCACTTTGAGATAATCTTGTATCTCTAGAAATTCCATTCCATAATGCATGGTCGTCTTCTTGATTTTGCTTGCAATTACGTGCAGCCACGGGCCAGTTGAATAAGTTCGGATCTGAACAAGCCTTCATAGCCAAGGAATCAATGCATCTTGAAACTATATGGAGGTCTTCCGCAAAGGGTTGCACTTCCTCGCATGTTTCAAGGGCTTTTATAGAATCTGGCCAATTGCTGAAAATTTCATTGAGAAAAGTCTCAGTCTGTTCAACAAGATTCGCTTCGCCATAGTCTTCAGTCATTTGCAGGTACTCAGCTGCACATCTAAGGCTGACTACATTTAATGATGTGATTTCTATTTTTACACCGTAGCAGAACCTGGTTATATCCTCAAATGTTTTGGCTCCACCAGGAACATCATAAAGTTGCAAAACACAACTTGATTCATCCTCATTAGAGGACTCTGCAATGAGTTTCTTCAGTAGGCCACTTCTAGAAAGCAATGGAAACTGCATCAAAATCACAAACACAAACGTAGAAACAAACTAAGGATCAACTCGAAAAGACATTCAAACTCATAGAAGTTGAAGAGACGGGGAAAAATCAACTACACAATGCACAGCATGTGAAAGAATAAAACTTAGACGCAGATCGTTAGGGGCTTCTAGTGTTGTTCTCGTGTCAAAATTGAAACTTCACCTTGGCAACTTATATTGGTTTTTAATGCAAACCTAAAAGCACATGCATCTAAGTTTTGTCTTATGTTAAATAGGAACAAGCACCTTGTGGAGGAGAAATGAGATTTCGCCAACTTCAATGGTAACATCACTCGATAGTCCTGTCGTACAAACCCTGAATGCAAAACAATGTTAGTATAAATGATCCAAATTAGGGGAATTCACAAACAAAGTAATGAAAAAACCGTCAAGGGATACAAGGTTACATTTTTATTTATGTGGGAACCTAACAATTATAAAATTAACAAAACGTGGGTTAATGGCAGAAGGAAGGACCCATTAGAGCATAGATTTTGAAAGAGATGAATGATCACCACGTTTGACCTTCCCGACGAAAAGGTTCAGACTTTGACCCCTGCTTCATGAATGCCATTATTATTCATATATCTAATTAGTTAATTGAAATAGGGATTGTTGTTTGAAGATTGATAAATTGAGACATGGAGGGCAGAGGAGGGTGAAAAGGAAGAAAAAAAAAGAGAAAGATGGAAGTGACGATGCTCCACACACAAGAAGGCTAGTAACTGAAGGAGCGAGGAAAACGGTTAACGTAGCTATCTCCAAATTCCGCTTATGATGTCTCTCTCTCTCTCCTCTTTCATCCAATAATTTGTTAGCATGTCTGACATAACGTGGGACAATATCATTTTCTGTGTGTGCATCTAGGTAGGTAGCTATGGATTACATCCAATTATAAAAACAATTTGAGATTCAATTTAAACTGATTTGAAAATAATATTAAAATTGAATTAATTAAATCTAATATTCTGCCTTTTAGATTTTTTTGGTTATTTCAGTTTTGATATTTTCTGATAAACAATCTGCTATTTTTGGTTAAATAATAATAAAGTCGCAAAATAGCGAATGAATATTTCGATTCATGAAAAGTATTTATTTATTAAATAAAAACTTAAATTTTAAAGTATTATTTCACAACTTAATCTAAATTATTTAAAATTACTTAGCATACAAAAGTTATAAAGTATTATATCGAAACTTAATCTAAATAATAAGTCAAGTCAAATTGATTTCAAGTTTTTCAAATATACAAATATTTGTTGATAGTAAGTTTAGCAATATTTAGACTAGGATTAATTCAACAATAAATAAAATTACATTTTTAGTAGGTTTGCAATCTTTTTTGTTTATTAATAAACAATATTATTTTATAAGACATTCTCTCGAGTTTGTATTTATAAAATTTACATTAAAATAAAGAAATTCTTAGAAAGAGATTCTCATTTCGTATAGTTTTATATTTGCAATCAAATGTCTATTTAGTTGAAACTAGACTGAACACCAAAACAATTACGATAATTCTCTGAAATTAATTTCCTCCTTCGGTCTGGCAGGTTGTTAGGGTTTTGCTGGGATCTTTCTCGTCTCCGTGCTTCTCCTTTAGTTCTCAGTCTCGAGTGAATGCCAAATGGGGGAGGTACTTGCAGAAGTCACTCCGAGACGCTCAAGTCAGTAAGGCGGGTCATAGGCAAGTGCACAGTAATAAATGACGTACCATGTTCTTTAGAATGTGTGCTATTTATATTATTTTAATTGATTTATCTTATTGAGTTTGATTAGTGGAATGGATCACACTTAGGATTGCATTACCTAATTCTTAATGGTAGTTTAACTTCACTGACCTTAGTTTGAACGTTAATGGTTATATGTGTCGGTCGGTCTGACCGTGCGAGGTGTCTCAGCCAGCTCAGTCAGAAAAACCAAACCATGTTAGCGTATGTCTCGATCAGTTCGGTCAGGGAGATCGAGCCACGTCATCATGTCGGTCGGCATAGAATCCTATTACTTTAAAAATTGATTAATTTACCTTTCTATTTTTAAAAAATGTGATTTTTAGTCTTTCCTTTTACTCATTTTGCAATGATAAAAGCTATTACTAAATGTTGACGTATATATAAAAACATTAATATCATATATCATGTAAATTTCATCGTTTTATTATTTTTGTAACGGTAAAAGAATGATACTAAATATTAAATTTAAATATAAAGAAGCATTTTACTATTATTTTCAAAAAAGAAATGAAGGCTAATGAAATGATTCTATATAATTGGATTTTTGTTTTTTCTTACCGGTAACTAAGAATTTTATCCAGATGAAAATCGATAAGGAAGCAGTGTTGGGTTGAGTGTCTCCCTCTCCGTCGCAGCAACGGAGTAATTAAACGTCGCCGTTTTGAATTTCGCCATTCACGCCTTCGTGCAACCCAGGCTTCAGTGGGAGCACATGGCTTCCATGCATTCCAATTTCGTCCCCAATTTGTCCTTCAATCGCTTCCAGGTAACCCTCCTAACTTCAACTTTTCGCCTTATCTGCACTTTACATTAACACTATAAACAAGAAAGAAAATCAATTTCTGATATTACATGCCTTTGTTGGATGGGAAATTTAGCTAATTTAATTTGTATTATACAAATGTTGAAACTTGCAACAAACCTCATAGACACCACCATCATCGTACCTTGTTGGTGCTGGTATTGTGCAACGTGGAGTTATTTTGAGCAATTATTGTAGAAGGAGGGTTCCTTGCATAAAGTGTGAAAAGAAAGATGAGGAGGAGCACATTAAGCATGTGTCGGTGGAGCGTCCACCCTATCACAGTTACTTTGACTCCACCTCTGGCCAGCTCGAGCCGGCCTCCGGCGCCCGAGCGAGTATTCCCAGTCAAGAGTATTGGCCTGAGGGAACTGCTAGTCGTGTGAGGGCGGCAAGGGCACCGGCTCCAACTGCTGAATCAACAACCTCTCCATCTTATGGAGCCAAGCCTGGAAGTAGGAGGAAGAACTACAAGGCATCTGTTCCTGCTGCTGCTTCTTCTTCGTCTCAGTCCACTGTGGAATTTTCTGGTGCTGGCTCTGGCTCTTCTGAGCTTTTGGTTGAATCCTCCGAAGAATCTCAGGATCACTCGTCTGAGTTTGTTGTTTATCAGTCTGAACCCGAGGAGGAAGAATTGAGTGAATATGAGTTCAATAAGAGAGTTGGACTTTCTCATCCGTTTGTTGATCCAAAGACTAAAAGGCCGATAGAGGGGGTGCTTCCCAATGAGGAGCTGTGGTGGAATTGGAAAGAGTCGGACAAAGAACAATGGTCCAGGTGGCAAAGGAGGAAACCTGATGTTGAAACGGTTAGTGTTCATTTTTTGTTTTCGTGCTTTATGATCGGAATTTATTTTGGCTGTGGATTAATTCACGATGGTCAATTTATGGATTAAAAGGTCAAGTGGGCAGTTCATTTTTTCTGTTGGCAACCTGGTTAACAGACTACAACGATTTGGGATGTAAAATTATTTTCTTGTCAGGTGCTCTCAGTCACCATTTCAGATACTTCTATTTGTTTGATCATCCATGGTCATGTTCATCAAACAATAGGTCTAAAAGCCAGTCATATATGTTGAAGTCACAAATTCTATGTTTTTTAATTAAGTTTTACATCTTGAACCTAAACTCCTCTTTCATTTTTCAGGTTTTCCTGAAAGCTATGGCAGAAACTGGACAAATAAAGCTTCACGGTGAAGAGCCAACATTAACAGAAACTGCCCTTTATCGAGCAAGGCGTGAAATTTATAAAGAAGAAAGGTATTGTTGACTAACACTCACAACATAACTCTGATAAGCCTAGAAATAAAAATGGTATTTGTTGTAGTGCATTCAAAATGTAAAACATATAAGAGCTGCAAACAAAGTGATTAACTAGATAGGTTAAACAACAGTTGCTTGAAGATTGGAAAAAATTCTGAAAGGACTGAGAAAATGCATGTGAGTAACCTTCATATGCTAAGAAGACTACTTGACACAAATCACATCGTGAATTAAGTGTAAGGAGAGTAACTTGACAAAGTTCTTACTGTTCTGGCCGGACATAAGCTGCTCCAAGTTTATTTAAGCCCCTCCTTTACATGTACTTTTTAATAAACTGAGTTTAAAAAAGTGGTACCAGTCAATATGCTTCATTCATTTAAAAGGTTCAAGTTTGAGTTCTGCTTCCTTGTTAAAACGGATGTACTATGTGAACAACAGATTCCAAATTAAAGATGTGTCTTTTCAAAAATGAAAGGAAAATATACTATTAGTTGTTGTTTTTTAAAACAAAAGTAAAGAGAATACTTGAACGCAAGAAAAAATATTTGAGAAAACCTACCTACTATGGCTGTGTTGGGTTTTAATGTGCCTAAGCATAAGTGTATGGGGTTGAATTTAATTTTTCATAATTGTAAATTCATATAGAAGAATTAATTTTAAAATTCAAAATGGTTTTATCTTAAATTGTGGCACACAAAATATTCTTCATTTTCTTTTGCTTTAAACCGTGAAAATGTCAAGTATAAAAGCTTCCTGTATTAGTTTGTGTCATCACATGATTGAATCAATTAAAATACTCCTGATTTTTGCAGGCTGCAGGCTGAGCAAGAGAGACTGGAAAGAGATGGTCCAATTGCATACTATTCAGAATGGGTGAAAGCATGGAAAAGGGACACATCTCGCGAAGCAATTCAGAAGCATTTTGAAGAGACTGGAGAAGATGAAAATGCACAACTAGTTGAAATGTTTTGCCACCAAACTGACCGAGAGTATCGGGTGATGATGGGGACTGATTATCGAATTCAAAGGGACCCTTTAGCAATGCGAATGAGGGAGGATCAGATAAAGCAAAGTACTGACTTATAAACATAAATATTTGTGTCATGGCTGTATCTTTTTAGTTTCTTAATCTTTTAATGTGATACTGCCATTCTTCTTATTTCTTGAGTTTAAATTTGTTTCACTTTAATTAGCTCTTTGTTAAAGAACCATTTAAAGGCCTTTTTTCTCAGAAAAAAAAAACACTACTATGTATGCTGTTATTTTGACCAAGTTCTGAATGTATTTAAGAAATAAGAGAATAACTAACTGAAATTATATCAGAAAGGAGAACTTTGACTTCCATTTGTTATTATCTATTTACTGATCATCTGTTTTTCTTCGAAGGCCTTTTTTTTTCTTGTTCTTTTTATTCTATATCAATATCATAACAATTAACTAGGAGTTTTCAGCATCTTACATTTTGTTTTTGTCCTTGAAACTTCTTGCTTGTATTTATTCCCTGTTTACTTAATTTAATGTATCTACTTTTACCTCTAATATTTAGTGTTAAACTATTCACCTGTTGCCTGTCGTCATCATAATTTATGCATTGGCATCTTCTTATCAAACAATTTTGCTCACTTTACTGATAATAGTTTAATTCAGAATATTTGGTTAAAAAATATTCATCTTTCTTGCAGTATGGGGTGGAGATCCAGTTTACCCGACTGTGAACTATATTCAAGATCCAAATGAAGTGATTGACTACAGGGGGCCAAATTTTCATGAACCAACGCCAAATATGGTGGCTTATCTGAAGGAGGTTATTTACTCTAAGATCTTCTCCTTGTTTTCTTATTACTCCTTTTTTTTTTTGTTAAAATGGGAATAAATTGCAATAGTTAATATCTTTAGACGAATGTGAACATATATCTATAGGATGGCTAAAATAATTGGCATAAATTCTCAAACTCTAAAAATTATGTGCTTGATACTACTTATAGTGTCTCCAAAATATGAACTTCACTTGGTAATTTATTGTTATTTTATCCACTTCATAAGTTGATCATTACAAAATAATGTCATGGTTTTAACTCGTTAGATATCTTGTATTCTCTTTCAAATTCCATAAAAAAAGTAAGACAATTCTCCATGTTGGTTATAAGATTAAGTTGAATCTGTTACTGTTAGATTCATTTCAGTTCTAATCCTTTCAATTTTACTTTGTTGCTTTATGAGGATAATCCTCCAAAGCACTTGACATAGTGTTACAAATGTCGTTCTGTAGACATTGGCCAAATTTTGCCCTCAAATATATGATTTTTGACTTTTTTTTTACTCTTTGTTGAAACATTCATTTTCAGACTTACATAATGCCAAGACCAAATTTTTAATTAAAATTGTGATTATTTTATTTACGCCGCAATTTCTGAATTTCTTTTCTTTTTCGATCAGCATGGAAAACTCACTTCAAGGGATGAATTTGACAAGACTATGGCCGAGGAAAAGACTGAACTTGTTGAGGTAAGGAAGTTTGAACTTGATAATATTAATTGATTGGATTATTTTGCAAACTGATGAGTTGCATATAGGGAATTTCTTTCTTGAAGAAATTTATTGTTTGGTTTTATTTTATATGATTTGCCTTAACTTGGTTTAGATTAGATTCATTTGGGCAAAAAGATTAAAGTAAAAGAAAGGTGAAAGGTGGGACTCTACACTCAACTAATGTTGAGGGGCAAGAGGTCGGAGTTACGTAGACTCAAAGCATGGGAATTTTAGTTGGCTCTTTTGAACTAAGTTTAGTTCACATATACCAAGGAGGCACGGAGTATCATTTACTTGTCTTTTTTCCAATTCAATATACCAATTCTGCTTAATGGGACGGGAAATTGTCATTTTATTAGGAACCTTAAAGTCTCATTACTCCTAAAGAATTATTTCCGTTGACACAATAGTTGGGGTGGAGGACTCGTGAAATATAGTTTTGTTATGTAAATTGACTTTCATTAGGTTTTCTGCCTGTCACTCACTTCCATCAGGTTGTCTGGACCACTAATCAGAATCTGGATGGATATTTAAAATGGTAGAGAAAGCTATAAATTCAAATAAGAAGAATGTCTCTTTATTCTTCTTTGATTTTATTTGTTAAAGTTGAGCCATAACACGGGGAAGATCCATTTGAAAGTAAATATTTAATGAGTAAGTTTTCTGTTTATCATGGCAACCTATAATATGATCCTTATATCTAATTTATAGCAGGATAGACATGACCTTTTCGAAATTTCTCAAAAGTTGTACACAAATTTATAATTCGTTGACCACTGAATTCTTATGGAATAACTTAGTACTGGTTGGTTTTTTCATCTGAACTTTCTTACTTTACTCAGTGTAAAGTTATGAACCTCTTATAACAAATACTTTCTGCTTTGCATCTTCCTCCATTTAATACTACCTTTGACCAGTCATTCTATTATATGGTCTGATACCCTTTATTTTGTATTATGGCAGATGACGGACATGGATGAAGCTATGGCCAAAGCTGTTGACATTGGGGAGAATGATGTGAGATTATAGGATTTCATTTACAATGGTTGTCTAGTTAGTTTTATTCCAAAATGTTCGGCTATAAGAAATATTTTCTCCCTTGTTTCTCTCTTTTTTACCAGGATGAAGAGGATAGTGATGTTGAGGAGGTAGAGGAAGGGGGAGAGGAAGAGAAGCTTAGTGATTATTGGAGTGTGTTGAAAAGTACCCCTGAGCTTCGCAAGTCAAAGGTACTCTTGTAAATAAAATATTTTCTAGTAGTCGTTTCTCTGCTGGTTTCATCTGCTTTCTAGTTAAGTAGCCTCAGATGGATCAAAGACTTTCTGGTATCTCCTATTATTGGGATGACAATGAAATCAGAAATCGTTGACATATATTTTTTTATATTTCGCTCGTTTCTTTCTCATCCGTAACATTGTTTAATTGACAAAGCATCCCTTCCTCTCCTTGAATATGCAGCCACAGCCAAAGCCAAAGAAAAATGGTGCTATGTCACTGGACGAAGCTGTAGAGGATTCAGAAAACTTGACTGATTTCCTCATGGACTTTGAAGAAGAAGAATGACATGCATCCTCTGTTGCATCTCAAGTGGAGTATTGTATTGCTTTGTAGACAGAATAGAAGGTTTGGTTGTTAATCTTCTTATGTCAATTTCTATACCCTCTAAGTAAATTCTAGGTAGGCACAGCCACAGTGGATGTGTGTCCAATGCGATAATTATTAGAGTGCGATTCTGATTCAAGGGTGGGTTCTAGTTTCTGTTAAGCACTTGTTCCCTAAACATGTCTACATTAACAATTTTGAAATCCCTCTTCATACGGAACCTAGCAGATAAATTTACTAGGGAAGTGACCATTCCAATATATTAAACATATTGGTGCATATTGTAGTTTTTTGGTGCAAAATAGATGTTAAGTCACGTATCTTCTTTCTCAAGTAGTTCAGATAACGATGTCCTCGTTCATTGAGATTTACGACCTCCCTCAGAATTTGGCCCAAGGCATGTACATTTACGACCTCCAGATTTGGTTACTTCAATGTATTTGTGTCCAGCACTTTTGTTTGAACCATTAGAATAATTTTATTTAATCAGATGGCTATGGTTCATTTGAAAGAAATTATCACTTGTGGCAAGCCACATCTCAAATATGGCATCAGCACACCCCAAATGCCAAAGTGGGAGGTAAAATGGTAAAGGGAAAGCTTTAGATAAAATGCACATTTTAGTTATAAAGAATGACTTATAATCAATAACAAAGTATGACGTCAATATATTATTGTAAAACATGCATAAATCATACTTAGCGGTAATATTTTCTGTAATTGAGATTTTATAAACAATTATTTTATATATTAATATATGTAATCACAAGGCGATCATTTTTTTAGAGAAATTAATTAGTGGTAACTACTTTTATACAGAGTATATCAAATTAGGCTTATTGAATTTTAATAAAATTAAGCTTAACAAAAAATGTAGTCACACGTGAAAGTGTCTGTATTTTCAATGCAACCTTTTTTACCAAAAAAAACTTCAATTACTAGTAGAAAGAATTACCAGTTAATTTGTTAGGAAGGAGGAAACGTTGTAACGTTTCATGCAACTTACTGGGCCAGGTTAAGCTATAGATTTTCTGCATTCAATTAACTATTTGAGCAACTTTCATTCATTCTGAAATGAGCTTTTCAAATATAAAAAGTCCATTCCAAAATGAATAGGATATGTCCATGATTTTTTATTGGATGCAAGAAAGAAAAAAAGGTCACATTTTCAGTGTTCTTTTGGGTAAATGATGTAGAACATTTCTTTCTGTATCCAAACCTAATCTAGTCACATCCTTTTCTTTTGAAAGGGTAATCCAGAGTGCAAAAATAACATTCTGAATATTTTCTTTCTGAATGAAAGGAGGTGTGATTTGAGTTTTTCAGTGTATGCAATAGCCGGATCCTATGTATGAAAAAAAGTTGAAGAATGAGCAGAATTCAACAAGGTAATGATTAAAAAAATGAAAGATAACTAATGAAATATCCTACTTTGAACAAAGGAAACTCGATGACTCTGACCTCAATCCCAGAGTTAGGTATTGGCTCTGTATCTTCAAATTTGAAATCCCATGTGGAATTCAACTTCAGTAGGAGGATCTTGTCTGGAATTTCTTTTTCTTAAGCTTTGTTTGGATCTAGATTTTTTTTTCTTTAACTTTGTTTGGATCAAGGTATAAGTAAAAAGGTAAAAAAATAAGAGAAAAGTTAGTTAAGTTGTTTGGTAGAAAAGTGAGTTGAAAAGATTTAGAGAAAATGAGTTGAAATATTTGTAAAAAATAATATTGATGTGACTAACATATAAAATGAATAATTGTATAATTAATTTATTTATAGAAATATCTTTATCTTAAAATTATGAAAAGATTAAATAAAAATAAAAATGAATGTTTTTATATAAAGGTTTACACATTTATTTATATATTTAAAGGAAAAAAATTGTAATTATTTTTTTAACATTAAATTTAGGAAAATAATTTGTTTTATGGAATATAAATCATTTTTATAATAAAATCAAACAAATGATTTAAAAAATTAAATTAAAATGTAGTTTTGTTGTTCAAAAAAACAAAACTAATTTGTATGTTTTTTTATAATTAATATTTCATGTTTTAACATTCAATTCGGAAAATAATTTCTTCTCTGAAGTAGAAATAGATTTTATAATAAATAATTAAATTTATAACTAATAATACATAGTTCTGCAATTTAAAAAGAAACGTACATGAGTTTTTCATCCAAATAAATCTTTTGGAAAAAGATAATAAAATATTTGATAATAAAGATGCAAAATATTACATCAATAATTTATATTAGCCATTGATTATTTCTTTTTGTATAATTATTATGTCTTATGATATAATAGATTATGCCTAAGATCCATCATCACCTTCTTCTTTGCAAGCTTTTGTCTTACCTGCAACTGTCTTTCGAAAATGGTTCCGTTAATTAATTACATGGATCAATTCTTGAATTCTCGACCGTTGCTAGTGAGTACCTTGAAGCTCGATTTCGAGAATTTAAAGAATAATAAAAGTTAGAAATTAAGACATTAATGAAAAGTAAATGATGAATATGTGAATTTTGGTGATAATTATTAGTGTCACACGTGTGCTTGAAAAGAAAACAATTCTTTTAACTAAGAATTAACATCTTAAATAGGTAAATGAATAATGAATATCCTATATTAGTCTAAAGTGTATTTTAAGTCTTCTTTTTCAAATATGAAAAACGTACTCAAAGGAACAAATAAGTAATTTGTATAAAATATATATTTGTAAATTGATGAAAAGCGTCTACGTTTTAGTAAAAAGTTTATTTATATTATTCAGTGTTGTGATAAACTGAATATTATTAGATTCTCATAAATATTATCTGTATAATTCAAAACATGAATATAACTCAAAAAAATTCGTAATTATTAATGTTGTCATTTATAACGTGGTTTGAAGTTTTGTGTTAAGAACTTTTAATAATATATTCGTGGATACTTATTTAAAATTCAAAGTATTATTATGTTCAAATCTGGTGGCAATATCTATAAACAAATAAGGACGCAGTGACCATGTTTGAAAATTCTGTGGTTTCATTTTTCAAACGTGGAGAAACATAAAAAAATGCTATGCAACTTATTTGACTAATTTTTATAAATGGTACTATATATATAATAGTATTATTACACTTACGATGCAGCGTGTGTGTTGCGCGCGTGTATTTTGCCTTTTGCATAAAACTCGTCACTATTCTCCCTCTCTTGTCATAATTTGATGTTTGACTCTACCATGTGCTATTGCGTTCTACGAAGCACCATTCGCCACATTATAAAACTTGTCACCATCAACCAAATAATACACCCCAAAATCAACAATCACTGCAAAAATAAAATAAAAATTACAGCCTCAAAAAGTGGTTTAGGATTATATTAGGAAGAATAAACACAGCTTTTCTTTCTTTCTTTTTGGATCTTAGTGACTTCCAGAGCATATTTGGGTGAAATCTAGTGAAGTTAAAACCAAATCTAATAAAAAGCCCAGGTGTGTTCTTCTCTACCCCTAGATCACAATTATTTATTCTCTCTGCCCTACACTATCCATCTGATTCTTCTCCTATATCTTAAAAGTGCCCTACAAATTAAAATATCATTCCTTTTACCAATATTAAATCCCAGCAATTGAAAAATGTTACCAATATTATAATGAACTTTATGGTCATAATTCTCTGCAGAATTAATACCATCATTGATGTCTAACATTTTCTAAACCAAGAAATGTGTTCAACCCACTTGCCTTGCTTGGAATGTGGTCCCATTAATAATACACGGATTCCTACTTGGCCTTCATATTCAAATGCATCTTTGACACAATTTTATATCATCAAACCTTTCAAATGTATCTTAAGGGATACACCACAACTTTTAAATTCACCCCTTCTACAATACCAATATCCTCGAACCTATATTCAAAGAAGAGAAAAAAAAAAAAAAAAAAACCCATCTCAATTGGTGTACAATTTTTCTACTCTATTTTATTCTCAACCCCTACCCAAAACATCCTTAGCATAGGTGCTTCAAAAAATTGATTTCTCTTTCACTGTTCAAGGGGACACATGATTGATATCTCCTACACCATGGGGGAGAGTCATGTGGTGCATGCTCATGTAGTAGATGTTCATAAGAGAGACAAAAAGAGAGAAAAATGCATTAGGGTTGAAGAGAGAGTGGAAATATTATTAATAATCTAATGACAAGGAATTTGAGATTTGACTTGAAAGACAGAATGTTTATTGTAGGTCCATTTTCACTAACCAGGATGATATAGAAATGATTAGCAAGTATGGTGATGAGCAAACATGAATTTATTATTATAATTGCTATAATTAAAACAAAAACTGTGTAATGGGTTTATTATGTTTGAGATATGTCACCCAAAACATGGCCAAGAAAAAATCCAAATAGATGCTGCCTTGCTTTCTTGCTCTGCTCCCTGGCTCCCCAGTTACCTTTGAAAAATGGCAAAGAAAGAGAGTGAAACACACAAACATTTGGTCAACATGTTTCATTCTCTCTATACCAATGTTTATGCTCTTCTTTCAGGGTGCTTCGCTTACGTTTCAAAAAACACACTTATGGCTAAACCTAAACTAAACCAAACCCCTTTTGATTTATTACTTTTAATTATGCTTAGTCACACTCTCAACCTTTCTTTATCATTAATTACTCCCACTCATGTCATGTCATGTCATCCCATGCCACACACCAAAATCATTAAGACTCATCCCATGGGCTCCACCTTATTATTCTCTTCCCTTTGCCTCACTCTAATCACTGCTTCACAACTTTTTAATCATCATAATTACTATAACGATTATTTTAATTATATGTTTTAGCATCTAAGTTCATTTCCAACTTTATTTTCAAATTAATCATGCGTCCTGTAACAGTACAATCTCAAAGTTTTCTCTAAATAAACAATATTTTTTTTTCTATATATTTACGACAAATATATAAATGTAGTAGCTAGGATTAAAGTAGGTGCGTGAAAAATTAAAATCACATTTGGAAAGAATATAAAAACATTTGACCTATGTTGAATTCATTTATTTTATTATTTTACACAATGAAATGAATTGATTTAAAGATAATGATTATGTAATAATTCATGAGTTTTATAAGTATGGTGTGAAATGGGACAAGTGTGTTGTTTTTGTTGTTGGGACAGGGATGGGTTGAGCAAAATCTGATCCCTACAAGTCTATTTCTCATGATTATTATATACCAATTTTCTATAAATTCGAACTATATTATTTATTTTCTTTCTTATCATTAAAAGATACTTAAGTGAGCCTAAAAATGAAGCAATAATATAATTAAGGTTTAAACATTTGCAATTTCTTTCAACAACCAGTTAAATTAAAATAAAATAAAATAAACTACCTAATCATATAGTCTAATCCCCCATTCCTGATTTGTTGCGTGTTTAAAAATTAAAAAATATTTTGAATCCAAAAAGAAAAAAATATTTTGTTTTTCTTTTTTCCATTGGAATTTGGTTTAAATATGATAAAGACTAGATATCTGAAGAGCAGTTCATCATCCAAATCGACCGAAAGTTACGTGACCTATTAATTTGTTACTAAGTTGCGTGACAATTTAAATTATTATTTACACTTTTTTCTTAAAAAATAAATCATAAATTAATAGTTTATCTTGTATAATGTATATATAACACTGACATATCATTAACAATGACTAATGAATAAAAAGTTTACGATAAAATAAAGTTCTATAATCAATGTAACGATCCAAATTTATAATACAATATTTTATTGTAATATAGAGATGTTCCTATTACTTTCCTAACATTTTATTAGTAACTATACACTTAAAAGAAAGTTGTATAACTAATGTGACATTAATTCCAAATTTATAATTCAATGTTTTCTTAAATACAATATTTTAAATCACATTATTTCTGAATAATTCAAATATTTACTTCATATATATAAACAAAGGGTTAATTTTTTTAAAATATTAATAGACTTAATTTTATCATGTCATGTCTACAATAAAATATTTACAATCATAAACATAAAGGAAGAAGAAATATATAGAGTTATTTATTTTATAATTATTTTTATTTAGTAAGGTATTTTTTATTTTATTTTGATTATTTATTTATAACTATATTTATTTGGTGTTTTTAATCTTATTTTATTTATTATTTTATGACTATATTTCTTATATTAACTATTTATGATAGTGTAATTGTTAATATCGAAACTATATATCGATACTGTGATAATAACCTAAAATTAGAAATGAATAAATTATTATTAGTAAAATAAAAGATTTTAGGAATTGTAGAATGAAATAATTGTTTTAAATATCTAAGTTATATTTTATGTTGATAATAAATTATATATCGTGATCTAAAAGTTGTATACTCGTTAATTGTAGAATAAAATAATATATTTTTTAGAACGATAATTTTATTCAAATTATATTCTGTTTATCATATGATAATAATGGGGTCAATTTTTTCTCAAATTCAAAACGAAATTGAAAGCAAAGAAAATAAATACCACTTAAATTAAATCAACCACTCATTCATTATCATTCCACGTTTATTATAACTGTAGCTTTCTTACACTTTCTTCTAGTTTAATCGACTTAAACTTTAAAACAAAAACAAAAAAAAATATTTAATAATATCAACTAAAGATTATAATATTTTATTGTATATAAGTGGGTGTAAACCTCACCTTATAAGTCGGTTTTATGAGGTTGAGTTAAATTTAAAAATCACTTCTTAACGTGGTATCAGAATCATTTTCGAGTTCATCTTAACGAAAATTTATTGAGTTTATCAGGTCACCCGTTGATCATTATCGGACCATCCATAACATATAAATGGATGCAAATCTCACCTTATAAGCCAGTTTTATAATATTGAGTTAGACTTAAGTTCACTTCTTAACCTTCTTTGTCAGGTTTTTATTTTATTTTATTTTAATAATTAAGTATATATCTTTGTTTGACCAACTCTCAGTCTAGTTATGGTAATTAAGTAAATTCCCATCTCAGAACCAGGACTCTAAAATTTAAATCTCTGATATTATAAACAAAGTTAATACAAAACCACGGTCTTTTTTGTAATTGTTGTAATCGGGTTTTTTTATATGGGCAAATTAAAACCAGAAATTGGGATTTATTATATAGAATAAAATTCTGAGTTGAGAAGCACATGCATCTCTTTTCTGAGATTTTGAATCTTTGAAGGACAATGTTTCATTAACCGTATATTGTTTATCACAAAAAAAAATGAGAATGTAGGATGATGTTACACGTGTTTATGGAGTCTACCTCACCATTGCAGGTATTGATATGAAATGATTGGCACAGAGAAAATCTGGAACATATCCTATATCTTTTTCTCAGCCAATTAATGCATAAGTTTTATATATTTAAATTGTTAGTAGTAAACAAAAGCATTAAGGCTGAAAATAATATAATGTAAATAAATAAAAAATAGTTAGGAAATATAAAATGAATTAGAATTATTATTAAAGTAGATAATTTGATGTGTGATAGGTATGTGAGGTAAGTGAGAAGAAGTGAAGAGTGGAAAAGAAAGTATGATAGTGGAGTCACAAATTCCGCAAGATCCTCGAAATTATTGCATGTTGAAAGCCGCCCTCCCCCACAATTATAACATGTCCTTTTTAGTCAATAACCCCAATTTCTATACATGCCTTCTCTCTTTTCTATCCATCTCCATTTCCATTATTTTTACCTTCATTCATTCAACCCCAATTAACCCTACATCTTTCCTCACTAACCATTACCCTATAACATCTCACCACTTTTCTCCAACTTCCTAACTCCTATGTATCATATATTTGTATCCACATTTTACAACATTATCATCAATTCAAAGTTTAACTATGATAGCCATCACATCAATCAAAAATAACAACATAATCGATTTTATAAAATTAAATTGTATTTAAAGTTCATTTTTTAATATGGTATCAAAGTTATTTAGAATCTATCTTAATGAGTGTTTATTAATCTTTTCATATCATTCATTCACCATTAAATCGTTATCGGATTATCATCTATAATATATAGTCTCACCTACAAGTTAATAGTCAATTCTTACTTTATAAATCAATTTTTGTAAGAGGTTGAGTTAGAATTAAAATTTATTTTAATAAATATTATGCTCAAATTATGTGCATGTTTAATTTTATGAGTTCACATATATGAGCTTCATAACCACCATATTCTTTGAATTCTTTTTATGTTGTGTATTTTACAAGAGGTTTATGTTATATTGACTTGTGGGAAATATTCATAGATGCGCATTCTTGTATTATTATTATTAACTGTGCATATTGACTTATAGAATAAGATTTTTATCATTATTAACTGTGCATTTTGATATGATGTTGTATCAAGAAACTCTAATAAAATGATCCATGAGAAACTATTATTGGAGATCCCACATCGATTAGAGATTAGAGCCTTACTTAATATATAAGTGGGTGCAAACCTCAACCTCATGAGCCGGTTTTATGGGATTGACTTAAGCTTAAAGTTCACTTCGTAATAACTATATAATAAAAGTTTGAATATATGTTTGTTTTCATATTTTAAATTTTATATCTAGTTTTTAATTTCTCTTATTGAAACATCTTTTGCCTACATGTCATTATGATAAAATTTTTGAAAGAAAAAAAAACATGTATTAGACTATTTGATGATAAGAATATTAAATTAAAATTCGTTTTCATATAAATAACAGATAATTAGTGAGCTATATGAGCAGAATTTTTAATTATATTTGGAATAAATTTTCGAATATAAGAACTAAAAAAATAAGTTCAAATTTAGAGAAAAAAAAGTACAAATTTTAAAAACTAAAGTTAGAATTAAATAAATTAGTATTTTGTTTTGTATATAACTCGCACAAGTCCCGTACATCTTAAAAAAAATATTATCAATTTTTTTATCAGAAAAAAAATAGAAGACAGAAATAAGTGTCTTAACTCATGTACAAGAAAAGTTTCAGAACAATTGTCCCAAAAAAAAACTTACATTCTGAACATACTCTTAATAACAGTTATATTTTTAAAAATATAACATTTGTAGGTTGTTTTTTTTATTATTATTATTTTGAATGATTGCGTGATGGACATGTTTGACTCAAACACATTCGAGTAGTAAATTTCCTCACTTGCGATAATGTATTTTTTTTTCTCAATGATTTGATAATTTCTCTAAGTTGTCACAGTGAAAGAAAGAAGGAGAAGAAAAAGTAGAGATGAAAGGATAATACAGAGGGATTGAAAATAGACACGTTTTGATGAGACAAACAAAGGTAGGGTTTGAATTAGATACATCATGGCCACATCACTACCATTTTAACAAGATATAATGTACCAAAAGCAAGTTAATTAGGTCCCATGAATTCTACTTAATAGTGCCCGAAAGCGATCACAATTCAATTCGTTAATAGAGAACTCCTAGAAAGACATTTTTTTCTTTCTATTTTTTCCTTAAATTGTTGTATAACACTTTTTTTTTAGGACAAATTTTCATTTTACTCTATTTCAATTGTTGGAAGATGAGTGACAAGTGAAATTTTACAAGTTTATGAGAATAATTAAATTATTTAAAGTTATATAATTTTAAATTTTACTTAAATAAATACAAAATTATATTTTTTATATTCTCTTATTTTAAATTTATGTATTATCTATTTATATCCTTTCTCGGATTTGATTTTAATTATGATACTTTCGAGTTTACTTATCTAAAAACATTGGTGACATATTCAATATTAAGATATCTCTAAAAAAAACCATTAAATAAAAAAATAGAGATACAAAATAATTAATTAATTAGATATCACTTTAGAGACTACAAAATTATTGGTATCTAAATTAATTTTTATTATTGATAAATAGTTTTTAAATTGGTATCTAATTATATATCAATGTTTTAGCTGATAATTTTAGAATCTAAATAATTAGTAGCTAATTATATATTAATTTAAAAACTATTTATCAATAATAAAAATTAATTTAAATACCAATAATTTTTTTAGTATCTAATTTAGTTAATATAACAACTAATAATTTTTTTTTAAAATTGATTTATATTTAATGATTTTTTATTAATGTTTCATTATTTTATATTATTTTTTATTAATATTAGTGTGGAAGTTTCTTCCTTAAAGTGAATTGTTAACTTTTTTTTTAAGATATAAGTCGATGTTATTTTTTAATTGAGGTTATTTAATGTTTTCTTTATCATCATTATTGATACTTTTCGAATAATCTCAAATGCAATTTTTTTTTAGTCAATTAAGATTATTTTTAATTAATTTTAGTCAAAGTGTTTTTTTATTAATGTTGTTCATGTGAAAATAAAATAAGAAACTCTCAAAAGTGGCCTAAGAAAAAAAAATAAAAATTAAATAAAGTCAATAAGGTAAACAAAAGAACATTCTTTAATGCTTAGTTTTTGTAAAGGCAACAAAGAGAAGTGATTAAATCCCAACCAATTAGTTTAATCACTGTTTGCATTCAACGATGATAATAAAATTCTATGATATTGATGTACAACACTATCATTTTTTTTTTATCTTGAATTGAATTGTTTGGAGGTCATCTTATTAACTTTCACTCCAACTTTTGAAGGACGTTATAGTTTCCTTAAGGTTTTAAGTAGTTCATCATCTTCACTTAATCCTTCCTCCTTGTCCAGCTTTTCAATCAGAACTTGGAGACAAAATTGGCTTCTAATAAAATACTAGCTCAGATAGATTCAACTATACATGCGACCAAGATGATTTGACATGACTCTTTGAGCCTCTTGTTCACCACTTGAAAGAGGCCCAAAACAATTTTGCAAGACTAAATCTTGAGAAATCGATTTAGAAGTAATTTGTTTGACAATAACTAATTTAGAACTTATTGCATTAATTGCATATTTGAGATGAGAGGATCCTTTTAAAATACCATAATTTTCAATGGGCAATGAGTCCTTCTTTTGTAGTAAATCATTTGATTCATGGACATCCTCCAAAGAGGGTATATTAGCAAAACTATAGCAAATTTATTAAACTTTTGACCAACAAAAGATTTAGCCTCCACTTGACCAATAACAACTTCTACAAGGTGATTAAGATCAATAGTAGTTCCCTCAACTTCCACCACTCATGCATTACGAAGAGGTAAATCATATATTTACACATTTACCATGTTTCTCTGTGATACCAACAACTTCCTTGTGAGAGACATCATTAATTTCTTTTGTTTGGTCAGTCACAACTTTTTACTATACAACAAAAAGTGTGGACAAAGCAGTAGGCGGTTTGCCTGTGTTATTGGGGTTATCAAGATGTTGTCTGCATTTAGAAATATCATGCCCTCTTATTTTGCATTAAGAGAAATGTAGGCAACTTCTCAAATTCAATATTTGCAATAAAAGTAAAACCAATTCTTTCCACCAAAATTTGAGGCAAAGCATATATGATATCAATATCAACCAACACTCTAACAAAAAAATCTTTAGATTTATTCATTGTGCATTCATCAAGAGAACGAGGAGTATAAATCCATCTCGCTTTAAAGAAAGTTGTTTTTGGTTGTCAATATTTCATAGGAAGACCATGAATCCTAACCCAACATTGAGCTTTGGTAAGTTTCGTAGAAGATGATAAAAAGTCTTTAGTCCAAATACTCTCAAGATACCTGGATTGAGATTCCAAGATCCTACTTTTAGGACTCTTCTCATGCCTTCAAGAAAAGAAAAGACAAATTCATAAAACTTTTTTTCTAGAGGAATAATTTTTCAAAATCCCATAGATTTCCAGACAAGATCCAACTTTTTGCACACATATAGAGTAAGAGGTTTGTTACCTTTGGATAGTATTATTCTTGCATGAGGGTGTTTTTTACAATCCGCGACATCTTCATCAATTTGAACAAATATCAAATCTCTTTTGGATAAAGGAGAAAACAACTGTGAAAGAGAAATTTCACAAACATTATTCAAGATTTGTGAAAAAAAATCTTTTATACTTGAACCACATAAAATAATTTAACTTTATGAATAGGTATAATCTACCTATATATCGTTTGTGTTAATATATGAGTTTTGGTCTAATCTCCCATATTTTTGTATTTTCTTTCTTTTTTCTTTTTTTTAATAATATTTTTTTTCATGTGAAATAAAAAAATAACAAGATTGATCCTTGAGACGCCTAGTAAAAAAAAATGAAAACCGTAAGAATTTATTCCCCCAACTTAAAATTTATCATGTTGATCTTTATATTTGTGTGTGTGAATTATTTTTTATCAATACTGATATTGTTATTTGATGATAATTTTTGTTTTTTTAGTAAATATTTAATTGAAATTTTTTTTTGTAAAATTTCCACCGAATGCTGGGCTTTGAATTGTCAATTTTCGAATATTTTCATGAGATAAGAAAACAAACAAGTGGATACAGTTCTTGAGAATCGTTATTATTCAAGTTAACTAGGTTTAATGATATTTTATTTTCTTAAATTTCCTGGATACAAAATTAATTGAGGTGATGAAATGGATCAATTTAAAGTAAACTTCCAACTATTAAAAATAACTTTTATTTTTTAAATAAATTGAGTCATAATAAATCCGTGGAATAGTTGAAACTCTGGGAATGTGTGTGTGGGAAGGGAGGTATGAAAAAAAAAAGTATGAAGCACTTCTAATGATTCGATATAACAGAAGGAAAATTGATGTAAAATTAAAGTTATAAACAATATTTAATCTTGAAAAGAACTAAAATTTGTGCTGATGATTTTGCAAACATGGTGGAAATTAGACATAAAGAAAGAGGCACAGCTAAATTTAAATATATTAAATTATATTCTTCCAAAACCGAGGCAGAAATGGTCGTAGAGAGAGAGAGAGAGAAGGTGACGATGGATCCAATTCGAAAGCGTCAAAAAGGGAAACTAAGAAATCCAGAGAGACGAATTTGGTGGGACCCTCAAATCTAAGCCATGAGCTGTTGCTTTTTTGACATTTCTCACTTTTTCTTTCTCCTCTCTCTTTCTTTGCACTAACCCACAAACTCACTTATCAATTCAAAAATGTACGAAAATGAAACACTACCTAGCTAATCTCACCTATTTCTTCATCATTCATGCAAAATCACTTTTTTATTTTATTTTTATTTTATTTTAAACTCTCTCTATCTCCACACCCATTTCCTACAACCTTATCCTTCCCCACCCATCTTAATTATAAACTTCTAAATATCTACAATTTCTAGAGAACATCACAATTATATATTGAGTAGAGATATGAGATAATAGGTTATAAACACAACAAGAAATTACAATATACAAATACATATTGGGAAAGTTAGAATTCAAAAATCACTCGTTCAATTACAATTTATATATGATTTTTTTTTAATTTCTAATAATTTTATGAGTGTTGTTTATTAGTAGGAATAACTTAATAAAAATAAGAAAGCATATGTAGCATATAGTGTATAGCTGTATAATGAGAAAATGTGATGGCAGAAAAAAAAAGGGAGAAAAATTGATGCATGATGATAGTGTAGTTGATGGTCTTGGTCATGATATTATTAAGGACCCACTAGTTGTTGAGTTTTAATCTACTTGTAATGTTTCTTTCTTCATTTCTTAAATTAATATAGGCCCATGCAAGAATTAAGATTGTCTACTGCACTCCAGGGACCTACCTCTGTTTTTAAATTAAATTTAAGAAAATTGAAGTTCATGTATCAGAA
Source organism: Phaseolus vulgaris (assembly GCF_000499845.2). Lineage (NCBI taxonomy): Eukaryota > Viridiplantae > Streptophyta > Magnoliopsida > Fabales > Fabaceae > Phaseolus > Phaseolus vulgaris. The sequence goes on from NC_023754.2 coordinate 27,085,060, forward strand.
TCAGGTCAGAATTTGTCTATTTGTTTGCACGTGTGAATGGTTTGAATTTTTTTGAGATGAGTGCACCAGGTAAGCTTCCTCCTTCTGATGTGATATTATGAGGGTTGGAGTCAGAAAACTCATATCAGATTGAAAGACACTTCAGGTTTAATCAGAGGCACCTGATATTATATATATATATATTTGAGTTAGACACATAGATAGATAATTCTATTGTATTATAATTTTCTTAGCAATTATCTGTTCTAGTTTGAAACTTAAGTTTCCATTGAATTGATATCTTGTCAAATGCTAGAGAGGGCAATAATAATTGAAGATAAAATCAGAAGGAAATACGAAGAACATTCAAGTATAGATTATATTAAATTATAATCAATGAGAAAATGCATTTCTATAGCTTTGTGCATGTTGACAACTTTGACCGGAATGTTGTAAGAGCTAAGTTAAAATGGAGAAAGGTTGCATAGATGGTACAGATATTAATCTGCAATATCTTTTGCTGCTTTTAATTCCCACATATGATAAAGATTTGCACACTTAATTATAGTAATTATGTGCAGAAAGGAAGAGTATGTTGCAAGACATGCAACAGAAAACCTATTACTGCGCATGCAAATTATGTATGGATTTCGAAAGTTAATTGTTTATATTATAGATCCTAAGATGCACAGGACCACAAGGACTTAAAGGTTGTCTGGTACTGGCTTGGTACTCTTATGTAACTGTCGCAATCAAGGGATGCCCAAAATTTAGGATCAAAGCCAAGGTCACTGCATCTTTGTCTGATGATTCTCCTTCGGAGTTAGGACTATGGAGAGTTGCCTATGGACTAGGTGATCATTTCTTGTGCAATTCAACAACATCAATGTGTGTCTGATCTGTCTGCAATCATATGACTAATTAAGAACAGTTATTTTATTTATATTTTACTATTCACTGTAAAAAGATACTGTAGGAACACAATTATGTTTTTCAATCATTTGATTAATGAATTTTTTTAAAATTTCTTTATGTTTTAAAAAAATATTAGTATAATAAAGTATTTTGTATGGGTTATTAAAAAAACAGCTCTAATTTTAGTAAAAAAATCTCTAACTTGGGTACGTTTTGCATTAAAATATAAATAACCTTGACTTATAGTACTTTCCTGATATGTAATGTCTTAATTCAGTATTATACACACGTATATATTTGTTTTTTTGTCTTCTTGTTTCTACAAGGGGTCGGTAGGCATGCAACCAGCTATACACATAGTTGAATGACACTTTTTGACTCTTAACCAAAAGGAAAAGAAATAATTATACTTTTAAATAATTTTAACCCTTTTTATTTATCGACCCAAATCTTTTAAGGTAAAATGAGATTGAATTAGGTTTAAAGTCTACTTTGTAATATGGTATCAGAGTGATTTTGAGTCTATCCTAACGAGTGTTTGTTGGATTTATTAGATCACCCGCTATCGGCCTATTATCGAATCACCCATCATATGTTATCTCACGCAAGGTGTGTTGAAGATCCTACATCGACTAGAGATGAAAAGATTTCATTATATATAAGTGGGTGTAAACTTTAAACTCATGAGCTGATTTTATGAGGTTGAGTTGGGTTTAAAGTACACTTCATAGTAAAAAAGATGTTTTTTTATTTATTTGTTAAAAGGGAAAACAAAATATGATGCCATTTTTTTTTTTAAATATTAAAATTGTTAATGATTCTTTGATGAAGCACGGTTTTGTATAGATTAAAATCGGAGAAGATAATAGTTGTGATTGAAAAAAGAAAAATTAAAGAAAAAGGTTTGTGGGATCCATGGATATTAAATATTTGTGTTATTAAAAAGAAGAGGACCCAAGGGTGGGGAACCATTTATAAATCTGAAGCTGGATCCTTTGCCCCACCCTCTTCCATTTTCAAAATTTCATTATCTATAATCTGCCCCACTAAGTTTATCATTCTCAATTCAAATACTAATTTTAAGACCATACATTCAATTCCCCATGCCACATTTATTTCCATTCCACCTCTTTCTTTTTACTTTCCACAACTGGGAAATTCATTCATCTTCAAATTATATTTTATTTCATTTTGTAAGGTTATAGTCACCTCCAGTTTTTTGGGAAAACTTTATCTAGACTGTTAAAAGACTATTATGCCTCTAAAAGTATAAAAATACATTATACTTGTTTAATCTAACTTTTATTATATATTATTTAACTTTTATAAAGTAATAAATATCTTGCTTTTCTTCCTGAGAGTACAAATTGGGACGCAGAGAAATTTGTTAATAATCACCTGACTATCATAAATTAAGGAGGAAAACCGACAAACGGAAAAGGAAGACGTTTATGAGAATTTAGAATTTAGCAGTGAATATTTTTTTAACTTACTTTTTTTTAAAAATGGATCCATGATATTTTATGTATGATTTATTTGTTCTTACAAGCCTAATTTTTTTAGAGTAACTTTTTCTTCTTATTTTTCTAATCTTTTCTGTTTTTAGATTGGAGAAAAATCTGCAAAAATATTATGATGCTCAATTCAGTCTGAGTAAAATTTGCAGTTTTCTATACCACTTACATATTTCTATTATTTATATTTTTTGGTTGGATTATTATAATCATGAATCTTCCTAAAAAATCTAAAAGAAGACTCAATCACATTTTATAAATAATATAATAATATGATATATTAGTAACTAAATAATATTTAAAAATCTTGTTGTTTGGGTTTAACTATGTGAATATAGATCCATGAAATGTCAGTAATCTGATTGTAGTCCATTATTCATAAAAATACATTAGGTATATATAAAAAAAAATAATGTAAAAGGATGTTTTTGCTATGCTAAGTGGTTTGGTTTGTTCTTGTCTCCTTAATTGAAACTTCTTGGATGAATAATATGTTTGGCATTAATTAAAGAATGATTAGAGCATTGATCTTGAAGGGTTATTAGAAACATGAAAGTATAGGGTGTGTCATACATTCACAATGAGTAACTGTGAATGGTACAGATTTGAGATAAACACAGTGGTAGATGATGGACACTGTCCAAACCGCACACTTACCACCGTCCACTTTTTCAGTTCACTTCAATTCACACCATAAACACACACCACTGTTCTACTCAACTCACCCTATCTTGCTTGCAAAATCTGAAATGATGAAGCCCTAACCTATCTTTTCTCCACACTTCTAAATAACCTATAAAACATATATTTTCCTTCTCTCATTTCAACAACATCTATACAATTCCTGCACGCCAGACCCGGTTGTGTTGTGCATTCGACACTGATGTTTCAACTAATTGCTACCTCCTTTGCTTCTACCTCTTTCTACTTCATTTTTATATCTGATCCACAATATATCATTTTCTTTTCAATCTATTTAATATTTTTGAAATACTTGAAAACCCCAATCTCAAGAAAATGGCGCTTTTAAGTGTGCTACATACTTTCTTATTAGTCATATATCTAATACATAAGATAGAGTTTTACATTTTGTACTACGAATCACATATTTATATTCAATGGAATTATACTTGAAGATCTAGTTTTTATTCGATACAACACGTTTATTTGTAGATTTTTTATTTGATATAGGTTGAATTTTTTTTTATGATTTAATTAAAGGTTTGATATTGGATGATCTTTAAAATTCTTTCAGTTTTTTTTTTCTTAATCTCCTAATTTGCATGTATTCGATTAAATATAAGTGATTTAGTTAGATTATTTAAACTTTTTTTGAATTTTGCGTAGGGATTTGTTTTTGTTAATTGTTTTCAGAAGCAAGTTTTTCGATCTTGAGAGGCCTATTTTCTAGTAATTGTTCTTGTAGGAAGTTAGTGACAAGCCTATAAAAAAGGTGTTGTTATTTCTGTGAATTTTGTATATAGATTGAATCACTCATAAAATGATTCTTATTTATTTATTTTTTATTATTAATAAAAATAAGATATTTCGAAGATAAAATTGTGTCATTACTTAGTATTTATTACACAGATACCATAAATATATAATAACCAGTAAGGAAAAAAATTTGTGTATCTTATGCATTAAAAACTTTGTTATGTTCACTTAATTTTTTTCTTCTCTTCTTGTATTATTATATATTTATATTTTCTATTTCTAGTAGGCTGGAGTTTGTACACAGTTTTTTAAGAAAATTATTGTTGGGACGAATGTTCGTCCTAGGAAAAATTGAAGTTAATCACTATAGTGTCATATGAATTTAGTGTATACTCTAGAGAATTTATTTGTTGTGAATTTGACGTTTATAATACAAATTATTATAAGAAATCATGCAAGATGCTTAAATTCAATTTTAATGAATTTAGCATGTCAACATTTATAATAATTTATACAAAGTTTTTTCCAATCCAAATTTTTGATGAATAATTCATATTTTATAAGTATATATGTATAGTCACGAACTTAAGGATCGATTTTAAGAAGATTTTAACTAATATCCAATGATTCGGTTGAATTAGTATGCAATGAAATAAGTGTACCTTGTGACAAAAATTTAGCATGAGTGGAAAGAGATACATACTGCTTTTTAGGTGATACAACTGATAGGTTTAGGGCGATCTTGCTAACAAATTTTTTGTACCTTACCAAAAAATTAGTAACTTGTGAAAGTAAAATCAAATCCTTTACTTTTAAAATTCAGTTTTCCTCAAATTTATTGTTTCTCAATTCCGTTTTCTACCATTCTCTAAGGTTTCGTTTGTTTTTAGGGAAAAAAAACAAAATACTTATATAGAGAAAGTCGGAAAATCAAAATAATTTTTTTTAAAATACGAAAATCGAAACATTTTTTACACTCAAAACTTTTGCGAAGAAAGTTTTATATATATATATATATATATATATATATATATATATATATAATTAATTAATTTTAATTTTATTTATTTTATTTTAAAATCAAATTACTATTATTTTTATTTAAAATAGAATTACAATTTAAATATAATCAAAATTATAAAAAAATAATAATTATAAAATAAATAATTAATCATATTATATATATTATAAATTATAAATATAAATAATAATAAAAATAAATATACTTTTTAACAATAAAGAAATAAATTTATATAAAAATTATATTAATTAAAAAAATCAAAGATAAAACAATAATGTTATTTAACATAAAAATAAGTTTTATTAAATATTTATAATTATAAATATTTAAATAACATTTTAATTAAAAATAATTATAATTTATAAATAAATAAATAAAATTATTTTTTTAATAAATTTTAAATATAAAGATAAATTTATAAACTTACATTTTTATCCATTAAAAAAAAATATAATTTCAATCACACCCATCACATCACTTACAAACTTTCCCTACACTTTTCACTCTATTTACCTTAACTCAAACACCCTAACTTTCTTTATATTTTTTTTTTAAATCATCTCAAACTCATTCTCTCATCTTCACTTCTTAATCCAAAGAAGAAAAAAAATGTTAAATATATTTAATTTAAGAAGACACTTAAACAATAAATGCTTAAAGTTACCAAACTTTAAATGAAAACAATGTGTATTGTGTATTGGTATAAAATTAAAATTCTTTAACATTGGCATAATATATAAATATTATATTATCTGGCATGTAGTGAAATATTAATATTAATGATGTCTTAAAATATATTAACAGTTGTTTAATGATAAGATATTAAAATAATTGTCAAGTTGATTATTATAGGATGTTATAAAGTTGTTAATTAGAAAGAAAGAATCCTGATTCACAAATAAAATGTATGTGTATGAATGTAAAAAATGGAAATTTGGATGGTTAGAAAAATGTAGTGAGATATTATTGAAGGAAGGAAATAGAATAGAGAGAAGTGGGAAAGTGCGCAATAAAAGAAAGGTGTGGGGGTAAGAAGTACGTACAAGTTGGACAGCGACCAATAAACAAAGTACTGTAACTGTAGCTATACCACTACATCTACTGTACACTATTCTCTTATGTCCCATCACCAAATCTTTTTTCCTTTCACACTCAACACTCTTTTTCTCAATCCCTAAATATTCCTAATTCTTTTCTAAATCACTACATTTTTCTCTTACGCTTTCTTTGCTTCACCCTAACACATTTCTCACCAGTGTATCACTACATTTTTGTTTCTGTTTTTCATCTTCACTCACACTATATACTTTCAGTCAATTTTTATTCTGTCTCATTTTCTGAACTCCATAACATAGATAGACCAAATGTGTAAAGAACTACCTGTGTCTAAAAATAATTGATAATTTTATTATGTGTAAAAATAAACATCGATTATGAATATTAAATTTATTTATTTGAATTTCATAATTTAAAATCTTTACATATATTTATATTTTTTCACTAAATTTATTTACAAATATGAAATATTGAAATTTGATTTTTAATGCAAATACAACTATTTTCTAATAAATTTACCGGAAAGAGTTGACTTTGCAGGTAATAGAATTTCACCTTTAAAGAGCAATATTTTACTTAAAGTCATGTAAATACTAAAATCCTAAAAAAATTACTTTTTTGAAATATTGTATGAATGAAATATATAAACTTAATTAAATATTACATATATAATATAATATTGATAAATGATAACTATCATTGCATTTATTATCCTCAAAGAAGTGTATGATTCTAATAATGAAGTTAAATATAATTTTCATATATTTTTTTCTTTGCTGTAAAAAATATATATATTTTGATTTAGTTATTCCTACCTCAAAAGACCAGATAAATAAATTGTACACTTTAATTTAGATGTAATAATTGTTTTAAAGTGATACCTTTTTCATATTTAGCCTGGTTTTTGGATACAAATATTTGTTTTCGAATATAAACTTTCTGTTCAAATACTGTTGTCAATAAGTCATTGTTTTTTGATAATTTTTTTTCAAATTTATCAAATAGTCATAGTCACGATGATGATATACCTTATGCAAATACTCAGAAGTCATGATCAAACATGTAAACTTAAATAATTTGTTCAAATAATTTTCATAAATATTTTTAAAATATCGTGTATTTTTCTACTAGACTGACTCTGTAAGAATTTTTTTTATCAAAAAAATAAAAATTAAATAAAATAAAAACAATATATATAATTATTATCACCTGCTCCCATACATTAGACTATGTAAGATATAATTTTAAAAATCTTAATACATTTCTAGCCACATGCCCATAAGTTGATATAAAGTAAGTTACATTTGAAACATGATCACAAAACTAATACAAATAAGAAAAATAAAAAGTTAGAGTAAAAACATAAAAGATTTTATATATTTTTGAGACTATATTACCGCAAAATTTGTACTGACCAGTAAAATTACAAGTACTTTTCGCTCTAGTCGCTTTCCAGTAACCAAGAAGATACTATGGGACAACTTACTAAATCATTTTTTATCCATTCTCTTATTCTCTCAAGTTTAATTAAGTTGTTAAGTTATCTCAGTCAAATCCTCATTTCATTCTCCTTTTTAAAAGGGCCATTTTAACTATTATAGCAATATCCCGAAATTTATTATCACATTTATGTATTTTAATTGTTCAACTTTGTTATACAAATATTCAAGCCTCGCAATTAATTATAAGGAAATAGTATTCAAGGGATATATTAAGAAGGTGGAATTTGATTTCCATTATTCTCTATGTTCAACTCTAGATAATAATACTCATTTTCAAAGACTAGTTTTGTAAAAGTTTTTTTTTTTTTTAATTTCCCCCACTTTAAATAAAACCAGCGTAGACTTTTTTTTTCTTTTTTAAATTCAGTGGTTGTTCATTATTACTTTGTTTTAGAAAAGTTGTGGGAAGAAGCATCATCCTCCATTTATTATACTCAAGAAAAAAAGATGAAGAAATAATGAAGGGTTTGGAATATGTTGACAATAATTTGAAGAAAGTTACAACGGGTGTGGTGTGATAAAATTGACGGAAAGAACTACCGTAAAATTAAAACAGGAGAAGTTTGATTGAGAAAATAGACCAAATTAATTCCCTAAAAAAATAAAGAAAAAGAACCTTACCAGTGTTTTTGTATGTATTGAAGTACTAAAGGATAAAAGTTTTTTTTTATTGCAAACAATATCAGGAAATAAATATTGAACTGGAGGAAAGTTTTATAATTTTTACATTGAAATATGGAAGAAACACTTATTTATAAACAGAAAGTAAAAGAAACACTTATTGTTTCAGTATAAATCATTATAATCAAACTATAAACTAAAAGTCGTCTTCATCAATATATTTTTCCAAGCAATCAATCTCCTTGATCCTGCTCAGGAGAACATAGAAGACAAGGGAGAAATTTTTTCTTTAAATCAAATAATACAAATGCTGAAATATTGAAAGAAAATAGAAAAGCCTTTATGGACTTAGATTAAATAATAGAAAATAAGTGGTTATTTTTTTGGAGTTTGAAAGCACATCCCCCACCTCTGAGACCAATTATTCGTTAAAAGCACTCGTTGTCAAATTAGGTTATTCTTCACCGCCATGGTCAATGCATCCAATAATGTGGATGCAAGTAGCTGTTTCGACTTCCTTTCGTTGTTTCGGAATACAGGTTTAATTCATAATCATCACAGCAAACTTGTCTCAAATTATGTTTCTTTGTTTACTTAGAATATCTGCATTCCAGACACTACTTGTCTTTCACATTATATCATAGTATGAGAGTGACGTTAATCACACCACTATTTATAACTGCCTGTTAATTACAGTTTACACTTATTCTATTCTGCCTTAATCCTTATTTCAACATGTGAGATTCAATAAAAGTCTTGTGACTTAAGAACAACAAATGATGATAGATGTTAATGGCACTGAAAATTGTCATAACTTGTAATTAAATGAATAATTATACTTGCAAAAAGAATAATGTCCTTTCTGCATCAAAGATTTACAGTGAATTATAAATGATTGAAAAATTCTGATCTTGGTCAATAATTGGGTACTCATGTAATCGATAAATCAATTTTAGCAGAGCTGTACATTTATAAGCAAAGTTAAGGTCTCCCTCTAGAGAAACGGGTGATTGCATAAATATAAAATAAAAGTTTTAAATATAATAACATTAAGTTTTAACATTTATTGAGTAAAGTAAATTTAGCACGCTCTGTATAAATTAAGGGTAAAAGAAATATTGTTCTTTTTAGGAAAAATGTTGCCATATATATAAATTCCAACCGGTGAAGCCTAATATTTGTTAAAAAAACATGGGTATGAAACGAAAAAGGAACTAAGCAATTTCAACCAATCACGTGGTGGTTAGGAATACGGGGTTAGATATATAACATCATACCGAAATTAAGTAGATCCATAAAATTAAAATAATAATATCTATATTTATATAAAGAGAATTGTTCTTTTAGAATTTTTTTTAGTGTATATAGTTTTTTTTTAATTCTAATCTTATTTAATATATCTCAATTTATTAATATAATTGAGTATTTTGTTATTTTATATGAATTATTTAAAAAATAAAATTATTTTTTATTTTTTTAAATTAATGTTATGGGACAGTTTTTACATGTACACTAACTTTCGACTATTTCCTTAATTTTTTATTTTTAAAAAAAAACGGACTTTCACCCTCATTCGTATCAAATAAAATAACATTTATTTTTAATTACTCTTTCCACTTCATTTTCAATCCGTCTTTCAACTCCATTTCAAACAACATTATTCTTTAGTAAAATCATATTTTATTGTATTTACCATCAAGTGAATCATAACCTTAAGATGAATATCATCATACCCTCCAATCCTAATACCACAAATGGAAGAAAAAAAACTTGAAAAAAAAGAGAAATTCAAACCATAAGAAAAAAATGTTGATTAATCAATTCATCATTTTTATTTTATATGTTATTTTTTATTTTTCAATTTCGAATCATGCAAAATTATTTCTGTATGTATATTAAATTTTTATCATTATGAAAACTAAAAAAAAAATGTGGATATACCAACACTATAGGTTTGTGGCTATAGTGTTTCCGATAGTATTAATAATGTAAAATATTTTTAATTATAATTTACTGGTATTTACAATAATCACTTTAGAATATTTTTTTTTATTTAATTGAGGCTATAAAATATGTATGGTGTACTTAAAAAATAAGCTCTTAAAGATAATAATAACATGCCATGTTTTGTTATTCAACATTTCTCTCATCATAATGGCCAAAATTGGCAATATATTTCGCTACTCTGAGGACCATTTTCAATTCATGGGACATATGAATCCTCTCCAAGTTATTATTTTTTGGTAGGTCCCAATGTTACGGTTTAGTAAAATATAGTTGAGGAGATAATTAACAAAATTACATTTAACTATATTTAGAAGATAATGGTGATTATAGTGACTTAAACTTGGCCTAATCTTGATTTCTAACAAGCACAAATGACTAAGAAAAACAACACAGATGTCTTTGTTTATATTCATTAATGGTCAGACTTACCTTCTTTTTAGATATTTATGATCGCGTGAAAGAAAATAGAAGAATTACGGAGGAAAAAGGGAAAATGAAAAAAAAAAATAAAAATGTATGCATCAGAGATGAATGAAATTACTCTGGATTTACATTATTTTTATTTTCTTTTTAAATCAAACGAAAGTAATTAATATTTATTTATTTTCTCTCATTTACTCTTCAAACAAACAGAATGCAATTAATTGTTCCAGTCTATGTATCATACTATTTTCTTATATATTTTTTCTGTCAGAATATAAGTGTAGAGCTAGAAAACAACCATTGTCTTATTTAGCTTGATGTTCATAAGTTATTTTGAATCCTTTTTAATTTTGTTTTAAGAAATGAGTTGTTTACTAAATGAACAAATACAATATTTAACAATTGATAAAAAGCTACGACACGTGTGACCTCGTGGTGAATTGGTTGGTAGGGTACTCTCCTATCCACACAATTAAACATTTACTCTTGAAAACTTGAAATACTGTAAAAACCAGTTTGATAAAATACTATAATTTGATGAAATGTAAAGTGGAAAGTTATGAAAATACGAAGTTATAAGGGAGCAAAGTGCAAATTTGAAAATGGGATTTGGTTTCACATCTAAAGAGATAACTGTCCAACAACATATGACACTGTATCTTCCTTACCTCATGATTCCCAGAGTTGGGTCTCTGCATTGTCAAAATCAATGCACCTGCATTTAGATTTTGCAAATGGTCCAACTTTATCTTAAATAAACTATTCTACCCCAACAGTAGGACAATACTATTCAAAAATTAAATTTATTCTTATACCTAGTAGCCTTTAATTTAATTTAAACATTTGTAATTCTAATGGATTATAACGAAATGAGATTTTAACAAATAATATACTAATTTCTATAGCAAAAATATTTTTGCATTTTTTCTATAACTTTTAGAATTTGAGTTTAGTTAAATTCTAAAAAATAGTTTGGGCTTGTATTTGTATTTATTTTCAAGACAAAACTTAGATATACTTTTTAAAAATTATATTCATTTTATTCGTCAATAAGAAAAATTACGACTAAAGAACGAAACAAACAATCTGTAATAAATTGCACTAAGTTTTATTTTTACATTTAGATCTTTGTTTAATGCCAGTCCATTTTTTCTCGAATAACACTCAATTGAATTGGAAAAAATGGGAGAACATTTTTACAAACAAACACTGAATATATGTTTGAAAAACTGTTAACAACATTGACTAAAGAAGTTTCACGCATCAAGATAAAAAACTTAAAATGATGAAGGAAAATGAATTGATGTGGGATCGAATAAAAATACGCAAACGCATACTTAGAGGTAATGATTAGTATTTACCAATTACATTAACTACATTATTAGCTAATATAAGATTTCCATCGCCTTTTTCAAGCGCGAAGTTTATGAAATCAGATATATGTAAGTAATTAAACAATAACTCGATAACAGCTAGTTAATTACTTCGATAAGTTCAGTGATAATTTAATACTATATTAAAGCCCATAAAATAAAATAAAAAACACACACGATTTTAATTATATGTGAGATATTTAATCTAAGAATAGCATAAAAGAGTAATCCATAATTAGGAATGGGAGAGGAAATGTAAATCTAAAATCTCCCTTCCCTCGTAGGTTGTCTGAAAATGAAATGGTGGGCACGAAAAGTAATAATAATAAAAAGCAAAACTCTCTCCCTAGAAAAAATGTAACACTTGTACGCACTCTCACTCTCTTTCTCCCTCTTAAAAGGACGCCCCAAAAATAATGGCGGTTGCGTTGTGATTGATTGGAGGGGAGAGAGAGAGAGAGAGAGAGAGAGAGAGAGAAGAGGGAGGGTAAAGCTATAGTAGTAGCATGGCCACCAAGTTAGAAGTAGAGTAGTAGTATAGCTTGAACATGACCATGACCACAAACCATAACCATAAAAATAAAGCACAACACACAACCACTGCTACTTCCCATTTTTCCATTACCGGAAATGAAATGAGCCTAACGCTGACTCTCCATTTTCTACTCCTCACCCAACCTTCTTACTTCTCTGTCAATCACTGATCCCTTAACCTCTTTCTCTTCTCGGATTCGCCGCTCTTTTCCTGAGATCTATGTGCTTTTCGCCTTGTTCCTTTCTTCCGCTTCTGGGTCTCGTTGCTCTTTCAGATTGTTGCTAAATTTGGCACTGAGGGCACGTGCGTTTCCGAGAGACTCTGTTGTGTGTAATGAGGACTTCTGTTCTGTTCAGGATTGCAACCTGGGGTGTTGGGGGTTGAGGAAAACCGGAATCGAATGAGACGTAAAACAATTGCCTTTTGTTGTTAAACTGCTTTTGGTGGCTGTGTAAGGGTGGGAAACTAGTGGGCAATTAGTGGATTTTAATGGGTTTTAAGAGGTGTTAAAAACTGGGACAAAGATTACTAAGAATGTTATTCTGCAGTGGAAAGGAAGGAAGAGTGGTCAAGGCTTGGTTTTTGGTGGAAGTAGTTGTTTTGTGAGAATTTTGTTGAGTGTTGTGATTGTGGACTCAATTTTGAAGTTACTGATTTGCTTGAGACTTTTTTAGCTCAAATGAGACTTTCTTCAGCTGGTTTTAGTCCTCCACCCCAGGAAGGTAACTATTTTCTTCCCGTTCCTCTTCCTCCTCTTTTTTCTTCTTCTCCTTTTTCTTCTGCTTCCATAGTTCATCTCTTCTTCTTGGTTTTCACTTCTCAACTTTTCTAAAACTGGTTCTTGCAACCTCAATCCTTGGGGGATTAGAGTGTGCTCTTTGTGCTAATACGATTAGCCAAGCCAATGAAGTCTTTTGTACGTCTAACATGGCTGGTGCTAATGTTGAGGTGGGGATGTGGAAATTTGCGTATTTGGGCTATGTTTTTCTCTTGTTTAGTCACAGCTCAGAGATCAGAGAAAAACGTAATTTGGTTTTGGGATTCGGTAATTGGTTTGAGATCTTGGATTTGGCATGAGTATGCAAAATGAGTTTGTTGGTGTGGACTTTTGGTATTAATTCATGTTTGATGACATTGGGGTGGATTTTGCAGGGGAAAGGCGAGTTCTAGATTCAGAACTTTGGCATGCATGTGCTGGTCCCCTTGTCTCTTTACCAGCAGTTGGAAGCCGCGTGGTATACTTTCCACAAGGTCACAGTGAACAAGTGAGTAAAATATACGATGTTTGATTATTGTATTGCTACTAGCCCTGTGGACATTGTGGTAACATTCTCTTACCAGTGTTGAGAATAAAGTAATAATGCGAATCTTGTGTTTCTGGGCATGAGGATGCTCTCTTGTCTCTTGTCTCTGTCTCCGTATTGCTTCTAATTTGGAGGATGGGGTGGGGTTTACTGTTACACTTTTGTTTAGCAAAACCTGTTTTTTCTTTAACTCTGGGGAACCATGTGTATATTTATGCTTACCTGGTGTTCCCAAGCTCAATTCTTTAGTCTTGAAATGCTGAAGGCTAATGAAGTAACTTCACTTGCCTCCCAGAAACCACCACACGAACCTTCTCATTCAAAACTTTCTCCTTTATTTTCTGCATAAACTACAAGATATCCTAACTCTGCACTATTTTTTTTGCTCAGGTGGCTGTCTCGACGAACAAGGAAATAGATGCTCATATCCCAAACTACCCAAGCTTACCTCCTCAACTCATATGTCAACTTCATAACATGACCATGCATGTACGAATTGCTTACTTTTTTTAGTGATAAGACTGGTTTGTGTTGGCCTCTGATTTTTAAATTTTTTTCTTGTTGGATCCTGCAGCCTCTTTGCTTTAATTATCTGTTTTTTTTTTATGTGGGATTCAGGCTGATGCAGAGACTGATGAAGTGTATGCACAGATGACCTTGCAACCTCTGAATCCTGTATGATATCACTGTCTCAAATCTTAAGTGATAACTGGTTTTGGAGCTTGTAGAGTTATGGTCATTCTTCAGCTTTTAACTATGTCTGTGTTTCAGCAAGAGCAAAAGGAGGCATACCTTCCAGCGGAGTTGGGCACTCCTAGTAAACAGCCAACGAACTATTTCTGCAAAACTTTGACTGCAAGTGACACAAGCACTCATGGGGGATTCTCTGTACCTCGTCGTGCAGCTGAAAAAGTGTTCCCTGCATTGGTAAACCTTTGTGAAAAAGACCATATTACGTGAAGTTAAATTATTTATCGAATCTGCTAATTTCTTGGGACTTACATTTATAGTTGCGATCTTGCAGGATTTCTCTCAGCAGCCTCCTGCTCAAGAATTAATTGCAAGGGATTTGCACGGTAATGAGTGGAAATTCAGACATATCTTCCGGGGTGAGTTAAAAAACTGATTTTCCGGCAATTTAATTTCAAAAGTGTATTTCCGAGACTTCTATGTTCATTTTTTGTCTACAATGTTTGAAGATGGTTTTTATTTCTTTTCCTCTGAAGGCCAGCCCAAAAGGCATCTACTTACAACTGGATGGAGTGTCTTTGTGAGTGCTAAAAGACTTGTTGCTGGTGATTCTGTGCTGTTTATCTGGCAAGTAATTTAATTGTTTCTTGCTCCCCAAAGACGCGTGCTGCTATTTTTCTGGACAGCATTAATATTATTCTGCTTCTCCATCTCGGAGTTTCTCATAAATTCAATTTTGACCTTTTCCCTTTGGCTATCATGGCTGGTTGACTTTTCCCCCTGAACCAGGCTCTGTGACTTGCATGTCATTTGGCCATTCAAAAGAACATATCATTATAATGAAAAGTGAAAACTTTCTCATTGACATGTGGGTCAGCCTTTAAGATGCGTGGTTGCTTGTTATTTCTTATATCTGTTTGCTTTATTGAGATAATATGTTAGAAATGTTAATTTTATTAGTAATTATGTGATGTGTTGTCTTGTGTAACGTACATTTTCTTGTATAGGAATGAAAAGAACCAACTTCTTCTTGGCATCCGTCGTGCTAATCGGCCACAAACTGTGATGCCTTCTTCAGTGTTGTCAAGTGATAGTATGCACTTGGGGCTTCTTGCTGCAGCAGCTCATGCAGCTGCAACAAATAGTCGTTTCACCATTTTCTATAACCCACGGTATAAGTGTACACTTTTGCTAAACTTTAAAGTCATGGAAATGTTTTCTTTAATTGACTCTTTTTTTCTCTTTATAATTTCAGTGCCAGCCCATCAGAATTTGTCATTCCCTTAGCGAAGTACGTTAAAGCTGTGTATCATACTCGAGTTTCAGTTGGTATGCGGTTTAGGATGCTGTTTGAAACTGAGGAATCAGGTGTACGACGGTAGGTTTTTAAAACTTTCATTTTTGTTGCTTTAAATCTGAGGAAAGATGCGATTGGGGACCTGAATAATCTCAAGAATTATAATGACCTAAGGAACACTAATCATATTATGAACATGAAGCACAGATATTAGATTTGTGACTTCAACTGTACTTGCTCTGTGCTTGAATTCATTATACCATTGCGAGGGCTTTGATAGGGTGTGAAAAAACGTGCCTGAGATGTGATGGTGTCTAATAGTAAGGCAATATTTGTATCATATATGTCGTGGCTTGCCCAACATTGGTACATGCTACCCTAAGTTATGATCTTTACAATGAAATGAATGAGAAATGGATTTCATTTTGTGCTTGATCAGACCTCTGATCCTTAGTGTGGCCCTTGATGAATTAGCTTGAGTAAAGAATAAAAAAAAGCTTGAGCGTTTGGTTGAATAATTTTTCATTGTCAGGGAAGATATGGCTAAACATTTAGTAAAGTTGGTGATACTTGTTTATATTGTAATTATGCATTACTATTGTATGTTTCTTTTGCAGATACATGGGTACAATAACTGGCATTAGTGACCTGGATCCTACCCGATGGCCAAACTCACACTGGCGCTCAGTTAAGGTTTGTCAGGAAACACTATTGCTATTATTCAAGCTTTTTAATTATACTGGCTGCATCTTCCATCTCAAGTGTAAAAATTCCAGTATGTTGTCACATACAGTTTATTTATCAAGGAATGGTTTTAAAAATTAAAACATGGCTTTGAGTTGGATTGCAGGTTGGTTGGGATGAATCTACTGCTGGAGAGAGACAACCTAGAGTGTCTTTATGGGAAATTGAGCCATTAACTACATTTCCTATGTATCCATCTCCATTCCCCCTTAGGCTTAAACGACCATGGCCGCCAGGACTGCCTTCATTCCACGGTGAGCTTGTTCATGTCCACTTCTTAAAAAAATACCTAGCTAAATGGATTTCGAAGACTTTCATTTATGCATGGTTGGAAACTCATTCTCCTTGCTCTCCTGATTTTTCTTGCTTGAATGCTAGTAGGCATGAAGGATGATGATTTTGGCCTGAATTCATCTCTCTTGTGGCTCCGAGACAGTGATAGAGGGCTGCAGTCTCCTACTTTTCAGGGGATTGGTGTTAATCCCTGGATGCAGCCTAGATTTGATCCCTCCATGTTGAATATGCAAACAGATATGTATCAAGCTGCTGCTGCTGCTGCTGCTGTTCAGGAGATGAGGGGTTTGGATCCTTCCAAACAGCATTCTGCTTCCATACTTCAATTTCAGCAACCGCAGAACTTCCCAAACAGGACAGCGGCCTTTGTGCAGGCCCAGATGTTGCAGCAGACACAACATCAGCAGATTTTTGGAAATAATCAAGAGAATCCGCATTCACCACAATCTCATCTGCAAACTCAGGCTCATCTTCAGCAACAATTACAACATCAGCACTCATTCAATAGTCAGAATCATCATCAGCACCAGCAACAACAACTACGACAGACACAGCAGCAACAGCAACAGCAACAAGTTGTAGATAATCAGCAAATTTCTAGTGCAGTTTCTTCAATGTCTCAGTTTGTTTCAGCTCCTCCACCTCAATCACCTCCTATGCAAGCTATCTCTTCCTTGTGCCAACAGCAAAATTTTTCTGATGGGAACTCTGTGCCTACTATTGTTTCTCCCCTGCACAGTATCCTGGGTTCATTTCCGCAGGATGAAACATCTCACCTCCTGAACCTTCCTAGAACAAGCTCTTGGATTCCGGTTCAAAATTCATCTGGGTGGCCCTCAAAGCGTGTTGCAGTGGATCCTCTTATTTCTTCCGGAGTCTCCCAATGTGTTCTACCTCCGGTGGAGCAGCTAGGGCAGCCCCAGAGTACCGTGTCTCAAAATGCTATTACTTTACCACCTTTTCCTGGTAGGGAATGCTCCATAGACCAAGAAGGGAGCAATGATCCACAAAACCATCTCCTATTTGGTGTTAATATAGATCCCTCATCCCTTCTCATGCCTAATGGAATGTCAAACCTTAAGGGGGTTAGCAGCAACAATGACTCCTCAACCTTGCCATATCAATCTTCTAATTATCTGAATACCACCACAGGCACTGATTCTTCATTGAACCATGGAATAACACCCAGTATTGGCGGTGAATCAGGTTACCTGCAGAGTCCAGAAAATGCTGGACAAGGAAACCCACTGAACAAAACCTTTGTGAAGGTAAGCTTTTCCAGCAGGATTATATTTTTTCAATAAAAAAAATTCGTCATTATTCATGACATACATTTTTACTAAACTTTTTTGATACAGGTTTATAAGTCAGGGTCCTTTGGAAGGTCATTGGATATCACTAAGTTCAGCAGCTACCATGAGCTGCGAAGTGAACTTGCTCAAATGTTTGGCCTTGAAGGCGAGTTGGAGGACCCTGTGAGATCAGGCTGGCAGCTTGTATTTGTAGACCGAGAGAACGATGTTCTTCTCCTTGGTGATGGCCCCTGGCCGTAAGTCTCCTATTACTCATAACATACCTCATTCTTTGTTTTTCTTCCTTCCTTTTCCCTTTAAGCACTACACCTTTTGAAAAGTAGAGAAAGTGAGGGACTTGTAATAAATAATATGGTAGTTTTTATATGAAGTATTAACTAATCCCTTTTGAAATAATGAAATGGTATAAATTTGTATTAAATTTCTCTTAGCCTTTCATATGGTGATGGCATTTTATGTTGTGGATTTAAGCATCTTTATTTATTTTTAAATCAAATGATTGAGCCCTTTTTCTGTTCATATTTGACACATCCGTGATCTTATGACAGGGAATTCGTAAATAGTGTATGGTGCATAAAGATACTTTCTCCTCAGGAAGTGCAGCAAATGGGGAACCCTGGTCTTGAACTCTTGAACTCGGTTCCAATTCAAAGGCTCTCTAATGGCATCTGTGATGACTATGTGAGCCGTCAAGACCCAAGAAATATAAGCCCTGGAATAACAGCTGTCGGGTCTTTAGACTACTGAAATCATGTGACTGTTAATAGTCTGCACTTCTTCTATCAAATGTAATATTATTGCCCTTACTTCTCAACCCCTCGTGTACGGTGAGAAGGCCTTGCCTAAATGTAGTTTATATAGCCTACACCCTTTGGATTTTGTTTTCCTGTTTTTTCCTGCTAGGACCATTCATAAACTAATACTGTAACTATATGGCATCTAGTCATTGTGCTAGCTACAATATATACGATACTTAATCCGTTAGGAAATCAATGCGTGGGATAGTTCTCTTAGCTTGTACGGAACTATTTTTTTTTAGTTTGGATTTGGCCAAATGTTTGGGGTGCATTATGGATCACAGTGGGCAATGGAGTGGAGGTGATGCTGAACTTGTTGTCACCTTTAATGAGTTTTGGTTGAAATGTTTGGTAGAATCTATTATGATGCATGAAAGATAATGTTCAATTAAGAGGTGCAGATGGCACTGGTGATGATGTGGGAGTACTTGACTTGGTTGAGTGATGGATAAATGCACTTGGGAAAAGGAGGTTGTGACCCTTAGAACATGAAGAGGACACTAAAGCCATGTGATGTGTCTCTCTGATCATACAGGGATGGAAAACAAATCACCATGTCCTTCTATTAATGTTAAAGTGGCCCGCTTTGTCGTGTTCTTGGTTTTGGACATGCACCCTTTCACCTTGGCTCTTAATGTTTTTGCCTCATCAACCGCAAAGTGAAAAAGCTGTGTGCATTTGTCCATTTCGAACTTGCCCAATCATGCCTCTTTTCATGCTCTACTGTCGCAAGTGTTTTGGAATATTGTCCAAGTTCAAGTTTCATGGAAAACATCTATAAACAACTTTAGCTCCTTAATAGCTGTTACTCTTAAGTTAAACTTATCAGGACAATCATTGTTACGATTGAAAAGATTAACAAGTACTATTTTTTGGGCAGAGAAATTAATTAATAATTTGTGCCAATTGATTCAGGAATTGACTACGCAATAAATGGGAACTGCAGGGATTGGCTGGGATAGGATATATATATATATATATATATATAAGTTTATTCTTAATTTTTATTTATTTATCTTTCTCTTTATTACGTTAGGTATAAAAGTGAAATGAAATTTAATGAAAATCCGGGTCCACTTAAAGGCATTGTGCTATTGTATGCTTATATTTAACGTATATATAAGACTAAAGAAGAAGTCACAGTTTGATGTAGGTCAAATTAGAAAATTCTTACGAGATTTATAACTAAATAAATTGATTTTTTAAAATGTGCAACGTAAAGTAAATATCCTCTTTCACAGATATGCAAAACATCTAATGTAGGAAGTCAATACGAAAAACCAACGGATTGATAATTTGAAAGAGTATAGTACTTCTTATTATTAAATAAATATTCATGATTATTTTTTATCTATACAACTTGAGTAAAATCCTAGACACAATTTTACTCATTTGGTTATACATGATAAATAAAATTACATATATGTATGCATATATATTAATGATTGAGATTGATAGAATTGAAAAAAATGCATGAGATCCATAGCCTTTTCCAGCTATATAGTACATAAAGAGAAATGTCTTTGCATAATCGAGTTTCCATTTTATACGAGATCGGAACAAAATCGAGAGTACAGTTCCCAAAATTTTACGTAGCAAAAAATATTCTTTACTGTGAACATGTCCTTACATATTTGTTGGGGAAAAAAAATAAAATCTCAGAACGTGTTGATGTCGGCAGATATGACAGTGAGAAGAAGAGAACTTCATTCTGATACCGTACAGTGGCATAATTGATTCAATGATTTTATTTTTTGAAAAGAAATAAAGTTTGGAATGAATGGAAGGCGTGAAGAAGAAGAAGAAGAAGAAGGTTTTTTAGTTGTGGAAGTGGCAGGGTAGCTAGGTTCCCCAAGTGGGAAATGGGTGATTAAAGAAGTTGGAGTTGAGTGTTGGTTAGTACTATTTGTTTTGTTTTGGTGCATGTGTGTGGGGCTGTCTTATTTGTAGGACCTTTTTTCTTTTTTCTGGGTATGGAATGGTGACCAGGTAGGGCACTATCCTCAATAATAATACAATGCCATGCCACCCCAACCACCCCAACCCCACCCTTTTTAATTTTTTATATTTTTTTAGTTTTTCTCCATTCCTCATTCATTCTTCAACTCACCCTCTTTTCTTCTTTTGTTTCTTCCCACTCACTCCACTCTCTGCTTCCCCTCTGTCACCCACAATATGACCAAAAACGTTTCTACCAACACGTGCACACACCTTTCTCATCTATTTTTTCCTTAAGCATCATGCAAACAACTATATTCCATTATTTATCTAAAAACAGTTTCAACTTGTGTGTTTATCTTTAGCCGTTGCACTGAGAGTGACTAAACTATAGAGAATTGGCAATGAAAGAAATTGGGGTAATAAGTAATAAGTGTTGTGTACGAGAGGTACGAAGTTTTGGTACGGAGGGTTTTCTGTGGCTTAATTAAGTAGCAATTATTTGCAATTGCTCTCTGATGGGAGGCCCAAACATGTTGGTTACTTTGGGAATGTCGGTAATGTACCCTCTTCAGGTTTTCCCACACTCATTTAACTCATCCACACACACTAGAAGGCGTTACAAAATGCACACCAATTTTTAAATTAAATTCCCATTTCGAATACATCAATACATTAACAAACTATCACATATTTTTAACGCACTCTAATAAATCTTTCTACAAATATTCATCTATATTTTTGTAGAATTGGGCAAACGTGGACACCATAGGCAAAACCATCCTACATTTTACTCAAAATGTATCCCTAATTCAAAGAAAGCATTACTAGAAAAAGTATGTCTAGTTTTAGAAGATGATGTCTAATTTAGCCATTGTTGCACAAATGACAACCAACTAACCATTTTTTCTTTTATAGTTTTTGTACTTGGTGCATGATCTCTCAATTGATGTGCAACTGCTTTTCACACTCTATAAATGATTTATGCACTTTATTATTATAGTAGAATGACCAGAATGTTCTTCGAAATCTTTTACACCTTTTAAAAAATATTTTTTGCAATGCACTTTCCAGGAAATAAATTTTTACGAAAATAAGTTTAATGGTTCAAGGTAGCCACCGAGCTTAGCTCTATTTCTAGATACCAAGTTTATTGGGTAATTTGTTTTAGTTCAAAACTATGAAACCATTTTTCAATGCATTAAAGTTAAATATCATGCCATGGTTGGTAATACCATAGCAAATATTAAATAAAGAAGAGAAACTAACATAAATAAACTACACACATATATACACACACGAGAGTGAGAGTTTTTTACACTTCGATTTATTTTAAAATATATACGAATATTTAAAAAATAATTATCGTCATTTTGGAAAAGTACAAGAATAAATTATAGAGGTGAAAAATCAATTTTAATCATGAAGTTAATCCTATAAGGCCAGTTTAGCCTAACAGTTGTTTGGGGTCTTTGGGCCACAATTTTAAGCGAAATGTTGAGGTCCCAAAAAAATAAATCTTGGTTAGTGTATTGATATTTTTTTTTTCAATACAAATTTGACTCATTTATCAAAATCTTTATACTTTTAAAGTCTTCGAATTCTGGTGTTTATCCAAATACTCCAGAGTTTATAATGACTTTGAGGCATCACAATTTTGAAATTTTAAAAAGTTTGATGATGAAAATTTATAGTTTAAAGATGGGAAATCTACTTTTCTTTATTTACTTGAATATGATGTCTTTATTGTTAAGTTTATAGTAAAAAACATTTGAAACAATTTAATCCATTAAATTTATAAATATATTGAGCAAATAAATGACTAAAAAAGTTTGAAGTAAAAAAAAATGAAAGCTAAGTTTACCTAAATTTGAAATATTTAATTTTCTAAAAGTGTTAAAAGCCGAAAATTAAAATAATTCAAACTCTAAAATCCCGAAATGTAAGTAGAACTCCAAAAAGAAATATTTGAAGATCAATTCCAAATTTAAGCAAGCACATTCCTAAAATTTCTCTTATTTTCCTTTTACACGGGCTTGGGAACAAGTGGAGCAGGCCAACGGGCCCAAACATAGTTTGGGCTTCGAGAGAGTATAGGATTAGGGTTTATGATGTGCCCTTGCCATTAGTTTTTCAATTAACATCACATTTGGTTGCGCCTCTGTTCTCTGCCACCGCTGTGTCCATCGCAACCATGGTGATTGCTCATTCTCTCTTCTCAATTATCTTTCTCTCTTTTCTTTGGTTTTTTAGTTTCAGTTGTGCTTACTATAACAACAGATTAACTAATGTCTCCGTTTTTAATCGAGTTTCCCTGAAAGAATGTTGGAAAACCTATTTCCGTGTCGAATTATTTGGTGTAAAGAAGCTAGGTGGAGTTAGTGACAGTGTAGCGTTTTCGATTTGCTGGTGTGAGGGTATAATTAGATTTAGTAATTCTTAACTATACCCTTATTCAGGATTTTCGGATTTCTAAGAGTTTTATTTTCTCCTAATTTCAACGTTGGTACTTGATTATGCTTGGATGTGAGTGAACGTTCAGTTAGGTTGCGTAGCTCTGTAAATGTTTTTCTGTTGGAGTATTTGCTCTTATGTACTGTTCATGCTTTGAAATTGCTGTTAATGCTTGTGTGGTACTTGCTATGCAGCCTAAGCAAATTCACGAGATTAAGGACTTCCTTCTCACTGCCAGAAGGAAGGATGCGAGGTCGGTGAAGATCAAGAGGAGCAGAGACGTGGTTAAGTTCAAGGTTAGATGCTCCAAGTACCTCTACACACTCTGTGTGTTTGACCCAGAGAAAGCTGATAAATTGAAGCAATCACTTCCTCCAGGTTAGTAATGGAATTTGTAGTTTGGGATTTTATGTTTATCATAGCTCCAGTTTTGATACGGTGTATGCCAAATACCAATTGTGATATATGCATAATGAATTGCGTAGTATTTGGTTGAGGGGATATGCATTTCTTTGAGCAACTAAATTTTGAACTGGTTAATTAGTAGCTGTATCATTTTGGGGAACTTATGTTTTGTATTATTTTAGTTTGTGTTATATGGTCTTGGTCGTTTCGTTTATTGCCCTGCAACTTATATTGTTGTTGATGATTGTCAGGTTTGAGTGTTCAAGACCTGTAAAGGAAGCGCTTGAAAGATTAAGGAGAAGATTTTCTTTAATTTTTCTCTAAAGTTTACTCCTATGTAGTTGAAGCATGAGATTTTGTGAGTTTGTCTTTTATATTTAGAACACTGCTAGGACTTGATTGTTTGAAGCGGTTCTGGAAAATGAAACTTTAATTATGTCTAATGGAATATTTTTTTGCTATGGAACTATATATATGAATTTATTGTCTGTTTTATTTTACTTTGTTATTCAGTCAGGCTACAAGCCTACTAATATATAAAAACAAGTGAGGAATTCTTGTCTTGGTAACTGGCAAGATGTTGCGGTTTCATGGCTTAAGAGGTTCATGATGGTGGTATTGCACTGTCATTGCAAGCCAAGAAATTCGAAGTGTACTGTGCGTAAAATATGTTGATGGGGTTCAAAATAATTTTTGTCCAAACACTTTGGTTGCTTTATAATTTATTTTGTTGGCGAAGATTACCCACAATAAAAAAAATTACTCTAGCAATGAAACAACAGTATCAAAAAAATTTAGTTTCTGCTTTAGTATATTTCATGCTGTTCATAGGCGAAAATTAAAGTTTTATTATTGCTATTAGATTTTTAATGTAATTTTCTATAACGCAGATAACAAAAATAATTATGATTAGAGAATGATACTCTTAAAGATGTTGGCAGATCTCAATTAGTATCTAGTTTATCAATAATCTTATCTTAATATAAGATTCTTTTATTTTAAATGGAAGTATGATATATTGTTCGAAACGAAAGTTTGATTACAAATGTGAATAAAAAATTATAAATTTCGTTATAAGTATTTAATCGAGATGTCTTATTTAGAGTATGGGTAACATGATTAATTTTTTTCCTAACAAAACTCACCTTAGGTTTTTAAATTTGTTGAGTTCAACATTTTTCCAAGAAAAGCATAATGAAAAATTATAATATTTAAATTAGAAAAACTATTTAGATTTAAACATCACTATAATACCACGTTTTAATAGTTTTAATCCTATTATTTTTTCTGTCATTTTTGAAAAAAATTATTTCATATCTCTTGTTTATAAAGAGGAAGACTAGCAAGCCTCTAAACTTCTATCTCTTCAGATAGATTTCATTCGTGTACCAATTTCTTATATTTTGCTTTTATCCTCTTTATGAGTATTCTCTTTTTTTTGAACGAGAAAAGTATATAAATATACAAACTAAATTTTTAGCTTTTTTAAAGTTAAACCTTTTTTTAGAATAAATACATATTTAATAAATCTTTTCTTATATTATTATGATGACATGTGATTATCTAATATTTATGACTTGTCATTCACAAATATAAAATATATAATTTGTGTATTTTGTTTTATAGAAGGAAGACACCTTGTACGAAATATATTCATCTGTTTTATTGAACAAAAACAAAGAAGCGGGGAAGACAAACAAAAGTAAAAGAATAATAAACGTGATTAACATTATTAAACAGTTGCCAAAATTTAGATGAATTGTATATATGTAGATTTGGATGATTAAATCAATGACAAAGTAGACAAAGGCATGTGGTAGACACTTTCTTTTTCTTCAAATATTTCTAACTTCTAAGGCCATCATGAATTTCAGAGTTGATCGAAGAGTGATGCTCTGATCCTGTAAAACAACTTCGAAACTAAAATTATTATTTGATCAGCTCCTCAAGTTTCCAATATATGTCATAAAAAGGAATATAAACTATCCATGTACACTTGGAGATAAACAGTTTCCAATTTACCTCGAACCAAAAATTTAATGCAATATATTCAAGCAAACATTAATCTTAACAAATTCTTAAATTCTTATATAAGAAGTTTCTTTCCAATGAATATGTACTAAGCCAAGTACCTGAATTCTTCTCATTTCTACTTATAATTCTACTTTCGATGACTTTTCCATGCTTGAATTTTGATATCCTCATGCTGTTGTGTCTGCAAATTTTAACATAAGATCACATTAGAAAAGATGTAGACATTAATATGATTCTACAATTACTGTTTTTCAGTTTCTTGTTTTTTATTTTATAAAATATTGATCTAAGTTCTTATAGAAAGTGAGTGACAAAGAAACCTTGTAATACCTCTCTCCTCGTCTTGAGCTACACTACAAATCGTTTGACAACTTTTTCTTTTGGTACTCGACAATGATGTTGTGCGCAAATGTTATAGCAGGTGCATCCATCCTATAGGAGTTAAAGGCACTGACATGTAGAGCTACGTGGTGGACTAGCTGAACCAACAGGGGTAGAAATCCCGAAGACCCTTGACCTACGAATTTCTGTACCCATGTCTCTCATGGCAACATTATTATCAAGGAATGGCTTCATCATGAGATCATGTACACTTGGAATATTTAGGCTGAGGATTGACTTATCAGTTTGAAGTTTAGGATAAAACTGGAAGCGTGTTCTTGTGAATGGTATTCAATGCATATCATTATCACCAGAGAATGGAAAGCAATGTGACTGAACTAAAAAAACGATAAAATAATCTAAATCACAATAAATGATAGTTATATGAGTGAAATTGAAAATGATAAAGAAAATTGAAAACAAAATCATTGCTATGAGACTTAAGCTTCGAATAGCAGCTAACTTCACAAATGCATCTCAGTTTTGTTGTATTCCACGCTCAACAAATCGTAACATAAGGTTATCAGCCTCCGCCAACTTTCCATCTAACACCAGCATTTTGCTCACTTTCTCGCACAATTTTAAATTAGGAACCAAATTACGTCTAAACATTTGAGAAGCCACTTTATACGCTGATAGAGAAAGCCCTTTCTTTAGATAGCTTTCCATCAAAACATGGCATGTATGAGCATCATGTTTTGATGTTGTTCTCAATACCTTTCCCAGTAGTTTCTCAGCCTCCTCAAGGTTCCCAAAATCACAAAGCTTTTCAATAACCTGATTGTATACTGTTTTAAATGGCTGCCTAACGAGCATTTTTTCCAATAAGTTCAACATATCATCCACTCTACCCCATCGACAATAACGGTGGATAACTGATCTGTATGTTACAGGAGTTGGATCCAAACCTTTGCTGAGCATCTTTACAATCAACTCGGCTGCCTCGTCCAGTCTACCTTTCTTCCCCAATGCATCAAATAATGTCGTATATGTGATAGCATCAGGATGTTTGTTACTTAAGTACATGTCATCTAGCACTGAGAGTGCACCTTCTATGTCACCGATCTGACAAAAACCATGAATTACAGTAGTGAAATTTACGACATTAATGGCACATCCCTTACTCAGACATTTCTCTAAATATTTTTGAGCTTCTACTACTTTCTGATTTTGGCAGAGTGACTGTATTAACAGGTTAATTTCAACTGGAGTAGGGAAAAACCCTTTTCCAATCATTTCCATGGTCAAATCACAGGCCTCGGACAATTTTCCCTCCCTACGAAGCCCATGCATCACGGCACCGTAAGTGATGGCATTTGGGGTCCACCAATGCTCCTCACTTACACTTATCATCTCTCTTGCCTCTAATGATTTTCCACTACGACAGAGGCCATTCAACAAAGCTGTATATGATACCGTATTTGGTTTGCACCCATGTTTTTTCATCTGCTGCAGCATTTTTTTTGCTTCATCTATCCTCCCCAAGAGACTAAATCCATTAATAATTGCAGTATAGGTCACTACATCCGGGTTACATCCTCTTGAATACATATCAATCACTAAACTTTTTGCCTCACCCATCCTCCCCTTTTGACAGTACGAGTGAACTATTGCGCTATACCCAATCTTATCCACGTGGAAACCCTTGTCTTCTGCTTCCTTTAGGAAAGCAAGAGCATCATCTGCATGCCCATGCTTTGAAAGCATGTGGATAAGCGTATTATATGTAACCTGATCTGGTATTAAGTTACTATCCTGAACCATGTTCTCCATTAAATGCTTCACTTGATCAATTTTTCGCTCCTTACAGAGAAAAGCCATCACAGTATAGTAACTAACTTTATCTGGACAGCAACCCTTGGTTGTCATTCCTGCAATAAGCTCCAATGCATCTTCAATCCGATTTATATCACAGTAACCCTTAATCAAGCAGTTGTAAGTTACAACATTGGGTTTGATTCCAGTCACCTGCATTCGTCCCAAGAACCTCAGCGCCTTCTCCAATTTATTGCCCTTCACCAGAACATAGATAGTAGTGTTACATATAGACAAATCAGGTTCAACCCCAGCTTTCTGCATCAAGGTCAAAACTCGCAATGCATTCCTCAACTTGCCTGCACGACTATAAGACACCATCACATAGCCAAAAGCTTCGGGTGAGCATTCAATTCCGCGGCGAGTCATTAGCCGAAGAACCCTCCTCGCACCTTGGCACAATTTGGTCCTGCTAAGAACATCCAGCATTGTATAGTACACAACAGGGTCATGTCTGTAGCGCCACTGTCTATCAGCCCAATAAAAATAATTCAAAGCAACACGTTCATCAGCCTGAGAGCGCAAAACAGCACAAACAAGTGGGGGCTTGAGGCTTCTCAACAAGTGCCTCAAATGTCCTTCAAAATTAGGGTTCCAATCCGACCTAAGTGTGATTAACCTACAAACTTCCCTAACCAAAGGGTGCCTAAGTTCAGCCTCACCAATTTCAACTCTTGCAATACTTTCTCTCTCTTTGCGGTTGCTACCACGAAAGGAGGTGATAAACTCAAGACTATCATCATCACTAGACCCCTCTCGTTCATCACTCTCTTCTTCTTCTGCCCCATCACAAACACTCGCAGCAAAACTTAAGCTTTCTTGATAAGCAGAACCCGCTTTCCCCAATCCATCTTTGAAATTCCTAATGTTACTGCGTTTACCCTCACTTTGATATCTGAGACCAGCGGTTGAATAAGAAGCAGAAAAAAGGGTGAAAGCAATAGAGGGGAAATGGTTATCACGGAAGTCGGAAGCTAAAAGTTTTGCCAGTAGATGATAATTGAACCTCAGAAGTGGCATCAGTGAAAAATCTTTGAGAATTGATTAACTACAATTAAAGGAATTGAGTTGGTGAGAGACGAGGAAGAAAAGGAAAATGTGAAAATCAACAACACATACCTCTCTCTCCGACTGAAGATGGAAGTGAGTGTAGGAAATTCATGAAAATGGAATCGGCAATTTGAAGAGGGGAAATTGAAAGAACAATATTTTTGAAACAGGTGAAGTGAAGATGGGAAATTTTAAATACCTTTTTTTTTTGGCACATTTTAAATAGCTATTTAGGCTGTATAATTTTATCTTTAAATTTTTATAAAGTTATTTCGGTTATTTTAATCATGAGAATATATTTTTTTGTGTTTTTTAATTATTTAAGAATTTTTGTTAAAAGACGTTATGAGATACAGGGTGTTCAGTGAGTTTGACCTTATTTTTAATAACACTTTTTTTTTTAAAGACTACAACATTTTTTAAGAATTTAAATAATTTGTAAACATTAAAAAAAATAAAATGCTCAATTTAGATTAAAAAAAACCTTTATTTATTATGGAGGAGTCATCTATTTACATTTCCAAACTATTTTTTTTTCTCAACTATTTCTGAAATCGAACCCAACTAATGAGTCCACTTTGGGGTTAAAATATATATCAGGTGACACTTCTTTGCCCTTCATTTTAGATGAATCACACATTTTTATTCAAACTTTGCCCTTTGGTTCATACTTTCTCTGAACATTGAGACATCCAAAGCCAAAACCGTACACAGTATTGCTTTGTTAAATATGACTCATACTTTCACTGATGAACACCATGCAGTCCAAAACCATACATAGTATTGCTTTGAAAACTTGTTGAGAAGGTGTCAGAGCATGGCTACTTAGTAAGTAACATACAATTTTGAGTAAGAGGGAGATTGCAACCTAACTTTGAAAAAGTAATCTGCAATATTTACAACATAAGAGGGAGATTAAAAACTTGCAAAAGATGATGGTTCTAAACTTGAAACCCTTTGCAGCTGTCTCAGTTCTGCAAAACCTGCTCATGCCTGCTACTCTCTTTCCCATTCTCTAACTTCTGATGAGTAGAAATACAGTTAAAATCAACCACATTGTCACCACTAACATAGACTACTCGGAAAATGTCATACTTCATCTCAATGGAGAAACGTTCAAGATATGGCATCATCCATTTTCTTTGGTCAGAGTTGAGAATCCATGAGTAACAAAAATGGAGAGACTTCCAGACATGAATGCACACCATTCTGGGTTTGCTTTGTCCCTTGAAGCAAAGGCCAGAGATTGTTCCTTCCATTTTGGCAAAGCGAGACCTTAAAATTGCTAGAACAGCATAGCAGAGGTCATTAAGGTCATTGGTAGTGGTGACTGCCGAGTTCAAGGATATTATGTCCCCAGTGGAAAATTTTGCTGTTGAAGAGCCATCTCTTGATTCTCCACCATATGCTTCAAGGAAACTGTGATCAATTAATACACCCATGGTTGATATGCTGTTGGTTAACATTGTTTTCTGTAGAGTGTCAACAATAGCATAAATAAATACATAAAAAACTACGAATAAAAGGAAAAGGTGATCAGTGTACTTTGATTAAACTGAAAGATAGCTAAAGAATAAGAGTTTGCATGATTCTCTTCTCGCTTTTTATTTGAGAAGTTGTTCTCTGAAACAAATCCATGCTGTTCAACAATCAAATTTTCATCCAAAATATATTGAGTTTAGAAAATTGTTTCTAAAACAAGTGTTTTGAAATCTAAAATGCAGAAACAACTAAGAGATTTTCTCTCACCCTCTTCTGTTTTCTTCAAGTAGAGATCAACTTTTACAAAAGAAATGTACTAAGAACACTTTCAATTGTGTCAAGGAGACAAGCTTTTTAGAAGAGAGAAAATTGTTTTTGTAAGTAATAAACAAACAAACATTGAGATGGAAGATCTGATGTCGAATAAAAATTATGAATTTTCATAATAATATATAAGTAGTGTAAACGATTTTACAAAATTGAATATGACTTAAAATCTACTTCTTTATAATTATTTCAAAAGGAAAAGAATTTGTCTCGGTTGTTTCATTTCCAAAAATGTAGTAGGTAGCAATCTTGCTACTTTTCCGAAGTTCTTCACATTATCTTGAAATCAGTAAGGGATTCAAATTTAGATAACCCCATGTCATATTTTAATGGTAGAACTCAATGAACATTGCAATTGCTAGATATAAAACAAGTCACCTAATAGCTTAAGGTTTTGTGAGAATTGGTCCTTGACAAGACACATTATGTGTACTTCGGCAATAAAAATTGACACAATATTTGTATTCGTTTTCTAGTAGATAACCGAATGACTATTCCATAAAGAGAACATTTTTCCTTGGCATGTCTATGCATTTCTTATTACTTAAAGATGTGTGGGCCAAATTTTAATCGACTTGCCCTTAAAATTATATCTATTTGTTCTACCTTTGCGGGCTGGCAGTGGATTTGGTTGAAGCAAATGTCAATGTTTCAAATGAATTTTATTAGGAATGGAATACTTTTCCTATTTTGATGATTCAAGAAAAAAAGTGACACGAATAGTCAAGGTTCAACTTACAAGGGTTGAGGTCAGTTCCTCTTTTTCCTTACTCGACTGCCTCGGCCATGCTCCATACCATATGATCTGATTACACAGCATAAATATCACAAAGTTAACAAATGAATCAAGAAAGATAAAGAACAATGGTGTGTGATCAATGAAAAGAAGATCAACCCAAAAGAGATTAACATTAACACAGAACACAACAGAACAAAACATCATTTGTGGGATAGATGGAATGAAACCGGTATAAGTACAGTAGAAGTTTAGAATTTTGTTGGGTCCAAAAGATAGTTTTAATCAATGAAACCAGTGTAATTATTGTCGAAATTTAGAATTTTCTGCTTCTAATTCAGGAAATTGATTATCGCTGAGAAGCCACATGCTAAAAAACAACTAGTTAATTGAACACAAGCATGATCACAGATGTTAAACTATATATCTGTGAATTGATGACAGATTAAACCATTACAGATGGTAAACTACCATGAAGCAATGGCATCTGAAGTTGTCATTCACTGAAAGATAGAAGTTCTTCATGAACATGAACTCGTGGGTCCAAAATCCCACGTGGAAAACAAATCTGAAAATAAGAATGATAAAATATAATCAATTTTGGATGCAAACTGTCAGTTATTGTCTTCCTAGCCATTGATTTATATCATTCAAGGATAAAAAACGGTTTTTCATAAACTATAGTCAGCTAAGTTTCAAACAAATTGAATCCACTAGACACAGAAATTTAGGTCATACAATTCAAAACTGAGATAATTAAGTAAGGAGAAATGGTTTAAAATGAACTGAAATTAAACAGCTGAGAAATTAAAGAAAAAACTTACCATATTTCCATGGATGCTTCTAAATATAGAGCTCTGAACACAACCAAGGCTCTCAGTGGTTAAGGAGAAGTGTTTGAGTCCTTGAACTAGGTGATCTATGATCACAATAGTTGGCTTGAAAACGAAGAAACTTATGTCCAAATTCTTCTTGTTAAAAGACACAGAACATGCCATCTCTTATGTTTGTACTTTGTATATTCTTAGTTAGCCTTGCTTCTAAGCTCCTTCACTGGCACTAAATTATCAATGTTTGTATTTGTCCTCAGACTCATCAAATATGAAAAACAAACCTTAAAACACGCATACCTGAACCTTCCACAATTTGAAGCTGCTTTCTAGAAAGGTTCCTGATTGGTTTGAGGAACTCAACTGGTTGTTTCCTTCTGCATGGTCTTCTGTTCTTT
Source organism: Phaseolus vulgaris (assembly GCF_000499845.2). Taxonomy (NCBI): domain Eukaryota; kingdom Viridiplantae; phylum Streptophyta; class Magnoliopsida; order Fabales; family Fabaceae; genus Phaseolus; species Phaseolus vulgaris. Next base: position 27,117,732 of record NC_023754.2, read on the forward strand.
CTTGTAAACGACCAAGTCTTGCAAATGGAACCCAAAAAACAATATCACGTGCATTGACTAGTTCAACACGTTCACATGTTTTGTAACATGAAACAAAAAAATGTTTAATATCTAAGAAATTTATGGTCGAAAGCATAAAATAAATGAGAGGATAAATATAATATTAGACATGCAGAACATAAATAAAATTGTTTAAGTATTTATAATATAGTTTTTCTTTTGTAAAAATATAACATATTTTTCAATAATATCATTTTATATAAAAAAAATGAAATGCACAAGGCTCAGAACCTTGTCTTCTGTCTGTAACTTAATTCAACATGGATTGTAATTTCAATATAATGAAATATAAAGGCTAATAGACTTTATCTTACAGATAATTTCACCTTTATGTTTATATTTTAATTTAATTTGTATAAATTGTCAGTGTAAATTTTTATTATTTAATTCCATTCATAAATATATTTTACACCGACAAACATATAAATTAAACTCTAAACTATTTTTCATAAAAAAATAATACACGTGTATATGACAGTATGTGAGAGAATGTTTTTAGAAAATAAAAAAATAAGTTATACAGAAATTTATAAAACATTTTTTATAAAAATAAACTAATTTACTGTAGTTTGTATCATATTGTATTACAAAAAATTATTAGGTTACATGCTTTAAAATTGACCTAAAATAATTGAGTGGAATATGGGTTAAAAACTTACGGGTCAAATAAAAATTACTGATTAAATAGATCATAGGATGACTGGATTCCAACCGTGCAACCTACGGTAGCATTCAGTTTATGTTGTTGTTTCGCATATTTCAATCGTGGTCTTTTACAAATAAAGAACCAAGATTATTCTAAATGCACACTGTGAAAGATTTTTATTCTTGTTCGACAAATGCTTTTTCATATTAAACTACTCTAATATATATTCTATTTTATTAATCGAATATATATTGAATAGAATGAGATACTTATAAATCCTTAATTTCTAATCTAGTAAAATAATATACTTGTACAACATGCAGTATTCATTATCGAAATTTGAGTTACTCAGGAGTGTAAATTCATATCACAAATAGAAAACATACATGAAAGACAGCAAATAATTATGTCATTTAGATTAACTTAATTATATATATTGAGCAATTCCAATTATTATTTAGAGCAATCGCAGTACAATTGAATAATAAATAATTTGTACAGCAGATTAGTTTCATCGTGGTGACTCAGACTGCCAAAGAAATTTAAGACGTGGATTCTTTAAGCTCTTAAAGCTCATTACTCAATTTGTTTTCTCTGGGATTAAGGAGTCGAGTATAGAATGATTCTGATACAGCTTTCACGAGTTTAATTAGAAGAATCGGGATTTCCATCAAAATAAGTTATCATTGTAATACAGAAATTTTTACTAATACAAAAAATGAGGATATTCTGTAAAGAATGTTAATGCTCCAATACAATCTAATTAAGATCACGGTATGGGGGATACATTGTCACATGCTTTAACCTGCAATAACATGATATAGCACATATTAAGATTTAAGAACATCGATATTCATCGAAAGTCAATATGGCTACTAATAAAGGAATACACGGGGAGTAGAAAAGGTAATAATAATATGCCTGGTACTAAAATACGTAATCAGTTCCAAAATGTCAATGGCTAAGGTACAAGGAAGAGTATGTTTGTTTTCGGAGACAAAAAAACTCTACTTCGTTTACACTCCACTGCACAAATTTATCTACTTCTACTTTATGAAAGTAATTTCTCAGATTTTACCACTGACCGAGCAAACGAGTCAATTATTTTGACATCCCACACCTACTCCCTATCCATTTCCTTAAATCAGACACAAATGCACACACCACTCATCATAAACAGTGAACAATTCATGTCCTAGTTAGTTCTTTAGTACCACCCTTGATGAAAAAATGAAGTAGTGTTACCTTTCCTTACTATAAGTGTATCGGGACTCTCAGACCATCATGAGCAAGCTGTACTGGAATTCCTTCCCTAAATAATACAATAATAGAAGAGTCATTTCTATCACTTTCTAAAACCTACAATATAAACAGAGTAAAACACACACACACATGTAAGGGTTTAGTATTCCAGGTTCCCTGTTTACTATTAGATCATCATGATAGTTATTATATATGTATTTGCAACGGTTTCGACTTCTTAAAAAAAAAAACAAGTCATACCTTTTGGACCACTCCTTCAAAAACTCGTTGTCTTTATGGTGATCAAATTCGTGAGTCATACCAATAAGTAGTGCTTGCTTAGGACACAATCTCTTCACAGTTTCTAAAGTCTGTAAAATTACCAATTAATAACACTACACCATCAATGTCAGGGGTTATGAAGGGTAAACATAACCTTTTGATGTAAAATTGAAAACAAACCTGTGGAAAACAAAGGTGGACATTATGTGACCCAGTCTGTGATAAATAACACAAAAAACAATAAATCAGCAAGTAAATAAATACAAAAGGTAAAATACAGAATAAATTGACATGAATCTGAAAATTCCCACTTCAAAATCATCAGGCAATGAAATTTGGTATTTATGGTTTTTAGGTACAATGTTTCATAATTTTAATGATGAATATATGTGAAGTGCATGAAAATTTTAAACGAATTGTCCAGCGCATATGGATCAAGTAATCATATTTTATCAGCCTTCTCTGATAAAGTAATTAAACTTACAACAAATAAGAGGTGTCCGCCATGTATAAGAAAAAGAAAATAAAATTGAAAAAAATACTACTGTAAAGAGACACTAGTATTCCACAAAACAAATTAACACCAGATTGAAGCAACGCAAGCCATAAGAAAAAGTTAAGAAAAAATCACTTTAAATTATACAAGAATGATGTAACAGAAAATAAATCAAGCATATCAAGTGACAAGAAATAAAAATAAAAAAAAAAAATCCTTAAAAATTCATAATAAGACTTTTGCGTGTTGAGGGTTCGTGCATTCATGCCCTTTGGGCGTGAAGAGATCCTTTACTGGTATATCATGTACATTACCGGAACAAATTCAGTGGCGGAACATAACTGATATTATATACCTGGAACACGGCATGAACATCATATTTATAATTTAAACCCAAAAGAGTTGAAGATGGAACTACTGACCTTATATAATGAATCCAATATAAGAAGATCCAACTGTCCAGCTCCACTTTTTGAGATAACTGTAAGAAGAAATTTATTGCTAGATATAAGATGTTTAAAATGGTAATTCATTTCATAGTTTTCTTATGCATGCTTCAAACATGAAACTGTCTTATGGTGTTATTGCAATCTAAAATGCTACGCATACTGTCCAAACTACAGAATGACAGCATGTGCAAAACAGCCAAAATGAGCAAACCATGACCACTGTCCTTTTTCCAATGAAGAGATAAAGAGAGTAAGAATATGTAGGGATTTTTCTATGGGAAAATTCCAGGGAGATTCGGCACCAATGAGACATGAACATTTCAAATAAGAAAGTCAAAGATACCAATTCTAACCCAAAACCTTAAGACATTAGGTATGTCGATTTTTATTTTTTTATATTTATTGCTCTTTAGACACATTCCTACTCAATGTGGGGAAAACTCACACTTGGAATCTTAACAAAATATATGATAAATCAGATAGATTATAGATTCTTTATATCTTAGAAAACGTATAGCTAGATGCATATGTCCAAGCAAGAAGAAACTAATGTAAAACATACCATGCTCTGTACTAGCAGGAAACCGGGAAACATCAGATATATAAGCCACCCTACTTTTCTCACCAAAAAGAAAGCCCAAACATATGTAATCCTCTCCATGCATAACCTATGTTATAAAGAAACAGTTAAATCCTTATAACAAAGGGTGCTGCATCATCGCCATTAACAACAAAGATCCTGGAAATTAACTGGTAAAGGAGTGAATTTTAATCCTGATGCAGAAAAAGGTTGGTTGCAGTCATCATCAATAATGTTCCAGTCAATTTGAGCCACTCTTCGTACTTCTTCCCCTTCCTTAAGTTTTTTCCGAACCAAATAAGGAAACTTCTCTGCTATGCTGTTGCAAAGATTTAAAACATAGAATCAACTCCTGGAGAGCATAAGACAACCATGAAAACAAATGAAAGGGGCATTGTGATAAAGATTCAAGAAAATATCATTTTCCAGATATACAACCGTTCAAATACAATGGTTGAGAAGTGCACACAAAGCACTGATTTCATCTCAAAGGCTTGCATGATAATAATTTTAGAAAGGCTATATAATTATCCTGTGATGGGAACTTGAATTGAATAACATAATCTATGTTGAAAATCAAAGTCCATACTGAATGTTAAGTTTTAACTTAACTGACTGACTATCACAACTAGTGGTGCAACTAGCTGCCTTTTATGTTAATGAGACATATTTTGTGTTAAGAAGAGGAAAGCTGGCAACATTCATTGTAACATTCTCCCTATGATTGGCTGAAATTATTGGAAATCGCTAACTTTGATGGGTCACGCTTCTAATAATGACTCTCCTAATTTACAAGTGAGTTCACCAAAATCAATGATTTTCAGTAAACTTCTATCAATCATGAAGTGTGTTACAAAAATATGTCACTAACCTTCCTGTGTTAATTAACCATGAAATACATGTGATGATTTTTTATGTAATAAAATGTGATTTGTTTATCTATATCTTCTTAAGTAACTAAGTTTATCTAGTGTGCAAGTGATATGTCAGAACTTCCAGTTTAAGCAAGTGATAGAAAGAATAACTAAAATCAATGGTAGCAATGGTCCCGCACAGGGTGTTTCCCAGGCCCATTTACCCACTGAAGGTTAAATTGTCGAAGTCTTGATATTTAGGGTATTTGACTATAATTTTGCAATTGAGTCAGGAATGATGGTTCGGTTACTATTTGATGGTTAGGGTTATATTGTATGGTGGTGCCTTATTCTTAACAGATGTGTATGAAGGTTTTTTGAAATTAGATGGAAGTTTCATATTAGCTAAATCATGTAGTAGGTTAATATTACCAATATTTAATTAAAAAACAATAAGTCGCTAATAGAGTTACCTATCCATTGAATGTTGACTTAGATATATGGGTGTGGGATCAATATCATTTGTTGGACTAAAAGGCTGCACAGCACGTATATCATCCAATCCAAGGACTGCATCAGCATGTTCATGAGTTAAAATAATCTGCAAATCAAGAACGATTAAATTTGTTTTTCAGATAAAGTGAGATTCAGGTAGGTAAATGCAAATTGCAAGGAAATAATATAGGTAAAAGTTTGTAAACCTATTGTATCCAAGCATGTACTAAAATAGTTTAGGGCCTATTTGGATACAAGCTAGAAGAGCTTGAGAGAGTTTATCAACTGAAAATATAAATCTTTTTCTAGTCGATGAACACTTAAAAGACTTTCTACCTTCATAAGCAAACAGACTTTTACAATCTCAGGAATTTAAAAAGGCTGAGTACCACTTAACAAATTTTCTCATTCAATTGATAAACTTTCAGAATATCACCCGTAGTCCGGTAAATTAGAGATAAGATAGAAATCACATCATTTATCAAAACAACAACGGTATTTAGGAGCCAATTTTACCCTGAGGACGAAAAAGTGGAAGCAAGCCACTCCATTAAGCTTTGCTTCAGTGATGATGAGAAGAGTGCTTCTTTTGGGGTGTGTCAGATAGGTGAGAAATACAGGAGAGATAGATTGAAAGAAGTTGGTGTGTTTGAAAGAGGCGAAATAAGGTGGAGAAATTTTTTAAAAATGGTGAAGCTCATTGCTCTATATCTCACCTATTTTCGTATGTCTTTCTGTCTCTCTCCTCGTCTCTTATCTATTTTTTATTTTCAACAAAACACCTTTAACTCACTTTGTTTCTTACCTATTTCCACAGATCCTCTTTATTTCCATCCGCCATATTTCTCTTCTCTATGTCAAACATGACCAAAATTACAAAAGGTAAATAATATAATGACTAGCACAAGACCTACACGTGTTTCTGACTCATCCAATACATTGCAAGGAAATACGTTGATGCCTTTCTTAAATTATGCCAAGACATGAAGGAGATCCGTGCCTACCTAGGTACGAAGTGCAACATCAGAAGAAACAACGAATTTCTTTTTCATTAGCAGTTTGTGCAATCCTCATCAAAGTTCCAATCGATTACTAAGAGGCATAAAGCCACATTGAACTCTACAATCCACTAGCTTACGCAAAAAAGGGAACCATCTCTAAATTAAGAAGGCGTCATGAAAAAATGCACTCACAGAATCAACTCTGGGAATCCGATGGGAAACGAACCACCTAAGCACTGTCTCCCTGAAGGTCTTGCCAACATCGATCAATATATACTTGCGATCGTTGGCGTCGCCGCAGTAGTCAATCAGGAGAGACGTGTTGCACCTGCAAATCGAGATCTTGAAGCCTCTCTCTTGAAATGAAAGAAGGGAAGGGGAAGGAGAAAGTGAAGGACCTGTAATTGGGATTTCGTTCGGGAGGGATAGACAATGACTGGAAGCAGACGGAGCAGGAAGGGTTGGAGGGTTGAAGGAGGCACATGAGATTGGGAACCATGCTAGAACAACCAGTTCCGAGAAAGATCAACGCCGATTCCGAAGGAGTGGAAGTGGCGGCGCCGTCGACGAAGCCATTGGAAGCGGCCATGCCGTCAGTCACGACGGATCCAGAGATTCCAACCCAAAAACAGAGACTCCGTTCGTGCGGTGTGTTTTGCGCTCTGGGGAAGGAATATTCCAATACAAGTTCATATTTATAGCGAAATTCAGACCCGCCAAAATCAGCTTTACATTTTTAATTTTAATTCTCATTTTTATTTTAGGTCATGTTTGGTGTGTGGCTTCTTCGATACTCAAACCCATATTTTATTATAATTATTATTGAAGAATATTATAGCAATGGGTTGATTTGATTTAATTTGATCTAATTCAACTAATTAAAAGTAGATGATTTGAATGATGTTTAAAATTCAGATGTCGTAGTTACTTGAGAGAGAATCTATTCATATGTGTAGTTATATTAGTTTTAATTAATATTATTAGATTTGCTCTAACGTTCACAAGTAGCTACATTACTGATATTAATGTAAAATAAATAAACATTCATATAATATTTATATTATCTTTTTATAAATCTTTCAAAAAAACATGTTTTTTCTTTCTAGGAATAATATTACATATACATATTTTTATGAAAGTAAAATAAACAAAATTTAAATATATAATCATTTTTCATTTGGTAATCTTATTTTTTTAGATGTTACTTCTATAATATCATCGGGATTTTTCGTGTAAGCATACGATATCACAATTGATAAACAATGTACAAACACATAAAATATAATGAATTAAAAATTTTAAAAACAAACTTATGTAGATGTATTTGTTAAAAACATATCTATATTGAAGGAAGAAATTTATACAATTCATATTTTATAGATATAATCTCAATTCATTCATTAAATATTTATCATTCATTAAAAATTATCAGCGTGAGTATAAAACGGTTTTATAAATTTATTATTGTAAGATAGAAAATAGAATTTAAATTACGTGAAGAATGAAAAGGTTTTTAAAAAGTATTTTTTAATAAGTTTATAATTAGGTTTTAAAACATTTCATTTTTTATTTTATCTAAATTTCATTCTCCATGATTTTAGATTCTTCACATTCTCTAAAATTTTCGACTGATTGTTATTATTTGACAATAATTGAAGAGAAAACTATAATATATCAATATAAGTTACCTGTAATTGATTTTGTTGTCTCTTTTCTTTCTTTTAATGATTATGGGATTTTTGTAATATATATATATATATATATATATATATATATATATATATATATATAAAATGAATCAATTTAGAAATATAAATGTTCTAATAATTTCAACAAGTAGGTTTGAAGACCTATATGTTAATGTTTGGAAGCTTTTGATTACTCCTAGTTAATTTTCTTGCAAAGCATTAATTATGGATATGAATATGTGTATCTAACATGTTGAAATACTAAATTTGTTGATAGTGTGAACCAATTGATATTATGCTAATTTTGACACATCTTTTAGTGGAAATTAACCTTGGATTGAATTATTTTTTCAATTTTGAATGGAGAAGAATTAATTTTTAATGATTAAAACTTGTTAAATATGTTATAATTAGGAATTTATAAATTGTTGTTATTTGTTTAGTTTTTGTATATATGACTTGAACATTGTGTTGAGTAGTCACCATTACTTGCATTAAATATTTTCAATGTGTTACATTAGTTGTTCAAAGGATGATATTTTCTGGCTGAAATATTACTTGAAGTTCAAGCAAAATAAATGTTAGAATAAATTTTCTCTCTAATATAAGTTGATGATTTAATGAAATAAACCATGTCACCAAAGTTTGAATGAGAGAGTTAACATTGATTCTCTCTTCTCTAAAACTCTCATGTAAGGTTGAAATTTAAAGTAATGAAGAGATTGAACTAATTTTATTTTCTTTGAAATTGTTATCTTTCAAGCAATTAACTTTTAACATAAGGCATTCCTAAACACTAGATAGGTTAACAACTTAAGTGATAAGTTTTGTCTTGTTTTGTGATTGTAGTTATTTCACTCAAACAACACATTTTTAAACATGTAAATGTATATATATGAATTAACTAACTTACATTATATAAAATTGAAATACATGATGAGATGATTGAAGATCGAAAGACATGATGAATAATATATATTTATTATATATGATATTGATATGATATTATTAACAATTATATAATGATATTAAGTACAAAATCACACTAAACACATGTCTTTGACTTTACTACTTTATTAATACTAGTTTAAATTAATAGATATTATAACTTTCCTGATTGCTTAAATCCATATATTAAGATATTAAAAATATTCGTTTTGTTAGAATCTTAATATTCAATTATGAATTTCGGGATAGTATCCATTCTTTGTTCAACTTTTTAAAAAAAAAATTGTGAATCAACCACAAAACTCCGCTCATCACTGTGTTTAATCCTCGATTTCTTGTGCAATGTGACTGTTAAAATTTTGTACTTTTCACGCATTTAAATTTTATCTTCAATCATCATCTTATATACTTATTTATATTTGGTATTGTATTTGACATCATTTTCCTTCATTACACATAAGAGTAAATGGGCATTTTTTTTTACTTATGGTTTATTCACTCAATTACTTTTGGATGAGTTTTGAGACGAAGAAAAAAAGTCGAGGGCAAGTTAAAATATAAAATCAGGGTTTAGGTAAATTATTTCATTTCATAATTGTCATTGTTAAAATGTAAAAATGTAAGAAAAACAATATTTGAAATGATTAAAACAACATTGCTTTTATCCCAAAACTTTCAGAATTTGGTAATCTATATTATTATTACAATTATTTTTTATAAAAAGTATTGCTGATTCCTGAAGTATATGAAAAAAATATAATGCTTATTTGTTATGATTACAGTTGTCTTTAGATATAAAAATAATTTTATATTATTGATATATTTGGAATGTTTTGTTAAAGTGAAATTTTTTTATTGAAATTATATGAAATTTAATATAACAAAAGTTAATAAATTTGATAAAGTTCTTTAAAAAAGATAATTATCATTGAATATGTGAAACGAGAATTGCTTTGTGGACAATTTTTTGTTGTTTATTGAGGGAAAGACAGAGAGATTCCCTTATCACTTAGTTATATAATAATAAAAGTTAAAGTTTAAATATTCCCTTAAATTAATTATTTGAATGAAGGGAATCAAACCACGCGAGTCACATGGATTGGACCCACAATAAATAAATAAAAACACAAATTTAATTTCTCCGCTACCTCTGGTTTAACGTAAGCAGTGTTAATGTAAATAAAACTCAACTGTCTACAATTTCAAAAATGCACTCTCACAAAATAATAAATAGTAAAGTTTTCTTAAAAAACAAAAAAAGTGTATTATTATATATGCACATAAATAAACTTATAATTAAATTAAATAACTAAAATTAAGAATAACATATACATATTTAAGACATTAAATTTATTGTCCTATTTTGTTACAATAATTAGTTTATGTGAGATATATACTTTTCTTAAGTTTAAAAAACAACCTAAAACCATTAATTTGATTCAATTTAATTTTAATAAAATTATTAAGTTACTTTAGTATATTATAAATTTGTATGTATATTTTACTCCATATGTTTTATAAATAACTCAATAAATTTGTTTAATTATAAATTATTTTTTTGGATATTATTTTGTTATTAATTATTTATTTAATTTTAATTTTAAAAAATAATTGTACTAGTTTTTTGTTTTATTTTCTAGATAGGAAAACCAAACTGAATTTGCTTAGTTTTTTTTACGTAGGATCCAAAAGCAGAGACTAGGATTCAGCTCCTTAGAAAGCAAGTTCTGACGTGTCAGAGCGAATCGTTCATAAATTATTGGATCCCGATATATTAACACCCATGCACCCTACACACTGACGTTGCATAAGTGACATGGACGTGGCGTCGTGGTGGTGACATGACAAATAATTTCTGTGTCGACATGGCAAAAGTTTTCGGTGGAGTGTTTTACAGCAGTTGGTAGTGATAATCGTCGTAACATTTCAAATGTGGGTGAAATTAATTGTCGCTGCCTTGTCTCTTTTTCGAGTTCGCTGAACGAGAAAAGTGGTTACCCAGGTTCAAAAAAATGGTTACCCAGGTTCAAAAAACTAGTTACCTATACACAGGATGAACATGTGCCACAAAACCAAACCCAATCTCACCCACAATGGTAGCATGCACCAACAAACAACCACACAAGGCACACCACAACACACCAAAGGGTCACGACCCTACCCATGGCAAGGTCATGCACTGAACTAGAAAAGTAGTTACCTAGGTTCAAAAAACTGGTTACCTATTCACAGCATGAACATGTGCCACAAAGCCAAACCCACTCCCACCCACGATCCTACCATGGACAACAAACAACCAATAATGCACACAACAACATATCAACAATTCATCAACGTTCGATTTCGGTTTGTGTTTACCTCAATGTCGAAGGCCATACGACAACATATGTATGCTCTTACCTTCAATTAGAGGTTCTACCGTAATGTCAACGACGACGATACCAATATTTATTATCTGATACCACCGACGACTATGCCCTTCTTTGGAGGATTTCGCCCCAAATTCTTCCGCTTTCACAACAAAGAAAAACTCTGAAATCACCATTCTACCCTCGCATAAACTAACACTTACATCGGTTTTCACTAAAAACCGTCGTTGTCTTGTGCAGTACCATGTGTTCTGTATGTTTGTCTACGTGGGCAGCGTCAAAAGTGTGTAAGGTGCAGAGGGAGTTAATAAAACATTTTCAAAAATTATTAGAAGAATGTGGTGTGTGTAATTATTGAGTTCTGTAGCATAGGTTGAGGCTGTCTTACTCATATCTCCATCTATCTGAGGCTGTCTTACTCATATCTCCATCGAAGAGAATCTTAAAAGCTGACAACAAATATGAATGTCTACCCCAGTTGATATAATTGATTTTTCTTTCAGCAATATTTAATCCGATTGGTTCAAAAAGTAATTCTTCTAAACAGTACAAGTCACACGGTCATACAAGCTTCATCATCCATTTATTTTGATCCAAACAAAACTCTTGTATTGTCTTCAATATAGTATTAATGATAAGGTATATGTTCCAAGAATGAACTTAAACTTTATTGGTGAACAAAATCTACCCTCGGACTTTGCTACGAACAAGATCCCAAGTTTAGTCCTAACTAACAGAGCAAATGACCTTATTTCGTTGTTCCTACAAAGCCCTCTTAGATAGCCATCTACTGTACATGTCCAAGCATTCTTTAGGCTTGTACTCTGGAGCTGTGTGGCCTGCACCCTGAAAATATACCAGTACAAAACAATGGAATAAAAAACTAGCAAATATGCTACATACCTCATTCTCATTGCATCATTGTTTGTTACAGTTTTTAAAGAAGTATTTCCACCGTTCACTTAGAACACAGAGTTCATGAATTCTAATGATCAAACATAAATTTATTATTGTGCCTCTACCAATGATACGTGGACTCAACCATTCAAATTTATTTTGTGTAAACAAGATACAACAAACTTAACCCTTGTTCACCCATTTAGAATATACTTATCAAATGGAATCTATATTTGACCCACAAGAGCAGCAAGGAGAACAAAAAAGACTTGCCTTCACAGTTGCAAATGTCATTCGATTGGAATAAGTCCTTGTGTATCTATTTGCAGGAAAACACAAATTTAATCAGCTTTAGATAAATTAAGCCTGGTATCTACATAACTACGGTTAGTGGAATACCCTGCAACTTGGCCATCTGTATGCCATTGCCTCCAATCATCCACGATGGAGTAGTTTAAAGATCTTATCCATGCTTGAGTTGCCAAGAAAGGAATCAAAAGATCATGATCGCCACTGTTATATAGAAAATTTATTTGGTATGTGAAATTCAAATTAGTTCAACCGTGTTACCTTATTCAACATATTAACATAGAGAAAGAATATTGACCTGTATATTAGCGATCGATATCCCATTTTACTGAGATTTACATGATACTCAAAACTGCTTGGGATATCATGCTTCTGAGGTATATGCATCGAACACCGACGCCATTGTCCTATACTTCCCTGCAGCACATGCAACCAAGATTTATGTTATATGAAGTTGTATATCCAATTATATGTGGAAAAGTTACTGTCATTTATATCAACTACACCTGACGGATATGCAATGCAGTGCGAACATTATCATCATTGGCCCAAAAACTGCAGAGAAAGTATACATAGCTCTAACAGTAGAAAGGAGATGAACATCAAGTTAACACAAATTAGAGAAATTGGCTTCAAATGAAACTAGGAAATGTCTGGATAGTTAGTTTACATTAAACAACCAATGCATGATATAGCAAAAGTATCATTGCATAAATATATAGAAAACAGGCATTAAGTAAACATTGCTGATTGAATAAGGCATGAAGATTACCCAACAGCTCAAGGATGGCAATTTGAGACGAGAATTTAGGAAATTCCTGCTGGGATATTTCCTAATTAGTGATCTCCTCCAAGATGTTTCAGTATCAAGAACCTCACATGATGGGCCCAAAATATAGGAAGAACTAATTCCTGATGTAGTCTGTGGCAATGAAACAATGATGGACTTTGCGATTGTCTCTATTGATTAGAAATGCTACCAACGAAAATCTGGCAAGGAAAGATCAAAGATGCGTACCTCATTGAATAGCTCCATATCTCTAGTACATAATACATTTTTGGTGTCTACATCTATGTACTCTCCTTTACAATTATTTTGTAGTGACTTTTCATTGTAACAAGAGAGTGTAGTTAGCATTTAATTTTCTTGAACACAAATTTTAGGAATAACAGTTGATGAGTTAGAATAATTACATTGTATAGTTCGTCAGAAATAAGTCCCATTCCATGAGAAAAGGGAATTCGAGAGTTATTCTCTCTTCGAGTAGTAAGTGCATTCCCTAGCAGGTATCCCTGAAAAAATAGCATTTCATGATGAGTAGATTACATTTGTCTATCCTCTTATTTTTTTTCCAGATTTCGCCCCTTATTCTTTCCTTCTAGAGCGATACACAAAATATTTTTAACTATTTTAACAAGGTTACCCTCACATCTCTTATATATTATATTAATTCCCTTTAATTGTTTGAAAAATATTTTACTATTATAAGATTGTTTATTCTGACTTACCCGAAGCAATTCAAAACAAGTTATTGGATAAATAAAATTGGATAAAATAGATACAGTAGATTACAGTTTTGTGATATCCGACATGACCCAAAATGTTTTGATATTTATAAATTTATAGTATATTGTAAATTTTAAATTTTATTTTTGGTATAATATTTTATTCTGTTAAAATTTAAGAATAAACTATATAAAATAGAGTGCTGCTAAATCAATGGAGCAGTTTCTTTGGTTTTGACAAAGAATAGAATGCTGCTAACAAATTGAGAATCTCAATTTGACAGCTGTTAATGACACATGTATTAATATTTTATGTCGTTTTTTGTTGCATTAAATAAATATATTACTATAATAAAATTATCAAATATTTGAAGGATCCAAAAAATATTATTTTTCTAAAAGATGATCATATAATCAAAGATTGCATACAATTTGACTTTTCTGAAGTCATTTGTAAGGAGTTATGCCCCTCTTCGTTTTCTAGAAGAAAAACAGTGACCAACATCTTATTTTTGTATCAATGCACATCTTTGACAATTGTATATGGTCCAAATTTAAATTGGAGAACTTTGCGTTTAATATTAACTAACTACATGGAATATATGGTGGTCAAGCAGTGAGCAGTTTTAGTAGTTTGCAGATCTTACATCGAAATTTTCATGGCTTCTTAATGCAGTCATTGTAGAAAACAAATGAATGTATATAAGAAAATCACTCCTAAACTTCCATTTTTCGTATTACTCTGACTCTCCGCACACAAACATTGTAGTAATAGTTGTAGAAAAATGTAAACCTAACATCAAAGAGATACTTTAAGATGCTAACCTGGAGATTTATCCATGGCTGTACCCCTTTTTCATTTCCTGAAAACAAGAGAATGTGGCAATCACTAAACAGGTAAGCGGCCATCAATTTCTACCTATGGCTCGTGGTTCCATTTTGTAGTGCAGATTGAATCACAAAGAGCTTTTTTACCTTGTGAAATTTCTTGAACAATCACTGGAATAGGAATGCCAGAGTATGAATCGCCACCAATGTAAACTTCGTTTGACAAAAAAGTTGGATGATCAATCAGCCACTACAAACATTTAATAATCACTGTAACAATTCAGTTAACTAACAGATTTATCTACAAACAAAACCAAAAAAAAAAAAACAAAGAAAAAGGTGATGATTGTGAAATAAAGAAACAAAAGAAAAAGGATGAACACCTTCCTCAGGAATTGATGGACCTGGTGAACAAGCATCCAATCACTTCGTTGAGCAGCAGACTCTGTTGTGGCATAGGTGAATCCAGTGAAAACAGGCAAGTCTACAAATATAATGTTACTAACCTACCAAAAATAATTATGATAAATATTAAATACCAATAAATAAGCATAACATTATAACAAAAAGATGTGATGAAATAAAAGCTAAAATATCAGTTTGAAGGAACAAGCATAATAATGGGAACCTTAGTCCATGAGTATGACCTATAGAATAAATTTGGAAGGGTTCCATTATATTCCTCATGCTTAAAACCTAGTGGACCTGCAACATTCAAATGTAGTAAATAATCATCTAATTGGCTATTACATACATAAGTATTGAGAAGAAGTAAAGTAGAAATTGAAAAACAATTATGGCACTGTTACCTATTTCAAAGACAAGGCCAGAGAGGGCTGAGCAACCAGGGCCACCAGTGAGCCAAAGCAAGAGAGGATCCTCTTTTGGATTATTCTCAGACTCAATGAAGTAGTAGAATGCCTGCACATCCTCTGATTCGCCCACTCCCACATATCTATTAAACAAATATAATGTCACATAACATGTCTATGGTTTTCATTCAACCAACAGATTTTAATTCCATGAACACAAGTGTAACTTACCCTGTTTCAAGAACAAAAGGAAGGGGTCCCTCGAATCCAGGAAGGAACTTAACTGTGGAGCCACACCGTGCAAGTTGAAAGAAGAACTGTAACAATAACAGAAGGGGAAGTAGAACCCCGTGGCAAATAAAACTATAAGTACTGTAACTAGAACTAAAGTTTGTCATTTTTAATGCTCTTCCCCTTTTCTCTCTGGGCATTTCCATGGCTCTTAACAGAGTTTCTGAGCCTCCAGTTCTAGATCACACCGACACTATTATTTTTATTTTAATTGTTAATAATTAGTATTTTCCTCTTACACAAGGAACTGTTCACCTCGTCTGACAAATAAAGTATAATATTTTAATGATAAGTAGGTCCGATTCTCATATTATCCTTATATTTAAAATAAATGATAAAAAATTATTATACCTAAGTATTTGATTAAAGTATTATTTTTTAATCCATTGATTAAGTTAACAAAAAAAAAATCAATGATCTGACATTTTCTATAAATGTAAAAAACTAAAAAATATATTTTTATAAAATGAAATTGTAAACGAAAAAAAGTTAACTACAAAATATTTAAACAAAATTTTAAATTGCTTAAAATTTCAATTAATATATTAAAATCAATTATAAATTTAAACATTTAATTAATATTAAATATACAAGGGTATAATAAAACAAGATAGGTCAAGTTATAATTTTCAAAAAATTAACGGAAAAACAAAAAAAAAATAACATGAATTTCTTTACAATAGTATTCTTAATACTATAAATTAATTTTAATTAAATTTTAAATTATAAATATATTGCTCTTTAAGCACATTCCTACTCAATGAATTTCTTTACATGAATTTATTATTGCTCTTTAAGCAAGAAGAAACTAATGTAAAACATACCGTACTCTGTACTAGCAGGAAACCGGGAAACATCAGATATATAAGCCACCCTACTTTTCTCACCAAAAAGAAAGCCCAAACATATGTAATCCTCTCCATGCATAACCTATATTATAAAGAAACAGTTAAATCCTTATAACAAAGGTGCTGCATCATCGCCATTAACAACGAAGATCCTGGAAATTAACTGGTAAAGGAGTGAATTTTAATCCTGATGCAGAAAAAGGTTGGTTGCAGTCATCATTAATAATGTTCCAGTCAATTTGAGCCACTCTTCGTACTTCTTCTCCCTCCTTAAGCTTTTTCCGAACCAAATAAGGAAACTTCTCTGCTATGCTGTTGCAAAGATTTAAAACATAGATTCAACTACTGGAGAGCATAAGACAACCATGAAAACAAATGAAAGGGGCATCCGATAAAGATTCAAGAAAATATCATTTTCCAGATATACGAGCGTTCAAATACAATAGTTGAGAAGTGCAGACAAAGCACTGATTTCATCTCAAAGGCTTGCATGATAATAATTTTAGAAAGGCTATATAATTATCTGTGGTAGGAACTTGAATTGAATCACATAATCTATGTTGAAAATCAAAGTCCATACTGAATGTTAAGTTTTAACTTAACTAACTGACTATCACAACTAGTGGTGCAACTAGCTGCCTTTTGTGTTAATGAGATATATTTTGTGTTAAGAAGAGGAAAGCTAGCAACATTCGTGGTAACATTCTCTCTGATTGGCTGAAATTATTGGAAACCGCTAACTTTGATGGGTCACACTTCTAATAATGACTCTCCTAATTTACAAGTGAGACCCACCAAAATCAATGATTTTCAATAAATTTCTATCAATCATGAAGTGTGTTACAAAAAAATGTCACTAACCTTCCTGTGTTAATTAACCATGAAATACATGTGATGATTTTTTTTTTAAAGACATGTAATAAAATGTGATTTGTTAATCTATATTTTCTTAAGTAACTAAGTTTATCTAGTGTGCAAGTGATATGTCAGAACTTCCAGTTTAAGCAAGTGATAGAAAGAATAACTAAAATCAATGGTAGCAATGGTCCCGCACAGGGTGTTTCCCAGGCCCATTTACCCACTGAAGGTTAAATTGTCGAAGTCTTGATATTTAGGGTATTTGACTATAATTTTGCAATTGAGTCAGGAATGATGGTTCGGTTACTATTTGATGGTTAGGGTTATATTGTATGGTGGTGCCTTATTCTTAACAGATGTGTATGAAGGTGTTTTGAAATTAGATGGAAGTTTCATGTTATATTAGCTAAATCATGTAGTAGGTTAATATTACCAATATTTAATTAAAAAACAATAAGTCGCTAATAGAGTTACCTATCCATTGAATGTTGACTTAGATATATGGGTGTGGGATCAATATCATTTGTTGGACTAAAAGGCTGCACAGCACGTATATCATCCAATCCAAGGACTGCATCAGCATGTTCATGAGTTAAAATAATCTGCAAATCAAGAACGATTAAATTTGTTTTTCAGATAAAGTGAGATTCAGGTAGGTAAATGCAAATTGCAAGGAAATAATATAGGTAAAAGTTTGTAAAACTATGGTAAGCACATAATTCTATCAATAAATGTTCTGAAGTTTCATATCAAATATTAGCAAGCGTCATGGCTTATGAATCATTTATATGTTTATTTTTTTCCAAAACGACTCTGTTTCCTGGCAGGATGTAAAATTTTCACTGAACCTCAGGATTGCTGCTGTGAATAATTTTTTCTTTGCAGAATGGTTCCATATATTCAGATTTCACAATTAATCAATGGCAATTGGCAACTATAAATCTTAAGAGGCCCTGCTTAAGTTGCTAATTTCTTACAATAAGTAAACTAAAAAACTTCAACTCTGATTTTGTTAATCATTAGTGGTACGATTCATTGCTTTGTCTGCTCACCTTACCAGTTATATTGACTACACAGATTCACAGAATGACAACATTACTGATTTCTACGAAATATTTTGATGGTTTCACCATGGACCTGTCCCCTCTCTTCATGGCATAAACTAGATACCTTTACCAGCATATATCTGAAATGTAATATCCCTTAAATTTCAGGTGCACTGAGATAACCAAACTCTTCTAAAGTATCTCTATCTGAGGTGATAAATAATAAATACTAATTTTATGATAATAATAACTACACTTTTATAGTAATACTCAGCAAAATATGACCCTGATTTTTAAATAGGATGGAGATGAGCCTTCTTATGACTCTCTGCACTTATCTGACAGACTGAATCTCCTAATAATATCGTGAATCTGAAGTAAAAGTAACATTAATTTTATTTCTAGGTATTATTTAAGATCTCCATTTTCATTGTACCAAATATCTAAGGAAATTACAAAATAGAGGAAACTAAAGGAACCACGGGGCTCCCGATCTTCAGACTAGTATTTCATGTTTGCATCCCTAGGTTGGGCATCTTTTAAGTCGGTTCTTTTAGAGAAACACCAACAGAGAATACTGTTCAAAATATCCTTGACATTTATCAAGAAAGGACATTGTGCGTATAGCCAAAATCCAAGCATGTACTAAAATAGTTTAGGGCCTATTTGGGTACAAGCTAGAAGAGCTTGAGAGAGTTTATCAACTGAAAATATAAATCTTTTTCTAGTCGATGAACACTTAAAAGACTTTCTACCTTCATAAGCAAACAGACTTTTACAATCTCAGGAATTTAAAAAGGCTGAGTACCACAAATTTTCTCATTCAATTGATAAACTTTCAGAATATCACCCGTAGTCCGGTAAATTAGAGATAAGATAGAAATCACATCATTTATCAAAACAACAACGGTATTTAGGAGCCAATTTTACCCTGAGGACGAAAAAGTGGAAGCAAGCCACTCCATTAAGCTTTGCTTCAGTTATGATGAGAAGAGTGCTTCTTTTGGGGTGTGTCAGGTAGGTGAGAAATACAGGAGAGATAGATTGAAAGAAGGTGGTGTGTTTGAAAGAGGCGAAATAAGGTGGAGAAATTTTTTAAAAATGGTGAAGCTCATTGCTCTATATCTCACTTATTTTCGTATGTCTTTCTGTCTCTCTCCTCGTCTCCCTGAAGGTCTTGCCAACATCGATCAATATATACTTGCGATAGTTGGCGTCGCCGCAGTAGTCAATCAGGAGAGACGTGTTTCACCTGCAAATTGAGATTTTGAAGCCTTTTTCTTGAAATGGAAGAAGGGAAGGGGAAGGAGAAAGTGAAGGACCAGTAATTGGAATTTCGTTCGGGAGGGATAGACAATGACTGGAAGCAGACGGAGCAGGAAGGGTTGGAGGGTTGAAGGAGGCACATGAGATTGGGAACCATGCTAGAACAACCAGTTCCGAGAAAGATCAACGCCGATTCCGAAGGAGTGGAAGTGGCGGCGCCGTCGACGAAGCCATTGGAAGCGGCCATGCCGTCAGTAACGACGGATCCAGAGATTGCAACCCAAAAACAGAGACTCCTTTCGGTGTGTTTTGCGCTGTGGCTAAGGAATATTCCAATAGGAGTTCTTGTTTATAGCGAAATTCAGACCCGCCAAAATCAGCTTTACATTTTTTATTTTAATTCTCATTTTTATTTTATGTCATGTTTGGTGTGTGGCTTCTTCTATACCTAAACCCATATTTTATTACTATTATTATTATTATTGAAGAATATTATAGCAATGGGTTGATTTAATTTAACCTAATTCAACTAATTACAAGTTGATGATTTGAATGAGGTTTAAAATTCAGATGTCGTAGTTACTTGAGAGAGAATCTATTCATATGTGTAGTTATATTAGTTTTAATTAATATTATTAGATTTGCTCTAACGTTCACAAGTAGCTACATTACTGATAATTAATGTAAAATAAACAAACATTCCTATAATATTTATATTATCTTTTTATAAATCTTAAAAAAAACATGTTTTTCTTTTTATGAATAATATTATATATACATATTTTTATGAAAGTAAAACAAACAAAATTTAAATATATGATCATTTTTTATTTAGTAATCTTATTCTTTTAGATGTTACTTCTATAATATAATGCTAATTTGTTATGTCTTTAGATATAAAATTAATTTTATATTATTGATATATTTGGAATGTTTTGTTGAAGTGAAATTTGTTTATTGAAATTATATGAAATTTAATATACTAAAGTTAGTAAATTTGATAATGTTCTTTAAAAAAGATAATTATCATTGATGATGTAAAACGAGAATTGCTTTGTGGAGAATTTTTTGTTGCTTATTGACGGAAAGACAGAGAGATTCCCTTACTGTTAGGCGTGAGTACATCACTTAGTTATTTAATAATAAAAGTTAAAAGTTTAAATATTCCCTTAAATTAATTATTTGAACCACGTTAGTCACATGGATTAGACCCACAATAAATAAATAAAAACACAAATTTTATTTCTCCCCTACCTCAGGTCTAACGTAAGCAGTGTTAAAACTCAACTGTCTACAATTTCAAAACTGCACTCTCACAAAATAATAAATAGTAAAGTTTTCCTAAAAAACAAAAAAAGTGTATTATTATTATATATGCACATAAATAAACTTATAATTAAATTAAATAATTAAAATTAAGAATAACATATACATATTTAAAACATTAAATTTATTGTCCTATTTTTCTTATGTTTAAAAAATACCCTAAAATAATTATTTTTTATTCAATTTAATTTTAATAAAATTATGAAGTTACTTTAGTATACTATAAATTTCTATGTATATATTATTCCATATGTTTTATAAATAACTCATAAATTTGTTTAATTATAAATTATTTTTTGGATATTATTTTGTTATTAATTAATAAGTTAATTTTAATTTTAAAATAATTGCACTAGTTTTCTGTTTTATTTTCTAGACAGGAAAACCAAACTAGAATTTCCTTAGTTTTTTGACGTAGGATCCAAAACGTGCCAGATATTCAATATGAATGTCTACCCCAGTTGATATTCAATATTGAGAGCTAACGAGTGTATATAATTGGTTTTTCTTTCAGCAATATTTAATCCGATTGGTTCAAAAAGTAATTCTTCTAAACAGTACAAGTCACACGATCCTACAGACTTCATCATCCATTTATTTTGATCCAAACAAAAACTCTTGTATTGTCTTCAATATAGTATTAATGATAAGGTATATGTTCCAAGAATGAACATAAACTTTATTGGTGAACAAAATCTACCCTCAGACTTTGATACGAATAGGATCCCAAGTTTAGTCCTAGCTAACAGAGCAAATTACCTTATTTGGCTGTTCCTACAAAGCCCTCTTAGATAGCCATCTACTGTACATGTCCAAGCATTCTTCAGGCTTGTACTCTGGAGCTGTGTGGCCTCCACCCTGAAAATATACCAGTGCAAAACAATGGAATAAAAAACTAGCAAATATGCTACATACCTCATTCCCATTGCATCATTGTTTGTTACAGTTTTTAAAGAAGTATTTCCACCGTTCACTCTAGAACACACAGTTCATGAATTCTAATGATCAAACATAAATTTATTATTATGCCTCTACCAATGATACGCGGACTCAACCATTCAAATTTATTTTGTGTAGACAAAATACAACAAACTTAACCCTTGTTCACCCATTTAGAATATACTTATCAAATGGAATCTATATTTGACCCACAAGAGCAGCAAGGAGAACAAAAAAGACTTGCCTTCACAGTTGCAAATGTCATTCGATTGGAGTAAGTCCTTGTGTATCTATTTGCAGGAAAACACAAATTTAATCAGCTTTAGATAAATTAAGCCTGGTAACTACATAACTACAGTTAGTGGAATACCCTGCAACTTGGCCATTTGTATGCCATTGCCTCCAATCATCCACGATGGAGTAGTTTAAAGATCTTATCCATGCTTGAGTTGCCAAGAAAGGAACCAAAAGATCATGATCGCCACTATAGAAAATTTATTTGGTATGTAAAATTCAAATTAGTTCAACCGTGTTACCTTATTCAACATATTAACATAGAGAAAGAATATTGACCTGTATACCAGCGATCGATAGCCCATTCTACTGAGATTTACATGATACTCAAAACTGCTTGGGATATCCCTCTTGTGAGGTATATCAAACGAACACCGATGCCATTGTCCTATACTTCCCTGCAGCACATGCAACCAAGATTTATGTTATATGAAGTTGTATATCCAATTATATGTGGAAAAGTTACTGTCATTTATATCAACTACACCTGACGGATATGCAATGCAGTGCGAACATTATCATCATTGGCCCAAATACTGCAGAGGAAGTATACATAGCTCTAACAGTAGAAAGGAGATGAACATCAAGTTAACACAAATTGGAGAATTTAGCTTCAAATGCAACTAGGAAATGTCTGGATAGTTAGTTTACAAATGGTATATTAAACAATCAATGCATGATATAGCAAAAGTATCATTGCATAAATATATAGAAAACAGGCATTAAGTAAACATTGCTGATTGAATAAGGCATGAAGATTACCCGACAGCTCAAGGATGGCAATTTGAGACGAGAATTTAGGAAATTCCTTCTGGGATATTTCCTAATTAGTGATCTCCTCCAAGATGTTTCAGTATCAACAAACTCACATGATGGGTCCAAAATATAGGCACTATTAATTCCTGATGTAGCCTGTGACAATGAAACAGTGATGGACTTTGCGATTGTCTCTGTTGATTAGAAATGCTACCAACGAAAATCTGGCAAGCAAAGATCAAAGATGCGTACCTCATTGAATAGCTCCATATCTCTAGTACATAATACATTTTTGGTGTCTACATCTATGTACTCTCCTTTACAATTTTTTTGTAGTGACTTTTCATTGTAACAAGAGAGTTTAGTTAGCATTTAATTTTCTTGAACACAAATTTTAGGAATAGCAGTTGATGAGTTAGAATAATTACATTGTATAGTTCGTCAGAAATAAGTCCCATTCCATGAGAAAAGGGAATTCGATAGTTACTGTCTCTTGCAGTAGTAGCTGCATTCCCTAGTAGGTATCCCTGGAGAAAATAGCATTTCATGATGAGTAGATTACATTTGTCTATTCTCTCTCTTTTTTTTTTCCAGATTTGGCCCCGTATTATTTCCTTCTAGAGGGATACACAAAATATTTTTAACTATTTTAACAAGGTTACCCTCACACCTCTTATATATTATATTAACTCCCTTTAATTGTTTGAAAAATATTTTAATATTATAAGATTGTTTGTTTTCTGACTTACCCGAAGCAATTCAAAACAAATTGTTGGATAAATAAAATTGGATAAAATAGATACAGTAGATTACAATTTTGTGATATCCGACATGACCCGAAATGTTTTGATATTTATAAATTTATAGTATATTGTAAATTTTAAAGTTTATTTTTGGTATAATATTTTATTCTGTCAAAATTTAAGAATAAACTATATAAAATTATAGTTTATTATAAGAATAATTACAAAACTACATGTGTATTTTTTTGTGTTAAAAAATTAATATATTTATATCATTTATTTAAAATTAAAATAAATAAAAAAATTCTAGAATTTTTTTGACTAAATTTACTCACAATCCAAATAATCAATTTAAGTTAACCTATAATCTGTAAGACCCAAAGTTGAAGGGCAGTCCGACAAAACCCTTTAAAATCTCAACAAGGTACTATCATAATCTACACTTTGATAATCAAGCTGGAAGCTGACAAAATTATCCATTAAATCAAGGGAGCAGTTTCTTTGGTTTTGCCAAAGAATAGAGTGCTGACAAATTCAGAATCTCAATTTGACAGCTGTTAATGACACATGTATTAATATTTTATGTCGCTTTTTGTTGCCTTAAATATCTATATTACTATAATAAAATTATCAAATATTTGAAGGATCCAAAAAATATTATTTTGATAAAAGATGATCATATAATCAAAGCCTGCACACAATTTTACTTTTCTGAAGTCATTTGTAAGGAGTTATGCCCCTCTTCGTTTTCTAAAAGAAAAAACAGTGACCAACATCTTATTTTGGTATCAATGCACATCTTTGACAATTGATATATGCTCCAAATTTAAATTGGAGAACTTTGCGTTTGATATTAACTAACTACTTGGAATATATGGTGAAGCAGTGAGCAGTTTTAGTAGTTTGCAGATCTTACATCCAAATTTTCATGGCTTCTTAATGCAATCATTGTAGAAAACAAATGAATGTATATAAGAAAATCACTCCTAAACTTCCATTTTTCGTATTACTCTGACTCTCTCCCCACATTGTAGTAATAGTTGTAGAAAAATGTAAACCTAACATCAAAGAGATACTTTAAGATGCTAACCTGGAGATTTATCCATGGCTGAACCCCTTTTTCATTTCCTGAAAACAAGAGAATGTGGCAATCACTAAACAGGTAAGCGGCCATCAGTTTCTACCTATGATTTGTGGTTCCATTTTGTAGTGCAGATTGAATCACAGAGATCTTTTTTACCTTGTGTAATTTCTTGAACAATCACAGGAATAGGAATGCCAGAGTATGAATCGCCACCAATGTAAACTTCGTTTGACAAAAAAATTGGATGATCAATCAGCCACTACAAACATTTAATAATCACTGTAACAATTCAGTTAACTAACAGATTTGTCTACAAACAAAGCCAAAAAAAAAACAAAAGAAAAAGGATGAACACCTTCCTCAGGAATTGATGGACCTGGTGAACAAGCATCCAGTCACTTCGTTGAGCAGACTCTGTTGTGGCATAGGTGAATCCAGTGAAAACAGGCAAGTCTACAAATATAATGTTACTAACCTACCAAAAAATAATTAAGATAAATATTAAATACCAATAAATAAGCATAACATCATAATAACAAAAAGATGTGATGAAATAAAAGCTAAAATCCAACAAAAAGGAACAAGCATTAATGGGAACCTTGGTCCATGAGTGTGTCCTATAGAATAAATTTGGAAGGGTTCCATCATATTCCTCATACTTAAAACCAAGTGGACCTGCAACATTCAAACGTGATAAATAATCATCTACTTGGCTATTACATACATAAGTATTGAGAAGAAGTAAAGGCAATTATGGCAGTGTTACCTATTTCTAAGACAAGGCCAGAGAGGGCTGAGCAACCGGGGCCACCAGTGAGCCAAAGCAAGAGAGGATCCTCTTTTGGACTTTTCTCAGACTCAATGAAGTAGTAAAATGCCTGCACATCCTCTGATTCGCCCACTCCCACATATCTATTCAACAAATATACTGTCACATAACAAGTATATGGCATTCATTCAACCAATCCATGAACAAAAGTGTAACTTACCCTGTTTCAAGAACAAAAGGAAGGGGTCCCTCGAATCCAGGAAGGAACTTAACTGTGGACCCACACCATGCAAGTTGAAAGAAGAACTTTGATAACAGAAGAAGGGGAAGTAGAACACCGTGGCAAATAAAACTATAAGTACTGTAACTAGAACTAAAGTTTGCCATTTTTAATGCTCTTCCCCTTTTCTCTCAGGGCATTTCCATGGTTCTTAACCCAGTTTCTGATCCTCCGGTTCTAGATCACACAGACACTATTATTGTTATTTTAATTGTTAATAATTAGTATTTTCCTCTTACACGGAACTATTCACCTCGTGTGACACAAATATAATATTTTAATAATAAGTAGGTACCACTCTCATTTTATCCTTAACTCTCATTTTATTCAAAATGAATGATAAAAAGTTATTATACCCAAGTATTTGATTAAAGTATTATTTTTGTAATCCATTGACCCAGTTGAAAAACAAATCAATGATCTGACATTTTCTATACTTGTAAAATAGTAAAAAAATAATTATAAAATGAAATTGAAAACGAAAAAAAGTTAACTACAAAATATTTAAACAAAATTTTAAATTGCTTAACATTTCAAATAATATATTAAAATCAATTATAAATTTAAAAATTTAATTATATTAAATATACAACGGTATAATAAAACAAGATAGGTCAAGTTATAATTTACAAAAAATTAACGGAAAAACAAAAAAAAAATAACATTAATTTCTTGACTAGAGTATTCTTAATACTATAAATTAATTTTAATTAAATTTTAAATTATAAGTATGTTATTATTATTATTATTTCATAAAAATATTTTTATTATTACAATTATTTTATTTTATTATTAATTTTAATTTTAATTTTAATTTTTTTTATTTTATAAATTTATTATTATTACCATTAATTTTTTTACAATTTCTATTTAAGAGCTGCAACCATAGACTAGGCTTTAGGTTTATTGAAAGTAGATGAGATTTTTTATTTGAACTAATTTTAAAATTTTTTTACTATAGAAAATCATTAAGTAGAAACTATTTTTATAGAAAAAAAATTAGTTACTGTATTCACTAAATTAAACATTAATTCAAAGACTACAAAATTATTGATATTTAAAGTAGTTTCTATTATTAATAAAATTTATAAATTAGTTTATAAATTTGTATCTAATTAGCTACCAGGATTTTAACTCTCAATTACTTTACATTGTAAAGTTGGTAGCCAAAACTAATAACTAATTAAACACAAATTTAGAAACTAGTTTTTAAATTTTATTGATAATAGAAACTACTTTAAATATTAATAAATTTTGTTAGTCCATAACATAATATCTTTAGTTAATAAAATGACTAATTAATTTTTTTAAAATTAATTTTAATTAATGATTTTTGTTGTAGTGTACTGAAGTAATATAGGAAATTTTGTTATTTTGCTTTATCTTCCTCTTTGAACTTAGTGTAGAACGAAATTTAAGAGAAGGAGAGTTAACGAAATTAGGTTACAATTGGAATTTAACAACTTAAGAGCTCTATATTGATGTTACATGCACTTGAAATGGATTTTGAAATTTTTTGTTGAATGGTTTGAATACAAGCAATCTTGTTTTTGATTTAGAGAACTTATACTCAATTTTGTTTAGTGAGTTAAAGTTTACTAGTATGCAATAATGAATGTATTTTTGGTGACAAATTCATGGTGATAGGTTAGTTTTGCAAAGAAATAATAAAAAAATCACTGAAAAATATAACTATCCAGATTTGACTAATGTGGTAAAGAAACATGACTCTCAATATTTGAATTATGTGGTAAAAAACATGTTAATAATCATGGGCCACACAAAGGTTAATCTAGTGGAGATTGGAAAGTCATTAATACCCCGGACAAGATATAGTTAATGATAAGATTGTCATGCATAAAAATAGAAGAAAATTACTATATTATATATTATGGAAAAAACAAAGAACAAAAAGAGAACTTTCATTATGTGGAAAAATAATTAACTTTCTTTACTTGAGGTTGTATGTTATGTAAGAAAAAAACAACTCCAACTTTAACCTATCAAATCAACACCCCACTTGTTTAAACAACTACAAAATTCTAATTCCTTAATTGATCCATATGGTAGAAAAAATCTTCAAATGTAAAGAAAGAAAGAGGAAAAACCAAATGTATTGATCTATCTTGATTTACTTGTAAATGATTATTTAATAATGAAACTTGAAGATAAATGATCAATGAAACCTAAAGAATACCTAAGATTTATAGGTAAGCAAAGACTTTTTGTTGTATTTATATTTCTAAATTAAATGTTTTAGAAATGATTTATCAGACTTTTTAGTCCAGAATTTAAAGTTTATTATTTTTTATTGTATAATAAAAAATTATTGTATTAAGATGTTTTTCTTATAGTTGTGTAATCAAAATTTAACTCATTCTAGTTATATATATTATATATTGTAAAATCTAAAAAATTATATTTAGTTTTTCAAATCCATAATAACGTCTCAAAATTTAAATTATTACTGAAAATGATTAAATTTATAAAAATTACTAAATAATAAATATAATCTTATATAATATTAGATTTTTAATTGTTATTATTTAGTTATAAGTGCAATTAGTTATAACTATTTTATTTAAATTATACAATATTAGTGAAAACATAGGTGTTATTGTGTTTGTGTATTCACATTTTTATTTTATTATTTATATAGTTATATTTAATATTAAAAATTGAATAAAATAAATTATATGTATTTACTATAAATTTAATAAGATTTATTAAAATTAAATTCACAATTAAGTATACATTAGAATATAAAAATAATAATAAAAATATCTAAGAAAACAATAAAATGATAAAAAATATTTTATTATAAATTTTAAAAAAGATAAAATAAAATATTAATATAAGAATAAATAAGAAAATAAATGTTTACCTAAAAAAACGATTACGAGAAGAATGCTATTTGTATATAGGTATAAATGACACATGGATGTTATGAAATACCAAGGAGAAACTTATCATTTTGAAAAAGTAGAAGATGTCAGGTAAAATCAAAGGAGTGCAAAAAGCAAAACACTTTTATTTATTTGAAGTCTTCGTGCAATCCATATGCCACTAACGTAATGTTATTATTGGCTTTATCAGTAAATTAATATTATATATTTTTATTTTGAATTATTGATAATTTAGTTTTGAAATATTAAAATTTAAATTATAACTTAAAATATTAAAAATATATATTACAAGTCATTTTATATGTGTTAAATCGTTAATATAATTTTAAAAACATAAAAGGATATATAAGATTAAAGTTAGGAATATTAGTTTTATATGAGAAAGAAGAGAAAAAGAAAGAAAAGAAAATGATATATTTATACTGTTATATTTATACAACACATAAAAAGATAAAAATAAAAATAAAAATAAAAATTATAATTATTGAGTGTTATATTTATATAGTACATAAAAAGATAAAAAATAAAAATAATAAATAAAAAGGAGGGATAAAACATTTACAACTGATGCACTAATGTAAAATGTTATATGATAGAGTTGTTACAACTCACAGAACAATTACAACGGAGGAGTAATTACAACTGAAAATCCAAAATATTATATAAGATAATTTTATCATGTTTAAATTTTAAAATTAACATTAATTTTTAGAAAATTTCTTGACTTTTTGTTTCTTCGATTTCTTTTTCATATTTGTAAATTGAATTTAAAATCAGAACTAAAAATATAAAAAATAAATTAAAAGGTACCACAAATGTTAAATAGTTTAATTAATGTTAAAAACATAAAAGGATATATAAGATTCATGATAGGAATGCATTTAGTTTTTAAATTGTAAATTTTAAAATTAGCAGACATTTTCAGAAGTTTTCTTTAGCTTCTTATCTCCTTTTCAATTTTGCTTATTTGAAATTGAAATTTGAAATAAAAAAAATACATAGAAGTGTTAAAACATTTATTTATTTAAAATACATAAAAGGACATATAAGATGCACCGTAGGAATGTATTTGAATTTTAAAAATAACACATTTTTAGAAGTTTTCTTTAACTTTCATGTCTCTTTCAACATGTTTTCCCATCATTGCTTCTAAATTGAATAAATTAACAATTAAAAAATAACTAAAATATTTGTTATTTCATTTTAATAAGGTAAATATGGAGAAGTATATTTGAATATTTGTGTAAAACAAATGATAAAAATATACTTAAATAGAAAAAACGGATAAGGGGTAACACTGTAGCGCAGACCGGATTTAAGAGTGTCACCGCCGTTTGGTTCCATGAGAGAGTGAAGGTGAGGATGAGATTGAGTGGAAACATGAGTGATTTTCGGGTGTGAGAGTGGCTAGAGAGGAAAGCCACATAAGATTAATGAAATACTATTGTGCCCTTACTTCCCATACTTCAAATTTAGGTTTTCATATTAACTTGGATTTCATTTTTTTTTTTCACTATGGGATTCAACTTTTCAAAAAAAAATTACATTGTTTCTTCATATACCCCTTTATATTCTTATATCATCCTTATAATTTAAAAATTAATAAGTTTTATATTATATATTTGACAATTATATTTTAAATATCCATTTACTTTTTAAAATATATTAATTTTGTTAATAATAATAATGAAAATTATTATTAATAATAATTTTGTGTATATATATATATATAACATAATTTAAAGAATTATAAATAATATTAAAATTATATAAATAAATTAACTTAAATAAAAAAATTAATTTAAATTAATAAAATAGAAAATGATAAAATTATACTTATATTTAAAATTATATTTAATTATTTCTTTGAATTTTACATTTATTTTATTTTATTTATAAATAAAACTTTAAATTATTTTAATTAACTAAAGTATGTACAAAATTAATAATTATTTATTCTTATTTTATATAAAAAAACATAAATAATATTAAAATTATCTAAATAAATTAACTTAATTAAAAAAATTAAATTAAATTAATAAAATGGAAAATAATAAAAATATATTTAAATATATAAAATTATTTATTAATTTCTTTGAATTTTAAATTATTTTTTATTTATTTATAATTAAAACTTGAATTTCTTTTAATTAAAAATAATGTGTAAAAAACTAATTATCATTTATTTATTCTTTTTTTATATGGAAAGATAAATTTGTAATCATACAATTTACACAATTAAAAATAATTCAAAATATTCTTACAACCATCACATCACTTACATATTTCAATAAACTTTCTTCAGACATCCACTCTAACATACCTAAATCCAAATACCCTCAACTTTCTTCACAAATCTTCACACTTCCACCCTCTCAACTTTCCACTCCTCCATACCCTCTAATCCAAACAAATCATAAAAGAATACTCCACTTAAGAATGAATGCTAAGTTGTTTTTTTTTTACAAACTTGTTCCTGATAAATTTATTAATTAAATAATTAGTATATGTAGTTGCGGATTAACTGAATCTTGTAATCTTCCTCCACCTATATCCCTACTTACTCTCACTGTTCTCTTCCTTCTTTGGTTTGCTTCATCTCTCTTGACACAGCCATGTCACACAACACCGAAGTGCCAACTTCTTCTATGTCTACTCAACACCATGAAAAAGAAGAAAAAGCCAACCAGAAGGTTCCCTTCTACAAGCTCTTCACTTTTGCAGATCCTCTTGACGTCGCCTTGATGATCATTGGCACGATCTGTGCCATGGCTAATGGCTGGTCGCAGCCTATCATGACTCTCATTCTAGGAAAGCTTATCAACACCTTTGGCTCCACTGATCCATCAAATACCATCAAAGAAGTTTCTAAGGTATCTATGCATGCAATGATTTTTCTTTTCTTTTCTTTTTGTAGTATCTGCTCCGGTGGGATGGAGAATACTCGTAACCCAAGCAAAAATAGTTCTTTCTGATTCTTTTGCAATACCATGTCAAAATACTCTTGGTTATGTAAAAGGGTAAGAAGGAGGATCATTGAACACAGTCTTGCCCTTTATATGCAAAAGGGTTGTTTCCGTTTATACCAAGCCAAGACACAACACATGAAATTACAAACGTATTTATTTTTATTTATAATCATTTACGTATGAAAAAAGAACCTTAACTTGTATGTCTTGGTACTTCAAATTTCAGGTTTCATTATTATTTGTATACCTGGCTATTGAGACTGGAGTTGTCTCGTTTCTTCGTAAGATGGCACACGCTTCTTTTTCTGCTTATTTATTTGTTATAGACTATATACTATGTTGTGTTAGTTGAGTATTAGATAATTGCGAAATTTTGATATCAGGGTTACGGTGGTTTTGTTGAATGCTGCAGAGGTAGCATGTTGGATGGTGACAGGGGAAAGACAAGCCCCCAGGATTCGCAGTTTGTACTTGAAAAATATACTGAAGCAGGACATTGCTTTCTTTGACACTGAGACAACAACTGGTGAGGTAATAGGAAGAATGTCTGGTGACACCATTCTCATTCAAGATTCCATGGGAGAAAAGGTATCATACTCCAAGAGAATCTCAATATTTATTATGGACCATGATCTGCAAATATTAAGTTAAGTAGTCGAGGAAAATTTAACAGCGATAATAATGTTGAAAAGATACTGGCAATATAATACTGAAAATAACACTGATAAATACCAAAAGGTTTTCCTTTTTCTCTCACTCCACCTTTGTTGTACTTGCAATAAAAATTATAATGATAGGTTGGGAAGTTTATACAACTTGCTTCAACTTTTATTGGTGGCTTTGTGATTGCCTTTGTAAGAGGATGGCAACTTGCTGTTATTTTGCTCTCATGTATACCATGTGTTGTTGTTACTGGTGGAATTCTATCCATGTTGATGACTAAAATGTCAAGTCGGGGGCAAGCTGCTTATTCAGAAGCAGGAACTGTGGCTGAACAAACAGTGGGATCTATCAGAACAGTAAGTTACAGTCACACAAAAATTAGTTGTAGAAAAAGTTGAATGATTTTCAAGTTTATATCTGACCATTGTCCTTGACTTTCTTCTGAAACTTAATTAGGTGGCATCTTTCACTGGTGAGAGAAAAGCAATAGAAAAGTATAATATCAAGTTAAAGGTTGCTTATAAAACTATGGTTCTACAAGGGATGGCCTCGGGGTTTGGACTGGGAGTACTTATGTTGATTATCTTGATCGATACAAAACTCTTGTATTGATTTATATAGTATCAATGATAAGGTATATGTTCCAAGAATAAACTTAAAACTTTATTGGTGAACAAACAAAATCTACCCTCAGACTTTGCTATGAACAGGATCCCAAGTTTAGTCCTAGCTAACAGAGCAAATGACCTTATTTGGTTGTTCCTACAAAGCCCTCTTAGATAGCCATCTACTGTACATGGCAAAGCATTCTTCAGGCTTGTACTCTGGAGCTGTGTGGCCTCCACCCTGACAATATACCAGTGCAAAACAATGGAATCAAAAACTAGAAAATATGCTACATACCTCATTCTCATTGCATCATTGTTTGTTACAGTTTTTAAAGAAGTATTTCCACCGTTCACTCAAGAAAACAGAGTTCATGAATTCTAATAATCAAACATAAATTTATTATTATGCCTCTACCAATGATAAGCGAACTCAACCATTCAAATTTATTTTGTGTGAACAAGATACAACAAACTTAACCCTTGTTCACCCATTTAGAATATACTTATCAAATGGAATCTATATTTGACCCACAAGAGCAGCAAGGAGAACAAAAAAGACTTGCCTTCACAGTTGCAAATGTCATTAGATTGGAGTAAGTCCTTGTGTATCTATTTGCAGGAAAACACAAATTTAATCAGCTTTAGATAAATTAAGCCTGGTATCTACATAACTACGGTTAGTGGAATACCCTGCAACTTGGCCATCTGTATGCCATTGCCTCCAATCATCCACGATGGAGTAGTTTAAAGATCTTATCCATGCTTGAGTTGCCAAGAAAGAAACCAAAATATCATGATCGCCACTGTTATATAGAAAATTTATTTAGTATGTGAAATTCAAATTAGTTCAACCATGTTACCTTATTCAACACATTAACATAGAGAAAGAATATTGACCTGTATATCAGCGATCGATATCCCATTCTACTGAGATTTACATGATACTCAAAACTGCTTGGGATATCCTTCTTCTGAGGTATATCCTTCGAACACCGATGCCATTGTCCTATACTTCCCTGCAGCACATGCAACCAAGATTTGTTATATGAAGTTGTATATCAATTATATGAGAAGGGAGTTAAGGAAGTTAGATTAGAATTGGAATTTAAGAATTTAAGAGCTCTATATTGATGTTACATGCACTTGAATTGGATTTTGAAAAGTTTTGTTGAATGGTTTGAGTACAAGCAATCTTGTTGTTGATTTAGAGAACTTATACTACATTACATTTTGTTTAGTGAGTTAAAGTTTAGTTAGTTAAAGTTTAGTTAGTTAAAGTTTACTAGTAATGAATGTATTTTTTGGTGACAAATTCACGATGACTGGTTAGTTGTGCAAATAAGGAATAAAAAAATCACTGAAAAAGATAACTATATTAAAATTTGAATAATGTGGTAAAGAAAGATGACTCTCAATATTTGAATTATGTGGTCAAAACATGTTAATAATCACGGGCCACACAAAGTATAACCTATGATGAAATCTAGTGAAGATTGGAAAGTCATTAATACCCCGGACAAGATCTCATTAGTGATAAGATTGTCATGCATAAAAATAGAAAAAAATTACTATATTATATATTATGGAAAAAAAAAACAAAAAAGTGATCTTTAACTTGGAGGTTGTATGTTATGTAAGAAAAAAACAACTCCAACTTTAACCTATCAAATCAACACCCCACTTGTTTAAACCACTACAAAATTCTAATTCCTTAGTTGATGCATATGTAAAGAAAAAAAGAGGAAAACCAAATGTGGGAGAACAAAAAACTTACATATAGATTAATGTTTTGATTGATCTATCTTGATTTACTTGTAAATGATTATTTAATAATGAAACTTGAAGATAAATGATCAATCTTGAAACCTAAAAAATACCTAAGATTTATAGGTAAGCAAAGACTTTTTAGTCCAGAATTTAAAGTTTATTATTTTTTATTGTATAATAAAAAATTATTGTAATAAGATGTTTTTCTTATAGTTGTGTAATCAAAATTTAACTCATTCTAGTTACATATTATATATTGTAAAATCTAAAAGATTATATTTAGTTTTTGAAATCCATAATAACGTCTCAAAATTTAAATTATTACTGAAAATAATTAAATTTATAAAATTTACTAAATAATAAATATAATATTAAATTTTTAATTGTAATTGTTTAGTTATAACTATTCTATTTAAATTATACAATATTAGTGAAAGCATAGGTGTTATTGTATTTGTGTATTCACAATTTTATTTTATTATTTATATAGTTATGTTTAATATTAAAAATTGAATAAAATAAATTATATGTATTTATTATAAATTTAATAAGATTTATTAAAACTAAATCTACAATTAAATATACAGTAGAATATATAAAAAAAAAATATCCAAGAAAACAATAAAATGATAAAAAAATTATTATATATTTCTAAAAGATAAAATAAAATATTAATATAAGAATAAATAAAAAAATAAATGTTTACATAAAAAAAAAAACGATTACGAGAAGAATGCAATTTGTATATAGGTATAAATGACAAATGGATTTTATGAAATACCAAGGAGAAACTTATCATTTTGTAAAAGCAGAAGATGTCAGGTAAAATCAAAGGAGTGCAAAAAGCAAAACACTTTTATTTATTTGAAGTCTTCGTGCAATCCAACCCATGCCATTAACGTAATGTTATTATTGGCCTTATCAGTAAATTAATATTATATATTTTTATTTTGAATTATTGATAATTTAGTTTTGAAATATTAAAATTTAAATTAGAAATTAAAATATTAAAAATATCTATTACAAGTCATAATATATGTGTTAAATCGTTAATATAATTTAGAAAAACATAAAGGATATATAATATTAAAGTTAGGAATATTAGTTTTATATGAGAAAGAAGAAAAAAGAAAGAAAAGAAATGATATATTTATTAATCAAGAAATTGTGACTCACTTACATTATTGGAGTGTTATATTTATACAACACATAAAAAAATAAAAAATAAAAATAAAAATAAAAATTATTGAGTGTTATATTTATATAGCACATAAAAAGATAAAAATAAAAATAATAAATAAAAATGAGTGATAGAACATTTACAACTGATAGAGTAAATATAAAATGTTATATGATAAATTTGTTACAACTGATAGAGCATGATAGAGCATACAACTGATGAGTAATAAAATTAATATACATTTTTAGAAAATTTCTTTGATTTTGTTTTTCATATTTGTAAATTGAATTTAAAATCAGAACTAAAAATATAAAAAATAAATTAAAAGGTACCACAAATGTTAAATAGTTTAATTAATGTTAAAAACATAAAAGGATATATAAGATTCATTAGGAATGCATTTAGTTTTTAAATTGTAAATTTTAAAATTAGCAGACATTTTCAGAAGTTTTCTTTAGCTTCTAATTATCTCCTTCAATTTTGCTTATTTGAATTTGAAATTAGAAATAAAATAAAAAACATTAGAAGTGTTAAAACATTTATTTATTTAAATACATAAAAGGACATATAAGATGCACCCTAGGAATGTATTTGAATTTTAAAAATAACACATTTTTAGAAGTTTTCTTTAACTTTCATGTCTCTTTCAACATTTTTTTCCCATCATTGCTTCTAATTTGAATAAATTAATAATTAAAAAATAACTTTATAACAATATAAATTATTTTTCATAAATCTACATAACTAAAATATTTATTATCTCATTTTAATAAGGTAAATATGGAGAAGTATATTTGAATATTTGTGTAAAACAAATGATAAAAATATACTTAAATAGAAAAAACGGATAATAGAATCATTCAATCATTCAGATCATGGTACATAACAAAACTTGTTGATTTTATAATATTAATTTATTATTTATTAAGGTGTGAAGTGTATAGAAGATGTTAATATATCACCATTTTAGTTATAATATCTATCATTAAAAGAACACTCCTGTTAAAAATGAATGCAAGTTGTTTTTTTTTTTACAAACTTGTTCATGATAAATTTATTAATTAAATAATTAGTATAAGTAGTTACGGATTAACTGAATCTTCTTGTAATCTTCCTCCACCTATATCCCTACGTACTGTCACTGTTCTCTTCTTTCTTTGGTTTGCTTCATCTCTCTTGACGCAGCCATGTCACACAACACCGAAGTGCCAACTTCTTCTATGTCTACTCAACATCATGAAAAAGAAGAAAAAGCCAACCAGAAGGTTCCCTTCTACAAGCTCTTCACTTTTGCAGATCCTCTTGACGTCGCCTTGATGACCATTGGCACGATCTGTGCCATGGCTAATGGCTGGTCGCAGCCTATCATGACTCTCATTCTAGGAAAGCTTATCAACACCTTTGGCTCCACTGATCCATCAAATACCATCAAAGAAGTTTCTAAGGTATCTATGCATGCAATGATTTTTCTTTTCTTTTCTTTTTGTAGTATCTGCTCCGGTGGGATGGAGAATACTCGTAACCCAAACAAAAATAGTTCTTTCTGATTCTTTTGCAATACCATGTCAAAATACTCTTGGTTATGTAAAAGGGTAAGAAGGAGGATCATTGAACACAGTCTTACCCTTTATATGCAAAAGGGTTGTTTCCGTTTATTATTACTCTTTATGACACATGAAATTACAAACGTAATTTTTTTTATTTATAATCATTTACGTATGAAAAAAGAACCTTAACTTGTATGTCTTGGTACTTCAAATTTCAGGTTTCATTATTATTTGTATACCTGGCTATTGCGATTGGAGTTGTCTCGTTTCTTCGTAAGATGGCACACGCTTCTTTTTCTGCTTATTTATTTGTTATAGACTATATACTATGTTGTGTTAGTTGAGTATTAGATAATTGCGGAATTTTGATAACAGGGTTACGGTGGTTTTGTTGAATGCTGCAGAGGTAGCATGTTGGATGGTGACAGGGGAAAGACAAGCCCCCAGGATTCGCAGTTTGTACTTGAAAACTATACTGAAGCAGGACATTGCTTTCTTTGACACTGAGACAACAACTGGTGAGGTAATAGGAAGAATGTCTGGTGACACCATTCTCATTCAAGATTCCATGGGAGAAAAGGTATCATACTCCACGATAATCTCAATATTTATTATGGACCATGATCTGCAAATATTAAGTTAACTAGTCGAGGAAAATTTAACAGCGATAATAATGATGAAAAAACACTGGCAATATAATACTGAAAATAACACTGATAAATACCAAAAGGTTTTCTTTTTTCTCTCACTCAACCTTTGTTGTACTTGCAATAAAAATTATAATGATAGGTTGGGAAGTTTATACAACTTGCTTCAACTTTTATTGGTGGCTTTGTGATTGCCTTTGTAAGAGGATGGCAACTTGCTGTTATTTTGCTCTCATGTATACCATGTGTTGTTGTTACTGGTGGAATTCTATCCATGTTGATGACTAAAATGTCAAGTCGGGGGCAAGCTGCTTATTCAGAAGCAGGAACTGTGGCTGAACAAACAGTGGGATCTATCAGAACAGTAAGTTACAGTCACACAAAAATTAGTTGTAGAAAAAGTTGAATGATTTTCAAGTTTATATCTGACCATTGTCCTTGACTTTCTTCTGAAACTTAATTAGGTGGCATCTTTCACTGGTGAGAGAAAAGCAATAGAAAAGTATAATATCAAGTTATAGGTTGCTTATAAAACTATGGTTCTACAAGGGATGGCCTCGGGGTTTGGACTGGGAGTACTTATGTTGATTATCTTCTGCACCTATGCACTTGCCATGTGGTATGGTTCTAAACTGGTTATTGAGAAAGGATACAACGGTGGAACCGTCATCACTGTAATAGTAGCTCTTATGACTGGTGGAATGTAAGTGAGACAGTGACCCTTGATCGAATAACTGGCATTTGCATGACATTATTTAGGAATAGAAGATTTTTCTGTGTTACACTTAGTTTAGCATTTCTAATGGAGAACTGAAACCTGATTAATCTTTCTAACATTTCCAGTTCACTTGGTCAAACATCTCCTTGCCTAAATGCATTTGCCGCAGGCCAAGCAGCAGCATATAAGATGTTTGAGACAATTAAAAGAAAGCCAAAAATTGATGCTTATGACACCAGCGGTGTTGTCATGGAAGACATAAGGGGAGATATTGAACTCAGGGATGTTTACTTTAGCTACCCTGCAAGGAAAAATGTGCAGATCTTCTCTGGATTCTCATTATATGTCCCCAGTGGCACAACTGCTGCTTTAGTGGGTCAAAGTGGAAGTGGAAAGTCTACCGTGATAAGTTTATTGGAACGATTCTATGATCCTGATGCTGGAGAAGTACTCATAGATGGTATCAATTTGAAGAATTTTCAGGTTAGATGGATAAGAGAACAAATTGGATTAGTTAGTCAAGAACCTATCCTGTTTGCAGCAAGTATCAAAGAGAACATAATCTATGGAAAAGAAGGTGCAACTGATGAGGAAATAAAATCAGCAATAACACTTGCCAATGCCAAAACGTTCATTGACAAGCTGCCTCAGGTGTATAAATGTTCCAAAATACAAACTTACATTAGAAATTCTGGTTTTAGGTTGATTTATTTTATTAATTCTATTAATGTGTTTTGTTCGCTAGTAGGGCCTTGAGACAATGGCAGGACAGAATGGGACTCAACTTTCTGGTGGGCAAAAGCAAAGAATTGCAATTGCAAGGGCAATTTTAAAGAACCCAAGAATCCTTCTTCTTGATGAAGCAACTAGTGCATTAGATGCCGAGTCTGAACGTGTTGTTCAAGAAGCATTAGAACAAGCAATGTCAA
This sequence comes from Phaseolus vulgaris, assembly GCF_000499845.2. NCBI lineage: Eukaryota > Viridiplantae > Streptophyta > Magnoliopsida > Fabales > Fabaceae > Phaseolus > Phaseolus vulgaris. Next base: position 27,157,628 of record NC_023754.2, read on the forward strand.
AAAGGACTACTGTAGTTGTTGCACATCGCTTGACAACAATTAGAAATGCTGACACCATAGCGGTGGTTCATCAAGGAAAAATTGTGGAGGAAGGTTAAACATGAACCAATTGGTTCCTTCTTTATGTGTGTGTATCGAAAGTAGTTTTGGTCCATTTTCAATATCATGTTAAGTCAGCGTAGCAATCTATGAAAATCCATTTTCTGTGACGTCTTGGAACAAGGTATTCACTTTTTCATGCTTGCTTTTATTTGTAGGAACTCATGATGAGTTAATCAAGGATGTTGATGGTGCTTATTCTCAGCTTATTCGCCTACAGGAAGGAGCTAAGGAAGCTAAGGGTAGCAATAATTCTGAAGCAGAGAAGTCAAGTAACAAGGTTAATTTAGATAGTAACATAGCCAGATCTTCCACCCAGAGAGAAGTTTCCTTAAACAGAGGTTCATCAAGTAGACACTCCCAGTCACATAGCTTTGCTCTTTCTCATCGAAGTTGGGTACATGAATCTGTAGAAGTAGAAAAATATGGGGATGTTGAAAAAAGTAAAGTTGATACTAAGAAGCCCAATAAGGTTTCTTTGAGACGTTTGGCATACTTAAACAAGCCTGAAGTTCCTGTCTTAGTTGTTGGATCCGTTGCTGCAATAATACATGGTCTTGTGTTCCCTTTGTTTGGCTTCTTGTTTTCCTCAGCAATAACTATGTTCTTTGAACCTCCAGAGAAACAGCGGAAAGATTCTAGGTTCTGGGCACTTCTATATGTGGGTTTGGGTTTAGTTACTCTTGTGGTCATACCAATTCAAAATTACTTCTTTGGCGTTGCTGGTGGAAAATTAGTAGAAAGAATTCGTTCACTCACATTTGAAAAGGTTGTCCATCAAGAAATCAGTTGGTTTGATGATCCTGCAAATTCAAGGTATTTTAGCAAGATATTTTAATTATTATGTGTTGCAATTTCTTATTATACTCATCAACTAAAGGAAATGAATCACTTTCCAGTGGTGCAGTTGGTGCAAGGTTATCTACTGATGCTTCAACAGTGAAAAGTCTAGTTGGTGACACATTGGCCCTCATTGTGCAAAACTTATCAACAATCATTTCTGGTCTAGTTATATCATTCACTGCTAATTGGATTCTTGCTTTCATAATTCTGGCTGTGTCACCCTTGGTCCTTATTCAAGGATTTCTTCAGATGAAGTTTCTTAAAGGATTCAGTGCAGATGCCAAGGTTAGTCTTACTTTCAATTTTGTTTGAAATCATGCATTATGGAAGATGGATGGACATCAAGAGAATCTTTTGTCTGCTATGTGTAGGTAAAGTATGAAGAGGCAAGTCAGGTGGCCAATGAAGCTGTTGGTAGCATCAGAACTATCGCATCATTTTGTGCCGAATCGAAGGTGATGGATATGTACCGGAAGAAATGTTTAGAGCCGGAAAAACAAGGTGTTCGGTTGGGGCTTGTGAGTGCTGCAGGATTTGGTTTCTCTTTTCTGGTTCTATACTGCACAAATGCTTTCTGTTTCTACATAGGATCTGTTCTTGTGCAACATGGACTAACAACTTTTGCAGAAGTTTTCAAGGTGAAACAAGTCAACCAAAACCTTTTGCTCCATCTTTATTTTGATGCTTCTTTTGATCAAGTTCTCACCACAATATTTGTGCAGGTCTTCTTTTGTTTAACAATCACAGCACTCGGCATTTCCCAGACTAGTGCCTTGGCTCCAGACACCAACAAAGCCAAAGATTGCGCAGCTTCAATATTTAACATTCTAGACAGCACGCCTACCATTGACTCCAGCAACACTCAGGGTAGAACACTAGAAGCCATTGCTGGTGATATTGAACTTCAACATGTCTGTTTTAATTACCCAACTAGGCCTCATATTCAAATTTTCAAAGATTTGTGTCTAAGCATTCTGGCTGGAAAGGTAGTCAACTGATACTTTGTTGATATTCCAATAACTGAGCTTTTGGTTGTATAAATAGACTTTATTTGGGAAAATGTGTTGTATTGTAGCTACATTGTTGATATAAATGTCTTTGCAGACTGTTGCCTTGGTTGGAGAAAGTGGGAGTGGAAAATCAACAGTGATCAGCCTCTTAGAGAGATTTTACAACCCTCATACTGGACGTATACTACTTGATGGAGTGGATATAAAAGAGTTCAGATTAAGCTGGTTGAGGCAGCAAATGGGTTTGGTTGGTCAAGAACCTATTCTCTTCAATGATAGCATTCGTGCCAACATAGCTTATGGCAAAGAAGGAGTTGCCACAGAGGAAGAGATAAGTGCAGCAGCTAAAGCGTCCAATGCACACCAATTCATATGTGCTCTCCCCGAAGGCTATGACACCTCTGTTGGAGAAAGAGGCACACAATTGTCAGGAGGACAAAAACAGCGGATAGCCATTGCCAGAGCCATGCTGAAAGACCCCAAAATCCTCTTGCTTGATGAAGCAACCAGTGCACTTGATGCTGAGTCAGAGAAAGTAGTTCAAGAGGCTCTAGATAGAGTGAGTGTGAATAGAACTACTGTAGTAGTAGCTCACCGTCTTACAACAATTAGAGGTGCTGACATGATAGCTGTAATGAAAAATGGAGCGGTTGCTGAAAAGGGAAGACATGATGAGTTGATGATGATTAACGATGGAGTCTATGCATCATTGGTTGCTCTACACATGAGTGCATCGTAAATTTCATATGAAGCTCCATTGCTTAGAAAATGGTTCCTAGAGACCTGATCTTCTCATTATTTCAACTTCTTGAACTAATAAAAGTAGAGTATGTCTATGATTAGAAGGGATTGGTGATGTTTCATAATGTCATAGAGAAAAAATTCACATTCTTTGTCATTCAAAAAACAAATATTGTTGCAAGTTATGGGAAGAACACAATGTGGAAATTTTTTAGTACCCACTTTGTTAAATCAATGGGTAAAACTCTTCATTTTTGGACAGATTTTAACTTTAAATGTATTAGATACATGAATAAATATGATGTAGAGTATTAAATGTAATAAGGTTCAGCAGCAAATACGGCAATTGCTCTGTTTCTCTTTTCACCAGACAAATTCACAAAAAGTAAACGACCATAAGAGGACTTAATCCCAAGTAACTTTTTACTTAACCAATCTTTATATATGGTGATTGAAATAGTCTATTCAAACAAAAAAAATTATCTAAATAAAATATTTAGAATAATTAAACAATTTGAAATAAATATTAGATTCTTAATGTTAGGTATAAAAAAGATTCTTAGTCAACTCAGCTCATCATGGATATATTTTTTGGTGAGTTTGTAACTTGACTCAACCCATTATAGATATACAATCAAAGTGAGTTAATTCGATCAAAATGTTCACTTATTTACTAAGCATTATTATAAAGGTAATAAGTGAAAATTGAAGTCTTAATATATATATAATACAAATAAATTAAGTATCTCAATCATTCAAAAATTATTGAACTAAGAACTAAAATTATAATCTTTAAAAAAATAATTTTTCAACCTACATAATTAAAAATTAAAAGTAGTAAATAATTATAATTAAAAAGTGATTAAAACATTGTGGTGGAATGAGAGGATCCTCCTTTGGATTGTTCTCGGACTCAATGAAATAGTAGAATGCCTGCACATCCTCTGATTCACCCACTCCCACATATCTATTCAACAAATATATTGTCACATAACATGTCTATGACTTTCATTCAAGCAACTGATTTTAATCCCATGAACAGAAGCACTGTAATATCTTTTAAGAACAAAAGGAAGGGGTCCCTGTGGAGCCACACCATGAAAGTTGAAAGAAGAACTGTGATAACAGAAGTAGGGGAACCCCATAATAAACGAAATCATAACCAGTGTTGCAACTTGATCTAAGCTTTGCCATTTTTAGTGCTCTCTCCCTGTTCTGACTGAACATCAGTCCCTCCTTTTTAACTTCAAAAATCAAAATAAAAGATGATTTCAAAAATTATACTTTTTTTGTTATATTAGTTGATCAAGACCAAATTGACCAGATTCACGTTTTCACCCATACCGCAGAAGAACATTTATGACAGAAGAAAGGGTAATAGGACCCTGTAACAGAAGAACATTTATGGCGTGAAAGAAGAAAGGGAAATAGGACCCTAATTTGTTTAATGTCTTTACTACTAATTTGTTTTTCTTATAGTTAAATTTCTATCCAAAAAAAAACTTTATAAACAGAGACAGTTCTTCAACACCTAATTTTTTTAATCCTTAGTGATAATATTTTATTTTGTAGAACATGTGTGTACTCAGATTATCTTAGAACTATACATTTATTTTTCTTTGAACGAGGCAATCAACTAAACAATTTTATCAATTTTTAAATATTTTGCCAACTAACTTTTAATTTAGAAGATGTTTTTAAATAAGGTTATATAAAAACTTACAATCTTCCAATTTTCCTCGCTATCACCGGCAATTTGCACTCACTTAATTATAACAATATTTATGGAAAATTTCTCTCCGAAATCTGGTTAAGGATCTTGAGATGTGTTTATGAAACTTGAGAATGAATCTTCATGTCATTGAAGAAAATTAAAGTGATGAACGTGCAAAATTGGACTCTATCTAGTGACGTGTGTAATGTGCATGGCAGCAACATTTTTTTTCACATTATGATGCACTAATATGGAGAGATACCAATGAAGCATAAACTCCATCTTCAATCTTCATCAAAGCCTCATGTCCTCCTTTCTCAGCAATCACTCCATTTTTTACTACTGCTATGATGTCAGCACCTTTAATTGTTGTAAGACGGTGAGCTACCACAACAGTAGTTCTATTAACACTTACTTTATCTAGAGCCTCTTGAACCACACGCTCTGATTCTGCATCAAGTGCACTCGTTGCCTCATCCAGCAAAAGGATTTTGGGGTCTTTCAGAATGGCTCTTGCAATGGCTATGCGCTGCTTTTGTCCTCCTGACAATTGTGTCCCTCTTTCTCCCACAGGGGTGTCATAACCATGTGGAAGAGAGCTTATGAACTTGTGTGCATTTGCTGCTTCTGCTGCTGCAACTATCTCTTCCTCTGTGGCACCTCCCTCTCTGCTATAAGCTATGTTGGCACGAATGCTTTCATTGAAAAGAATAGGCTCTTGACCAACCAAACCCATTTGTTGCCTCAGCCAACTTAGTCTGAAGGTTTTCATATCCACACCATCAAGTAGTAGGCGTCCAGAATCAGGGTTGTAAAATCTCTCTAAGAGGCTGATCACTGTTGATTTTCCACTCCCACTTTCTCCAACCAAGGCAACGGTCTACACATACATATATCAATAATGTTATCATATAGTCTCAAATTAGTAGATTTGTACAACCCAAAAGCTTAATTATTAGAAGGAAAAACACAAATCCTTGAATGTTTTTTCGTACTGGTTTCTGATTAGAATTAGAACTTTATCCGGTTAATTTATGCTAACATTTAATCCAAAATCTTTATTACCATATAATCGAGATGAAATTAAAAGACACCATCAAATGTACCTAACAAGTTATACCTAAGTTTTGTTCTTATTGAAGTAATAGAATACTAATGGTTAGTGATTACCTTTCCAGCTGGCATGCGTAGACACAAATCCTTGAAAATTTGAATATCAGGCCTTGTTGGGTAACAAAAGCTGACTTGTTGTAGTTCAATGTCACCTTTTATGGTGTCTAGTGTTGTGCCCTCATCACTGCTGGAGTCAATCGCTGGTTTTGTATCAAGAATTTCAAATATTGAAGTGGCAGAATCTTTGGCTTTGTTTGTATCTGGAGCCAAGGCACTACTCTGGGAAACACCAACTGCCGTAACTGTTAAGGCAAAGAAAACCTGCACAAAACCTATAGTAAGAACTCTTACAATTCTGATTGAATTGTTGCGAAGTAATTTGAAGAATAAAGTTTAGGGTTAAACATGATTGGAAATTAAGAACCGAGGGAAAGAAAAACAAGGGAAGAGAAAAACTCATATTATTGCATTTTACACATCTACAAGAAAACAAAACGTCTCCAAAAGTAATGCTAATATTATGTGAAGAACCAAGTCATAAGAAAACATCAAATTAAGGTGGACCATTACATTATAGACATACCTTGAAAACGTCTCCAAAAGTTGCTTTCCCGTGTTGCACAAGAATAGATCCTATGTAGAAACAGAAAGCATTTGTGCAGTATAGAGCAAGAAAAGAGAAACCTAGTCCTGCACCACTAACAAGCCCCAAGCGAACACCTTGTTTTTCAGGCCCTGAACATTTCTTCGTGTACATATCCATCACCTTTGGCTCAGCACAGAATGATGCAACAGTTCTAATGCTACCAACAGCATCATTTGCCACCTGACTTGCCTCTTCATACTTCACCTATAAAAGTCAAAGGAAACTTGTCAATATGTGCTTCATTTCTCGTTTCTGCAGATGGAATCAACAAAACAGAATTTAGACCAACCTTTGCATCTGCACTAAATCCTTTTACGAACTTGGTCTGAAGGTATCCTTGTAGAAGCAACAAGGGTGACACAGCCAGAATTACAAAAGCCAAAATCCAATTAGCAGTGAATGCTATAACTAGACCTGCTGTGATTGTTGCTATGTTTTGCACAATGAGGGCCAAGGTGTCACCAACAAGACTTCTCACTGCAGAAGCATCAGTAGCTAGCCTTGCACTAACTGCACCACTGTATGGAAATTCATTTCATTGAGTTAGATGAGTTGAAGGAACAAATATATGATATGATTGTCTATTCATCTTGTCTTTTATAATTTGAAGTAATTATCACCTCAACATACCTTGAATTTGAAGGACGATCAAACCAACTGATTTCTTGGTGCACAACCTTATTAAATGTCATTGAACGAATTCGTTCTATAAGTTTCCCACCAGCTATCCCAAATAAGTAGTTTTGCAATGGTATAGCCACCAGAGCGACAATCCCCAAACCAACAAATAGAAGTGACCAAAATACAGAATCTTTCCTAAGTTGTTCAGGAGGTTTAAAGAACGTGTTAACAGCTGATGAAAGCAAGAGTCCAAATACAGGAAGAGTAAGGCCATGTATTGCTGCTGCAATGGATCCTAGTAATAAGACAGGAACCTCTGGCTTGTTCAACTTGACCAAACGGCTAACAGCAACCTTTTGATGCTTCTTATTACCAACTTCACTACTTTCAACATTCTCGCTATCTCCCTCTCCAGACTCGTGCAAGGAAATTTGATAAGGAAGTGCAAAACCAAATGAGAGAGAGTGCTTACTGCTTGATCTTGCAAAGGATGTTCTCCGAGATAAGCTGAAACTATTGTTATTTGACTTATCTGCTTCTGACTTACGACTCCCTTCTTCTGCTCCTTTATTTCCTTCTTGTAAACGAACAAGCTGAGAATAAGCGCCATCAGCATCCTTGATTAACTCATCATGAGTTCCTGCAGATAAAGAAAAAATGCAGTACTTTTTATTCATGTTAGGAAAAAAATATATAGCAGTTTGCTTAGTAAACTAAACATGATACCAAAAGTATTATGCCGATAAAAAGAACTGAAACAGTTGGCTCAATTTTATTACCTTTCTCCACAATTTTGCCCTGGTGTACCACTGCTATGATGTCAGCATGTCTAATAGTTGTCAAACGATGTGCAACAATTACAGTAGTCCTTTGTGTCATAACTTTTTCTAGTGCTACTTGAACAATACGTTCAGACTCAACATCCAATGCACTAGTAGCTTCATCAAGAAGAATGATTCTTGGGTTCTTCAAAATCGCCCTTGCAATTGCAATTCTTTGCTTTTGCCCACCGGAAAGTTGAGTTCCATGCCCTCCTACCATCGTGTCAATGCCCTACAAACAAAAAAGTACAACTTTCTTAGCTTTACATAATATGGAGGAAAAAATAAGAAATATAAAACTTGGTTCCCTTTTGTAAGACAGTGTGTATGTATAACTATAACCTGAGTTAAAAAAATTGTTATACCTGAGGCAGCTTATCAATGAATATTTTTGCATTGGCAAGTGTTATTGCTGTATTTATCTCCTCATCTGTTGCACCTTCTTTCCCGTATGCTATGTTTTCTTTAATAGTAGCTGTAAAAAGGACAGGTTCTTGACCAACAAGTCCAATCTGTTCTCTAATCCATCTAACTTGAAAATTCTTCAAATTCACACCATCTATAAGAACTTCTCCAGCTTCAGGATCATAAAATCTTTCTAATAAACTGATTATAGTTGACTTCCCACTTCCACTTTGTCCCACTAAAGCAGCAGTTGTGCCACTTGGAATATAGAATGAGAATCCAGAAAATATCTGAACATCTGGCCTTGCAGGGTATCTGAAGTAAACATCCTTGAGTTCAATATCTCCCTTCATGTCTTCCAAGACAACCCCATTGGTGTCATAAGCATCTATTTTCGGCTTTCGTTTAATTGTCTCAAGCATCTTATATGCTGCTGCTTGACCCGCTGCAAATGAATTCACGCATGGAGTTGCCTGACCAAGTGCCCTAGTTTAACAGATTAACCAGGGATGCAAATTAAGTAAATAAAATAAGATTGATTAACATAAAAAAAGAAGCTCTAAAGACTAAGAAAAATCATGTCTCACTTACATTCCACCAGTATTGATTGATATGATAATGTTGAAAACACTTCCACCATCATAGCCTTTCTCCATAATGAGTTTAGAGCCATACCACATGGCAAGTGCATAGGTGCAAAATATAATCAACAAAAGTATTCCCATTCCAAATCCTGAAGCCAGCCCTTGTTGAACAGTTTTAATATAAGCTACTCTTAACTTGTTATTGTACTTTTCTATTGCTTTTCTCTCACCAGTAAAAGAGGCAACCTGGTTAAACATCAGGATGTCAAGGAATATGCCTAAATATCAAAAACAGTGCACAAACTATCTATCAATAATTTTTGTGTCTTACAGTTCTAATGGCTCCAACTGTTTGCTCTACAACATTTCCAGCTTCTGCATAAGCGACTTGCCCGCGATTTGACATTTTCGCCATCATCATGGACATAATTCCTCCAACAACCACAATACAAGGAATACATGCAAGCAAAACGAGACAGAGTTGCCATCCTTTTGTGAAGGCAATTATAAAGGCACCAAAAAATGATGTAACAAGTTGAATAAACTTCCCAACCTGCCATTAACTTCATTTCAGTACTTCTGTTTTTTTGTTATATGATATATTGGTCCTTTCCATACACAAAAGCAGCATACCTTTTCTCCCATGGCATCTTGAATGAGAATGGTGTCACCGGACATTCTTCCAATTACCTCACCACTTGTTGTTTCAGTGTCAAAAAAGGCAATGTCCTGCTTCAATATAGTTTTCAAGTACATGCCACGGATCCTTGCGGCTTGTCTTTCTCCTGTCACCATCCAACATGATACCTCTGCATCATACAATAAAACAACCTCGTATAAGAGTTCTGTGTTTATTGTTTGGAAAACTACAAAGTCCCAATTGGAAAAATAACGACGAGCAAGAGTGTAAATAAACATAGAGAGTACTTAACTCATCTAATATTATGTACAATTTTGCTTAAACACAACAAGTAACCTATAACAGAAAGATATATCTTACGTAGAAAAGAGGCTATTCCAGCACCAAAAGCCAGGTAAACAAATAATAATACAACCTGAAATTAGAAGTGCCAATACAGACATATAAGTTAGTTTGCAAACATATTTATACAAAATGGACATAGCATGCAATGCAAGCTACAAAAAGAAACAAGAAGAACCCTTTTTTCAAGGGTACATGTGAAATTTATGCATGTTGATTATACCTTGGAAACTTCCTTAACTATGAGGGAAGGATCAGTGGATCCAAAGGCATTGATCATCTTCCCAAAAATGAGGGTCATGAGAGGTTGCGCCATCCCATTAGCCATGGCAGAAATGAGACCAATAATCATCAAAGTCCTATCAAGCCTATCTGCAAAAGTGAATAGCTTGTAAAATGGAACCTTCTCCTGGACTTTGGTTCTGTGATCTTCATCTGCTGCCATGGCTAATGGGTTAGGGCCTAACCTTCCCCAATGAAACAAATGGGAAGACAAAAATCTGGCATTAAGACATGTCCTATTTAAATGCTTGTATATGAATCTAATTTGGGCAGAGCATTGTTTGGAATTCTTTACGTGTCTTCTCTAAATAATTTGTTTTCAGATCTCATAATATGCAAAGAGAGTAAATTAAGAGGACCTATTTAGGCCCTGAAATTATGATTCATAAAGTAATTCAAGAATAATTAAATTATGTTTGATTGATTAATTTTTTAGAAATATTCCTATAAATTTTGATGAAATTAAACAAGAAGAACATGTTATTTTTATCAGAAACTTTAATTCTTATCATGTTAAGTTGTGTGATAAAAATATTGTCTAACAAAAATAGCATAATATGTTTACTGTAGCAATTCCTCTTTTAATTTAAAAATCTTATATTCCCACATTTTCATGTTAATGATTTTGTAAAAAACCGTACATGATTAAAAATATTGTTCAATGAAAATTTTTATTAGTTAAAAATAAATCAAAACATATTTTTTTAATTTCATATTCTTAAAAACTAGAAAATTTTCTTTTACCATGTTAAGAATCAAACATAAAAATGGTAACATCGCTCTCTTCCAGAGAAAATAGAACCCCACCCCTCACGCACATTTATTTTTCTTACTTTCTTATCTTTCTTTCTCTCTTTAAATATCTCCATTCTCTTTTAATTTTCTCTCTCAATCTTCATTTATTTTAAAATCTGATCTCTCCACCACGTTGTAACTGAGGAATTAAAGAACATTTCTACATTATCAGATTTTCAAATAGAGTAAGTTTATTTTTGTTCTAAAGATCTTTTTTCTCTGTTTTTTCTTAGGATTTAATCATCAATCTGGATGAGGTTAGTTGAAAAAATTAATCCTCTCAACTTATTCTACTATATACTTAATTTTTATTCTATTTGGATAACTTGCATTAGGCCCGTAAATCTTGAAGTTTATCCAAACTGTGAGGAATAAAATTATAGAAGTTGCTTGGAAAGCAAACATTTAAGGTAAGGGAAACTAACTTAAATTTTTAATAGCACCCTAGGTTAGATGATCTGGATGTGGAGGGATGTGGTCCCAGTATTCAATTTCTCTTGTAGGGATGTTGTGTGTTTATATATTGTGTTGTTTGCTTATATATTATTTAAACTTGTAGAAATATTAGATTTTGATGGTTTAATATTTAATTGTTTTTTTATGTTAAACAAACTTTTGAATGTTGTGGATCATGTTTTGAATGATATTGTATGATGAAAATAATAGGGATTTGAATTCATATATTTGGGATAATGTATGAACTGACGTTTGTATGTGTATTAAGTATTGATGCCCCTATATGGTAACAGAGATCTCCAAGCTTCATTGATGATCTAAATCACATAAACATATCAGGTCGTGAGAAGTTGATGAGGGAGTTCATGCACATTGTGACATACGAGATGCATGGTTTGAGTTGTATTGAACTCACCCTGATCCTTTATGTTGGATTCGCGGTTAATCTTTGGATCAAGTGTTAATCTCTGGTAGGACTTACATAATACGGATTTTTTGGAAGGCGTTAGATGTTATTTTGTTTGTTGAATATCCTGGATGTGTAGATTCATGTGTGAGATCTATGTGATTGTTATGTTAGGATTTGAAGAATATTGAATAATTGATAAATTAATCGATGTAATTTGATTTTCTCTTTTGATTTAATTGTGTATATTATAAAAGTTTATTTTCATTAGTTTACCCTTCCTTTTCTTATTGTGTTGTGAACTGCGATGATTGTACTATATGTACACAAGCAGATGATCATACAGGTATTAGAGGTCTAGGAAATGTTCTTTTAAACTTTATATTGTAAATATTTGTATTTCTATAAGTCCTAGTCAGGTATTAAGAATGTTTTGAAAAACTCTATAGTTGTATAAAAATATGTAAAACTTGTATTATAATAGTTAGATACATCTTTTGGGTGTTCCAAAAATCATATTCATCAAACATAAAAATCATATTTAAATGAGTTTTTTTGTAAATACTTATAAAAAAATGGGTAACAAAAAATAAATAACTTTTTTATAAAACAAAATTAATATACAATATTATCTTATATATTAGTTAATTTAATAATTTTGTAAGTTGAGATTTGCATTAAGTTATTTATCTAAATCAGACGTTGGATTATTAAAGAAATAATAATTATCAAATTATATGTAATTATTGTATGCAATATTTGACGATATTGTACCCAATTATATGCAATTAATTTATTAATTATAGAATCTCATGATTAGTATCGTATCTAATTAGATGGTAATTTGGGGAGAGAAACTCCCTATATATTTTCTATAGAATAAGAAACATCTCTTCTTCTTACATTTTTTTATCATTTTCTTATATGGATCTTTAAAATTTAGAAATCTTTTAATTATTTTTTTTCTTAAAAATAGATATTTATAATTTATGTATAAATTAATTTTAGTTTAGGAAAAAAAAAGTAACTGTCTTTTCATTTTATTTTTACCTCTGGAAAATATTCATGAAAAGAATAATCCAAAGCTCACAGAGTAGATTAGAAGAAAGGACAGTGATTATGATAAGATATTTATTGAAGAATAATAGTTGGAGAAGAGATGAGATTGTGGAAAGACAGAACAGAAGCTAGATAGAGGCGTTGTTGGTCCTCATATGGTCCAAGTAGGATTTTCCATCCAAATCACGAGTGAAGTAATCTTGCACATATTTCTCTACTCCAGTCCTTCTGAACAGAGGAGGCTTTTCTGGGTTTGTGAGGCTAACTGCAGGTCCAATCTCAGATTCAAACTTCGGGAGAAAGAACATTGCAATGGAAATCCTTTCATTCTCTGAATTCACTGTTGCCCTGTGCTTAACACTTTCGTATGCTCCATTGCTCATGATCTGCATATTCCACAATTTTCTCTTCACTTTTTTTTCTCTATTCGGTTCAAAAAAATTCATTTTAAAAGCACACCCATGTACCAATCATTTTAAGAAGCGGACTAGAAAAATCAACCTACAAATTCAGTCCGCAAAGCAGGACCACCCTTATTGTCACCTCAAAATAATTAGAAATCTATATTATTATAAATAATATATTTTTATAGATAACAGTGTAAAAAATATTAACATATTAATTAAATTATTTGAATAACAAATAATGTTTGAATAAAAAAAATATTTAATGATATGGTGAATTTTTTTCCGTTGGTATGTTTTTTCTATCAGAAAAAAAAATGAATTAAATTAAAATATATCTTATCATTCTATTCATCTTCCTCTACACTTAAACTTCTAAAACATTCACACAAATGAAATCGTCTTTCCAATGTTTATTTTGAAAATTCTCAAATTTACACCATTTTCTTGCAATCTTTTGTTCAAATTAAGATTTCGTATTACAAATAAAACAAACATATTAATTATTAGTAATTAAAGAGATTAACTTTTTTACCTTATATTTAAACCGTAAAAATTTAGGCGTTGAAAATATAGCTTTAAGATTATTGCTTTATTAGTATAAAAGTAAATTAAACCCCCTCTATCTATTTTTTTGAGTAGACTGACAAGTAAGTGAATAGACTCATAGAAACGAAGATAGTTAGGTAGATATATAAAAAAAAAATTTCACACCTCATAATTCACTCTACACCCTAATAAATATTAATATTTTAATTTTTTAAAATTTTGAAAATTATTTTAACATTTTACATTTTTCTTATATTTTCATTAAGGAGACTTTTTCATTTTTAAAATTTTTTTATTACAAATTTGTGGGTGTAAAGTGGAGCAGGATGTCAAAATATCATCCAGAATCATTTACACTATTATAAGACATACTCTTAAAATATTAAAGTATATTTCAAAAGGATGCATTAAATTAATTTTTAAAATTATCAATAAAGTATTAAATAATTGTAAACTAATTAAGGAAATTTATGATAATTTAATTTATACATAATAAGAAATTTAATATTTTGAGAAAAAAATTAATAAAATTATTCAATAAAAACATTATTGAAAGATCTATGACTAAGTTTCCCTAATATATATAAATATAAAGCTACACATCTACATTTAAATTCAATAATTTATTTATTGCTGATAAAAAAAATCTCTTATTAAAATATTCAAAGATTTTCATTGAAAAATAATTCGAAGAGCATTATAATGATAAGTTAAATTAAGTTTAATAGTAAAATATGAGTCCAACACTAACTTATTTGAAACGATAAAAAAACTTAAACTAGTTAAGTTTTGATAAAGTGCATATTTTATTAATTATATTAGCTAATTTATAATTTTAAATTATTTTATAAAATATTTAGCGTACACAACTTCATTTATTAAGTAAAAAGGGTAAATAAATTGTAATATATAAAATGATAAAAATAACCAATATAAAAATATTGAAAACGAATAAAATATTATAGAAGTTGCTACCACAACCACCACATGCAGATCTAAACATTGAATAAATGGTTAGGGCCAATTTCTTTTCTGTTCAATCCATGTTTCCCATTCAAATACGATATGTGTGAATAAAAAGGTTTACATGTATTGTACCAAAATAAAAAAATGGAGTTTCAATGCAAGTTATTTGACTCATATATCTTAATATAGTAAATTCAGAAATTAAAGTCACAAGTCGCTAATTATAAATTAGTATAAGAAATTAAGATGAAATTAATGTCTCCGACAAATAAGGATCTATGGTCAAAGTATAGGAAAATCCAACTTTGTAAGTTGTAAGCAAGGTTGAAAAAACTAATGAGTTCGCAAGGATCGTTCAGAAAAAAATGAAAACAAAAATATATTTAAAGATGCGATCCACACATTTTGGAAAAGACTTGAGTATTGAATTTGAGTTATCTCATATGTGACACCTTGTCCCGATCTATCCCAATCCACCATTTAATGTATAAATTTTCATAACTTTTCGTACTATAGAGATTACTCAGATTCTATTTCTTCTATAGGAGTAGGAAGATACTAATAAATTCTGAAATGAGAAGTCACGATTGTATATAAATTAGATTATTTTTAAAATGATTCTTATTTATTTGGGTTTTTATGATGATGGGTTTTTTTTTTTTTTGCTTTTTATCAAAATGGGATCTGTTTCAAAAAAATTACAAATTTAGGCAAGTCGTGTCAATTCGGCACGACTTCATATGCACAAATCGTCCTAATTAGACACGACTTCTGCCATGTCATAGTGAAGTCGTGTCAACTTGGCACGACTTCTGCTTTGTCATACTGAAGTCGTGCCAACTTGGCACGACTTTCCAAATACAATAAATTTTCATTTATCTATTTATTTCCAAATTCAATAACAATTTTCTTCATTTTTTAATTAATCAAATTATTGTATTACATTACCGTCAAACATAATCCATACACGGTTATCCAATTTTTTGTTCCTTAAAACTAACATTCTTAGAAAATTATGTATCAAATTAATTTTTAACATTACATAACTTACTACCCAATATATAAACAATAAAAATTAAAAAAAATTATGAAGTGGCAGAAGTCGTGCCAAGTTTGCACGACTTCAGTATGACATGACAGAAGTCGTGTCTAATTGGGACGATTTGTGCATATGAAGTCGTGCCGAATTGGCACGACTTGCCTAAATTTGTAATTTTTTTTAAACGGACCCTATTTTGGTAAAAAGCAAAAAAAATAACCCCTTAAAAACCCTATTTATTTATTATTATGATAAAAAAAAAACTATAAAGAGATATATAAAATAATTGATGTGGCAAATTAAAAAAAAATGATAAAAATAGTAGAATTGAGTAATAAATATAAATGATGGTGGGATGCACGTAGAGAGAAGAATATGGGTCCATACGAACCTCCAGAATGTCTCCAATGTTGACAACAAGAGCATCTGAGGTGATGTTCACTGGAATCCAATCTCCATCTTTATGAATCTGCAGGCCATTCACTCCATTGATTTGGTTAAGAATGGTGATTCCTGATGCATCAGAATGAGCAGAAAGTCCCATAACTAAATCTGGTTGAGGACATGGAGGGTAGTACGTCATCCTCATATTTTGTATCCCATCCTCGAACACCTCCACCTCTCTCTTCTCCATCTTCAGTGCTTTCCCCAGCAACCCCACAACTCTCATACCAACATTTTGCAGTTCGTTTATGTATAACTCTAAGATACTTCTGCATAAAATATAGGTTAACTAATCAATAACACGTAAGATATTTAGATCATTTACATGCCAAAAATTCTCTCTCTCTCTCTCTCTTCCTCTTTATATGTTGAAACTGGTCATTAAAACTCTTATATCAGTAACATTCCATAACTTGTTAAAATGCTTCTTCTAAAGGTAGAGTTACCTGAGTGATGAAGGGAGCTGTGGTAAAAGATATGGGTTTCTTTTACTACGAGGGTTGGTTTTAAAAAATAACCTATCACCCCAATCAAGTGTTTTATCCTTTGATCTAATCACAGTTCCGTAGCCTTCAACATCACCTGGCCGTATCTTGTATTTCATCTTTTCTTCCAAGGGGAGCATGAAGAATCCTTCAACTTCATCTTTCAGTGTTTTCAGCACTAGTGGGCTTATTCCATGCTCCACCAACTGCATATGTATAAAGCATATACAAATTATGAGCAAAAGAAAAAACGAAGTTAGAAAATGAAAGTGTAAAAGGCATCTTGATTTGCCAACCTGAAAGAAACCCCAATCCCTGCAAGCTGAATTCAATTTCTCTAGCTCAAGTTCTGTA
This sequence comes from Phaseolus vulgaris, assembly GCF_000499845.2. NCBI lineage: Eukaryota > Viridiplantae > Streptophyta > Magnoliopsida > Fabales > Fabaceae > Phaseolus > Phaseolus vulgaris. The sequence goes on from NC_023754.2 coordinate 27,174,446, forward strand.
TCTTCTCCATGGATCAGTTTTTTGAGGTTGATGGTTGGGAGTGCTTGAGATAAGGTTTCATCTGGGAAAAGTGAGGGTTCGTTATAGTACTGTTGTTGAAGGTAGCGTTGAGGAACTGAAGTGAGTGGTTTCTTTACAAGTTCCTGAATACTGAACACTTGTTCAAACGTTGTCGCTGATTCGGAGGGTACCATGTTGTTCTTCTAACCACCTTATACCACCCACTGTATTGGTGTGTATTTATACAACCAGCGTTGGATATTCTCATGACGCAGAAAAAGAAAGAAAAAACAATGTAGTGATATAAAGAAAAATAAAAATAAATGGAAGGCAAAAGTTAAGTTAAAAGTATAATACGTAGTATTAGAGTGCGTTTCTGATCTGTTACTTTAACTAGAAAATGAAAATGAAATTATTTATGAAAGTTTTTTGGTGGTGCAAGTGAAAATGATATTATCTAACGCTTAAATTTAGTCTGTGTAGAATGAAATAAAATAAAATAAAAAAATTTTGTCGACAACGGGAAACTCATCCACTATTTATTTTTTTGAGTTATAATGTTGTGCAGAGTCTTAAAATTGAATGCTCAATATCTGCCGACCTAGTGTTCTTTAATGGCTTTAATTCCTCTATTAGGTTATTGTTGGTGGATTTGTTTGATGGTGAATTTGGTACCACTCTAAATTATAACCCCGAAACACTAAATTTTGGGATAGCCATTAATACATGATAAAAAAAAAATCACAAGTCTATTACATTAGAAAATAGTTGGACACAAGAAGAAGAAAAAAAGTAAACCAAGTAATAATTTTCATTTTTTTTTTTATCTGTAACATTAGTTATTTTATAATAAAAAATCGTATACTATTATTAAATCGTGTACAAGATGTACCATAAAGTGACAAGGATCACAAGATACATAAAGCTATAAATCTACAGTGGGAATTAAACATTTTTTTCGTGTGGTTTGATGTTGACCTGACGCATCTTATATATGTAATGTTAGTTTTTTCATATTTTTTTGTGATTTTGGCTTTTATATTCTAAAAGTCAACATTTTAGTTTGTCAATGTCGTATGTCTTTATTTTATATATTTAATTAATAAAAATATTATTAATGGTATCTTAAATTAAAATATTAAATATAGACTTTAATTGAATCAAAATAAAATACTCAGATAAAACCGATGTAAAATTGAATATTTGATCAAACTTACATATTTTCTAAAATGAGAAGATTAAAATTCTAAAATATGGGAAAATCGAAATCACTAATCAAATATTAAAGGAGACTAAAATTGAAATATAAAAAATTATAAAATAAATTTGTGTTACGAGATATAATAAAAAGTGAAAGAAAAAAAAATAAAGAGGACGTAAATAGGTAAAGAATAAAAATATAAAAAAATACAAAATTAACATGGATCCATGCATGTTAATGCAATATACTGTAGAAGCAGTGCTTTTAACTAGTATTTGGTTAACATATTTTGTTTATATTTTACTAAATAATATTGAAAAAACTTAAAGGTATAATGTGTGATCAAAGTTTATATATCCAGTAAGTTAAATTTAATTTGTTAAATTATTCAAAATGAATGTAAATTTAATATTTTATCCTCTAAATATAATTTAAGTTCCAAATCCATTATTGCTTTCATTTGGGAACTGATACAAGTATATGCATAGCTTTTACATGACTCTGGCGATGTTGATTTAATAATTAGTAAGTCTTACATCCACCACTTCTAGATAATAAGTCATATTCGCTAAATAAAAACTAAAACCTAAAAATTAAGAAGGTAGGTTTGAGATGACGAAGAGTATTTTTTTTTAGCTTTATAATATGCTCTTTCTTTTTATAAGATGTATTTGATTATGTGAGGTTATGGTCGAGCCCAATCATACGGTCTTAATATCTATAAAAATAATGGTTATGAACTTATTAAACTCATTAGTTTATGTCTTTATGTTTGATGTTGGGATTGTAAGGTTATGGATCGAGTTCAATCATGTGGTGAAACAATTTTAATATTGATCTATGAAAATAATGATTATGAATATCTTGGGTCTGAGTCCAATAATAGGATGAAAGCAAACTTGATATTGATCTATGTGAATGATGAAAAAATATCTCATATTTTTTATAAAGAGGGGAAGACATTAATTACGAACATTAATTGGATATGCAGTATTGTAATTAATTTGGGAATATAGCTCAAAACAATATTAGATATAAAGAAAATGAGGGGAGAGTACTACTGTATATAGAGAGAAAATGAGGTATGATCAAGGTAAAATAACAACTAAACTGATAACCATTATTTCTATTAAATTAAATGTTTTAGTTGAGAGTAATTTCTCTTAACTAATAAAAGTTAATTTTAAAATAGAGTTGAAATGATTTTAACTTATATAAAAAGATTTTATATCTTTTTTAAGATAAAATAAAAATTAGAAATTTGATTTTTAAAAAACACATAGATTATGGTTAATATCTTTATTAATATATCATTAGAATCAATATAATATTATTAATTTTGTTCTTGTCATCACAATTATTACCATCTCTTTCATTATCCTTTTCAGCATAGACTTTTGAAAAAAAAAAGTCCCTTTCTCATGGAAAATAATGCTTTAATAATTTTGAGGGTTATATATAATTCTTAATTTGATGAATTTAAATATAAATATATATAATAAAGAATAAATTTATAATTAAATAATATGAAAAAATATTAAAATAATAATTTATAATATAATTGTATATAAAAGATGAATTTGGAAGTTAAATAAGAGAGGTATAAATAGGTGTCTAGGTAGATGATGATGGTAGTAACTAGAGTTAAATAAGTGTTGGTAAGATCCTGGTAAGTTTTCAACTCTCATATTTGCTACATTCGGATGTTAATTCAAAAGTTAAGCATCACAGCTACAAACAGAGTGCTATCGCTTGTGAAAATTCTTCTTCTGAATACAAATCTTGTTTTGAAGGTGTTTGCCTAGTTCTATTGTTGATTTTTTTTAATTATATTTTTTAGATTAATTATTGGATGGTTAGTTTAATTTTGGGTTTAACATGTCAACTTAAAAACAACAATCTAATTCCCACTTTTTTCTTATAAATTATTTATTTATTTTTGAAAATATATTATTTTAAAAAAAAATCCAGAGACACATGCATGTGCTAGTATATTATAAGCTTCATTATTCCAATCCTTTCAAACACTTTTGTTTGTGATTGATGAAATGATCGTCGATTTTTTCAACATTGAAACCAATACTAAACTTCTCCTGAACATAATTTGAAAATGAAGTGCATAAGATTTTGCCTTTCCATCCAATAATAATTAGAGTTTGAGAATCTGGAAATCTGTGTATCGTAATAATACTCAACTTTGCTTGGTGCTAACTCAGTTGTTGCGACCGAAAGGACATGTTTAACATCATATTTGACATTTGGTCTAGTTGTCGGAATTAAATGTTTGACACGTGACAAATCTTTTTTCTTCTAAAGAAGTTGTGAGGACTTAAACAAAAAGAAACTATCTTCACCACTCATGACAGATCATATGCAAGAATGAAAATTTCAAACAATATATTGACAGAGGAGCTATTTGATCTCTTTTCTCCAGATTTATTGTGCCGTTGCAGCACCTACTTTTTCTTAACTATTATCTCATCATTAATCATATTTATATACTTAATTACACCACCTGCACTTTCTCTTTACAAATTTGGAGAAAATATAACACTTAACTAAAATGCTTTCCTGAATTTCGTGATGTAGAACTACTCACATATCATATACACACAGTATTTATTTCGACTAATAACTCTTGGCTTGGATAGTTTGTATTCATATATGTTGCATAGGAATTTAAATATATTTTATTTATGGATTTTTAAATGAGCAATTATTTCATTCTTATAGTTTTGGTCTTTAAAACCACTGAAAAATAATATTTTTAATTCCTACTGTGGTAAAAAAGACTACAAATATCCTCTCTTTTTTAAAAAAAATGAAAGTCTGAATAAATAAAATTTAAATAATAATTAAAAATTACTATATATATAAATATATGTATGTATGCATTTTGTTTTTTAGGATAAAGACGTATTTAGATTTAAGATTACAATCAATACAGTTCCGGTAGAAAATCGAAAGAAAAATTGGTTTTAACAAATATGGATAGAAGTCTTCAAGGAAATTAATATTAATATTAGTTTTTTTTTTTAATTTTTAGTTGTTTTTTTAACATATATTTAATCTTTATTTCATATTTTTTATTCTATTTTTTAATAATTCTTTATTTTATATTATGTCTCTTTCACTAGCATAAAATAAATGTACTATTTATATATATTCAGACTTTTTCTTTGATTTAAGTAAGAAAAATAAAATAAAAGAAATATTTCTTTTCATATATTTTGTCCTCCTTTTTCTCTTTTGTTCCTATAATAATTTTAGTTTTGACCTTAATTAACTACATGTATAATGTATTGATCTAATTGCAAGTTAGTTCCCTATCCAATCTTTTATAAATTACTAGGATAAGAATATTTCATAATATATAAATGGTATTTACAAGTCGATTTTATAAGATTAAGTTAGGTTTAAAGTTCACTTCTTAATATAATATTATAATCCTTTATAATTTATATTCTAATGAGAGTTTGTTAGACTTATTAAGTCCCCGCGGACCACCAATTATATAGTCTCACGTACGAGTTGACAGTTTGTGTGAGAGAGTATACTAGAAAACTCACATCAACTAAAGATAAAAACATCTCATACACTACAAGAAAATTATTAAATAACAACTAACTTTAGAGACCAAAAATAATTAGTCACTGTATTAACTAAATTATATACTGATTTAGAGACTAAAAAATTATTGATATCTAAATTGGTTTCTATTATTAATAAAAATCTATAAAATAGTTTATAAATTGGTATGTAAATTAGTTACCTAGATTTTAGTTACTAATATTCTTGATTCTAAATTGATCTCTAAAATACCAATAGAGACTAAATTAGAATATAAAGTAGTAAGTAACTAAAACCTTGGTAGCTAAGAGTTATATACTAATTTAGAAACTATTTTATAAATTTTTATTAATAATATAAACTATTTTGTAATTTTTTATTAATAATAGAAACTATTTTAGATACCAATAATTTTTTTAGTTTATAAAATAGTCTTTAATTTAGTCAAATAGTACCTAATTATTTTGGTCTCCAAAATTAGTTTTTATTTAATAATTTTCTTGTAGTTATATTATATAGATGGGTGTAAACCTTCCCTTGTAAGTTAATTTTATAAGATTGAGAGTTAAGTTTAAAGTTTATTTCTTAAGATAATATATAAAATATTTTATAATATATAAGTGTATGCAAATTCTATCTTATAAGTCAAATTTATAAGTTAGACTTATATAAAAAAAATTTTATCCTAGAGTCCGAATTTGAAATAAATTGTTGTTGATTTCACATTAAGATTAAGGTTAAGGGAGACTGGAAGAGAATGATGACAAAAAGTAGGAGAAGAATTTAGAAAGTGTGTTTTCACATTAAGGGAGACTGGAAAATGATGGCAAAAAGTAGGAGAAGAATTTAGAAAATGTGTGTGGTTTGACCAACAAAAGAGGATCAGGGGGAAATGGGAAACGAAAACTAAGAAATAGTCAATATTTGAGTTTTTGGAAGAACCTATGAATTACGAAGCATAAATTAAAAGTAAAATGTTTTGAAGGAAGGCATGAGTTTATTTAAGAGTTTATGTACGAGATTTTTTTATCATTATGAGTTTATTTAGAAAGTTTTATGTAAGCTTTTTGGATGGTTTAAGATTGGATTCTTTTGTATTGATTGCATATTTGGTATTTAAATCGAAGGATGAAGTCAATAATATACATTAGGGGAGGGTAAAGGAGTTTATTAGTTTTTTTTATTCATCTTTATATGAACATTCTTCAAATATTTTGTTTTATTATATTTATTGATAAAAAAAATATTGTAAATAAAAATAATATTTTTTAAGAGAGAAAATATCTTATTGTCTAATTATATATATAAATATGAGATTTTTTTAATAAGTAACTTTTTTAACTCTGTGTGATATATCATAATATTAAAACTTTACCTGATTTTACATATTAGTTTATTTTTTCAGCAAAAAAACCTGATTTTATATATTAGTTACCTTCCTTATAAATATCGTTTTCTTTTTTATATAAAAAAATATCAATCTCTCTATTATTACACTATTTCAACTTAAAATTTTAAGAAAATAAACATATAATTGTTTATAATTGATTTATTGCTCAACTTACTTATAGATATACAAGACAAGGCGTTAACTCTAACGTAGCTAAACTTATTCAATAAAAACGTATATCTCACCATTTTTAAAGTGAGATTTTTTCGTTGAAACATATAAACAATATAAACCCTAGAAATAACATCTTTTAAATTTATGTGTATATATCTTTTGTTTCAAATTAACTGTGATATGAGGCCATGGAACTTTCATCTTATTAAAATATCCATATTAAAGCGTTAGAGTAGATTGTGAATATATATATATATATATATATATATATATATATATAAGGGTGTTGTTGGAGAAAAAAAAATATTGTATTCTTCGTTTAATAGAATAATTAAAAAAAAACTATAACTCTAAAGCAGCAGGTAATTTCAATTATAGTAAATATTATTAAATATGTGTTTGAATAAATAAGCATATAAAAATTAATTTCATGCTTAATTTTGATAAGGGAATTAATAAGAAGTGTTAATGGTATTAATTAAAAAAGTATCCAATGTTTTCTATTCAATATCTTTACTTATTTAAGAATAGGTATTAAATGTATTATATATTAATATTAATTAGAGCAAATAAACTTCTCACTAATATTTATACTTATATCACTGCACTTTCATCCACAATCCACACAAATAGTACTTTTCTTGAAACAAACAGATCCCGTAAAGTTTGTTTTAATTTAATGAATGTTATTTAACCAAATTTTTATCGTAAATTAATATAATGGGAAATTGTTTTTATATAATCATTGTTGTTGGTATAAATTGCGATTCTCATAATTAGATCAGTTCATCGATCCTTTGATGCAAAATTGGCTATACATAAAATTTATCTCAAATTGGTGAAATCCGTATCAATCCGGTGAAATTGATCAAAAAAACTAATCAAATCACTAAAAAAACGGTTAAAAAAATTACATTGATAACTTTTTTTTCTTAAAACATATAAAAAATTAATCATTTTCTTTTTAATTCTACATATAAACTTGTTAATATTAATAAATATCGGTGTATATCAATGAAATCTTAGTTTAGGTATAATAAACATATTTTATTTAAATTTTGATGCGTGTTTTAAAGATTAAGGCGCATAAATCTATATTTTAGTTTTTAGCATCATAAAATTATGAGCATGTAAACTTTGAATATTATTTGGTACACTTTTTTTAAAATAATTTTATCAGTATCGATTCAATACGTACGGGTTAATTGATCAAACCTTAAACTGTATTTTGAACACTTCAATAATTGATTAGATTTTTTAAATGTGGATATAAACAATGTAATTAACTTAAAAATACGTTGTAAAAGAGAGATCTTAATAAAAAAATGTTTAAAATATTAATATGTAGAGTTAATTATAGGACTGCCGAACCCTAAGTTAAATAATGACATGGTAACATTTTTTTATAGTGATTAAACTTATAAAATGAAGATAAGTAACTCATTTAAATAATGATGTGATGTAGATACTATATGGTTTGATATTCTTTAGGGCAACCACCTACAGTTTCACGTGTAGTTGGTACAGTTGGTGGAAAAAATAAAGATCGCATATGTATATAATAAAATATTTCCATTTGCTTGCTAAGTCTAATTTTTTTCTGCCGACTTGTTTGCTAGGGATGAAAGGTATTTTTATTGTGCAAAACGTGCTTAATATGAATTGATTCATACGTTTGACAAAGATGTTCCCTCTTACCATTAATCTCCAAATTTGAAGCCAAGACAATAGCACGTTTGGATTGTGAGACAGGGAACTCATATGCTCAACCGGACAGTGGTTGAAGATATCACAAGTTTGGTGCCGTGAGTACCTGTTCTTCATTACAATCAATAATATTTTGAATCCTTTTCATAGTTTTTGTTTTCGATACATTATATCTAAACACATTATAAACTACCCAGACTAAAATAAATTCTACTTAGGACAGAACACAAATAAAAAATAATTAAATTAAGTTTTATAAGGATCGATTGCTTTTTTTTTATATGATACTCCTGATTGTATTGTGCATTGTACCGTCCCGATACTATCAGGAATTGGGCTGATAAAGCTCGCCAGGTATTAGGCCAACGAGGCTTACTAGGAATTAGGCCGAGGAAGTCTGGTAGGAAGGAAAAGCGGTCTAAGCTCAATCCGACAATCCTCACGAAATAACATCGTAAACTGCATCGTCAAGGCTAATAAATACTCTGATTTGCTTGCACAATATTCTTAAATATATCACAGTTTGCACAATATCTCTAATTATATCGCTTAAATACTCTGATTTGCTTGCACAATTTTCCTAATTATATCGCTTAAATACTCTGATTTGCTTGCACAATATCCCTGATTATGTTACATAAATGCTTCGATTATATGACAAAAATGTTCCGTTCTCAATAGATGATATCCGGATATATTCAGATTTTAGAACAAGTGACCGTAGTATGACACATTAATGCTCGGAAAAACTAGAATCCAAAAGTCAAGCCCATGAGGCCTTGTCAATAGACAACCACCCCCAAGAGTACCTTAACTCGATCTTTTACATTATATTCACTATATATTCAAATTTTTATATTTTTACTGACTTGAGCGTCGGAGTGTAATCACAAGAAGAGTCTCCGCTCATCTCTGAAAGCTGATCCACTAAAGCTTGAAGGAAGACTATCAAAAAAACCTCATCCGAATTTCAACCGATCTGAAAAGCCGGTGAGAAATCATTTAACTCTTCATATATATATATAAACAGTTGGTATAAAGCTTTAAAAGAATATATACACAAATAAATAGTCTCAGTTTCAGTCTATTACTAAAGCTATAAGCTTCGATTGAGCTAAATATCGTATTGTTTGAGTGTTTATACTAGCATTTAATAAATTGTAAAAATTAAAAAGAAAATCAATGGCACTCGTATAAGTTGTGTTTACACGGTGGAAACCACTATCCAGTGAGGGGAGAGAGAAAAGTGTTATAATGAAAAACATGCATTAATTAAATGTCCTTTATATTCTTTTTTTTTACATCAAATGAACTTGGGCTCCTTTCAGTTACAATGTGCCTCTTTTTCTTGCCAATTCTTCCTGTACCTTGCCCTTCATTCGGAAATTAAAATCCATAACTAAAAAAATATATTCTAGAAAAGTAAATATTGACTATATTTTTGGGTTCTAGAAGTGGAATTCTGAAATAAAATTAAAAAATCAAAATTTCATTCTGGAAAAATAATTTTAAATACAAAAAATACATTAAAAAAATTAAAAAAAAAATCCAGAAATATATTTTAGAAAAGAAATTCCAAAAATCAGAAAAGTGTTATAAAAATTCAAATTTAAAAACGTATCCGGAAAAGGATATTTATAATGTATTTTGATGTGTACCTTCTTTCATTTAAGGATATTTTTGTTCTTTTACATAAAAATTGAACTAAGTTCAAATTTCATGCAGAAAGTAATTTCCCTTTTTGTTAATGAGATTGGGTCTCAGTACATAACTTGCTTGGGTGTTTCTCCTGCACTCAACAAATGGCTCCCTGAATCCCATTACTTTTTAAAAAACCTATTTTATCTCTTTTAAAAATGATTTTCAGGTTATTTTTTAAAAAATATTTTTGGAACAATTTTTATGAATTCTGGATTTATCATTTTGAAAATTAGAAGAATGTGTTTCAAAATAAATATTCCATAATGATTTTTTACCTTCTGAATTTTCTATTTCAGAAACACACTTTGTTTCTGAAACCCTTTGAAAACACATTTTGCTTATGGTATTCCTATTCTGGAATCACCCAAAATTATAAAGGATAATTCTGGTATTTCATAGAATATAGGGGTTCAGGAAGAAATACCCAATTTGCTTTCGGCCCAGCCTAATGGTAAAGCCCATATTTGCTCTCCCCTGGACACTTGCATAAGTCTTCTATCTTTTGGAAAATGATTGTCCTCAGATATAAAATGAATTTGACAAGGATTAAGGTAACTTGGAGTCCATAAAAGAGGCATATTATAGAATGATTAAGAAGTCTTTAATTAGTTGAAATTATTTTGTATAATTGCATTTGTGAATAAGTACTCTTTTATTATGTTTATCCTTATAAACATAATTAATTATACTGTAATAAAAAATTATAAATAGAATAAAACTAATAAAATACAATTATTTTATGTATGTACTTCTATTATAATAATTAATTTTTGAAGTACATATTTTTTATTATAAGAAAAATTATACATAATGTGTTTCCACTATTATTTATTATTGTTACTAGCGGAGGCGTTTTCGCGTTTATCTGTATTTTTTTTATTATTGATATATATATATATATATATATATATATATATATATTTAATATTTAAATACATATTTGTTTAAATTTATATTTTTTGAAAAAAAAATTAAATTAAATGATAAGGAGAGATTTTTAAGTAAGATGATGATTTAAAAAAAACTGCTTGACTACTGTTTCACTTTTACTATTTCGTTTCAAATAAAATATTTACGAAATGATAGTATATTAATTTTAAAAATAATAAATAAAACAGTTTTTAATTAATTATAAAAATAATTAATTATTTAATAAATATTTAAAATATAGAAAATAACTGAAATATCTAAAATAAAATAAAATATTAATAAAAATAAAATAAAATAAATTTATGTATTCCAGTTATAATAAAAAATATTCTTTATTTGTATAAATAAGTATAGAATATTATAATTTATTCAATTGACTTTTTAAGTTTATAATAAAATTGGACTAAAAATAAAAACTGCAGTAGTGCCGAACTAAATAATATCCACGTGCATTGTCGGTTATATCAGGAACAAAACGAAACAGGGGAAGTGTCGTTTTAAAAATGTTGTGTATATAAAGTGAATAGAAGAAAAAAGAATCAATCGATTTGGGTGTTTGCGTTGCGAGTGAGTGAAGATGGCGTGCTTGCACGACCACAGTTGCGAAGAACATGACTGTTCCTCTACTTGGTCTCTCTATCAGCACATAGACATCTCCAAGGTTTTTCTTTCTCATCGGTTTTACATCAATTCGTATTTCATACCAATCAATATATTCTCTGTAGTTTTCACTGATTTGATAATATGGTCAGGTATTTGCTTTGAATGAGGCGACCCCAGGTAGTGTTAAATCAGTTTTTAAAGCTTGGGAAGATCGTCTGAATACTTCTGGGGTAATGCACTCCGCGATTGTTCTCTTCAATTTTAGGATTCACTGTTTCTGCATTTTGTATTCAACTTTTAGTAATTGCTTCAACAGGAACACTTGGAAAGCAACGAGGGTGATCCTGAGTTACTTGTATTCATTCCGTAAGTCGCCATGTCTGACTTACACATTTTCCACTGAACTGATTTTTCTCTAGTTTTAATCTGATGTCTGACTTACATTTTCCACTGAACTGATCTTTCTCTAGTTTTAATCTGATAATTGAATATCTTTTTTATTTATTTGTTTTAATAAGCTATCTTCCTTTGGTGTTGTGTTAGTATATACACGGGTTGAATGGATTGTTTATTTATATTTATGTCTTTAATTTTCATTTTCAGATACTTCCATTTTAATGCCCTTGAATACCTAGAGAATTTTTTACCCCTTAATTAACAATGTGTGTAATTTTATTACTATTATTGGTTCCGTTTCTCTCTTTGAAAAGCTTAATTTTATTGCAATTATTGGATTGTATGGTCTTGTCTGCATATGCTACCTGAACATGTAACAGTCAGCTAATTCTGATTTTAATTTAACCGTACTCCTGCAACAAGCCTTATCCCACTTAGTGAGTTTGGCTACATGGACCACATTTCGTTATTAGGCTTAGTTAAAAATGTGTATAAATGTTATTCATGAGAGAGTTCAATGACTGTATCCTCTTGCCTCTAAGATATTGAATATTTGAATCTAAGCAAGGCAAAGTTTATATATTTTTTTTGGATAAAAACAGTCAAATGGAATATTGAAGGGTGTGAATAAATAAGTACTCTTTAAAATGGGTCTGAATTACATAATATGTTTCTAGCAAACATGTGCTTTGATGTTAAAAGGGAAAAGAAGAAAAAGTAGTATATACTTTCTTAATAACTCTACACTTTGTGTTCCATGAACCAGAGACCATTCGGCATTAACTGTACCTTAACTGTAAAAAATTCTGTCAATATTTTACAATACTTCAATAAAAAAAAGAAACATAGACATGTGTTTGTGACAGTGTTTAAATATGTCTTTAAGGATGATTCCTTTTATTGGAAAGCTTTTCCTTTATGTTGTCAACCTTCATATTTAGTATGATCAACTCTCTGCTAAAAAACTAATGTCAACAACTTAACTGTAACATCTTCCGTAAGTTCTTACAGAACTTATTATCCTTCTATTGTTGATGTAGGTTTACTTCCGATGTCAAGATTAAGAGCATATCTATAGTTGGTGGAGCTTCTGGAACAAGTCCCTCCAAGATGAGAGTGTAAGTTTTATGGTTTTGGAGCAGATGTATTAGATTGATTTTTTTTCACAAGTAATTTATGGCAATAATTCTATTTTAAGATCATAGAAATCACCACCAGTCTGTGTGACACAAGTTTTTGGTTTGTTATTGTCTTTGATAACAACTGAGTTTAAAATGGATGTTGCTTTTGGTTACCATTTATTATTTGAAATATTCCTTTTCGCATGTCATTTTCTCACATTTGTGATTTCTACTTTCCTTTCAAGTACAGCCTGCTAAATTTGTGTGTATATTTATGTGGTACGGACTTGTTTTAGATACCATTTTCTCTGTTATCTTTTCCTCATCTTGTGTGCTGTTTGATTCTTGTGTTGTTTGCCTGCTTAATGCTATCTTTTGTTACTACTTGTACAACTAAATTGTTCATATTCTCAGTTCGATATTAGGGCAACTAGTATAAACATCTTATTAATGGTCATACTGAATGAAGTTTCTTGTACATTTTATTTATGAGCAAAAATACCTGTTTTTCTTTTGGTCAATTTATTCTTTAGAGGAGACTTTGTAAGATGAAACATGAAAGTATGAAATATATTTTTGTCCAAGTAAAATTTCAAATATATTATATATGTCTCCTAAAAAAATTGTATTATTTTTATCTCTCTAAAATTTAGACATATTTTTTAGGTCATGTTGATAATGATGAAAATGGAAAGCTGATGTGAATGGTGATTTTAACTCGTGAATTTTATAATTAAAAGTGATTTTAGTTAGGTCTATAATTAAGATTATTTTAAGACCCTTGTAAGTTTTCCATATATCTTTATTATTTACGAAGACCTTAATATGTTTAAATTTTAGAGGAATGGGAATAATACGAAAATCTTTTGAGGCATATTTAATATTTTAGGGATGCAAAACGTGTTTTATAACCAATATGATGTTTGTCAACCTCTTTCCTATTACTTACTTTCACATAAAGATAAATGGATATTACAGTTAGTATTTGGGCCCACAAGGCTTTTAATATTTGCCAAGTATCCCATCTTCAATCAACATTCTTGGTACCACCTCTATATAATGTACTTTGGAAAATAAAATTTATATAAATTGAACTAAATGTTTCTGTAATTTTTTATGTAAATATTCTCTTACTCAGAATGGCTGAACACTTCAACTTGAATTAGGTTCGTCAATCGAGAGGGCATTGACTTTTCAGATGCACAAAGCATGCAAGCCGTTCAGGTATAGTTTCTTTTAAGGTTTTCAAGGAATTCATTGACAAGTCAATGCCACAACTTGTATGAAACAATTTTTTTTTTCTCTTGCAGGAATGGGATTTGGTTGAGAATATGCAAGGAGTGTTGGAATACCAGACAAGGTAATCCTCACCGATTTCTCATTTTAGCTATTCCATCACTTTGGCCTTTTCTACAAATTATTGTGCCCGAAAATATTGTCAAATATTCAACAAGGCAATAATACGTGTATGCTATGCACTTCTTCAGTATTATTAATTTAGCATATTCCTATACTATAGCTAATTAAGAAGCAGTATTGTTTTTCATTGGAATTTTCTTTTCAGTATGTTCTTTTAATGCATCTATCATTTTTGTTAGATATTCTAAATTTCAAAGTGTGGCAAATATTACATTGCACTTTCCTGAGAGTTTTGGAGGTGACAAAACTGAAATACACTACATTGGCTTTAAAGGCGAAGCCACTCAGGTATATAACTGCTAGGTTGCTTGTTGTTTTTAGTCTAGTCCAGTGAGATTATTAACTTTCTTGTTTACTGTATAGTTGAAAAGGGATGCTGTTGTCAATATTGTTTATGAGCTTTTGCCAAATCCTTCTGACCACAAGTAAGTATTGAACTCTTGGCTTTTTTAGATAGTCCATTATCTTTTATATCCTTCCGTGCCATTCATTTTTAAAATGGAGGAGGCTAACAAGTTTGTAAGTCTAATATCATTTCAGAAAAATTTGGTTGGGACACAACAATGATGTTGGACTCTCCAAATTAGGCATTTTTATCCCTAGTATCTGCTTAATTGCAACATATTTTGTCCTATTAGCAAATCATTGCCCTCTAGAAAAAAATTTCTTCAACTTCAATGATCTTAGTTTGCATATAGCCTTTGCAAATATGGCTAGAACCTGTAGAAGTAGGTTAGAGTTCACTAGGTCAATTTAGAAAGGCGCCAATTCAAGATTTAATTTAAATGTATTTCTCGGTTGTAAACTTATAATTTCCATCCTTAAAGGTTTCATACGTGTTTGTTATGATGTCCATGTGAAGCATAGTTGCCTCATGCATGTGCATCTCGGGCAGACTCATCCGCGCCCATTTCCTTTGTGTGTGTGCTAGCGCATACCTGTTTATTCATAAGATTGCATGTTTTTGTTCATTGCAATGGTTGAGAGCCTAGTATTCATGAACTTCACTTTTGTGTAGTTGTGTATCTTGGTAATTCCTAACACTTAATTCTTTTGTAGGACACGTGCTGAAAGTGGCGGGGGTCTTTCACACATAGAATGAAACACATTTATTGGTTTTATTTTGTTTATTTAATAGCCATCGCTACCCAATCTTGTTCCCCTTGTTTCCATCCAACCTATGACGGAAAGTGCAGCTGGACCTGGTTAAATACAATACTATTCTATGAGATATTTAGTCCTGCAGTCTGTGTAAATTACGTGAGGAATTCTGTGGCTATATACTGTTTATCTGGATGATGAATATGACAATCATAAATATTTTATAGAACAATGAAAAACTAATCATTTGCAATTGTTTCTCTCTGCAACTGGAAGAATAAACCCTTTAGGAAAAAGTAATGATAGGGTCGGCTACGATTTTTAGCTATGAAATTGATGTTTGATGGCCAAAGGTTGAGATGCAATTGACTTTTGTAAAAGAAGCGAATCTAATTCAGTTCTACCTTCTAGCTAAGGAAACTTGTATGAGGTTAACATCTAAATGGGGAAGAATTATTCAATATCTTGGCTGCAATGCAAGAAAAGTGAGGAATCATTTGTGAGGATAAGATTTAACTCTTCACTGGTTGGCAGAAAAGGAAAAACTCAGATAGAAAATATCTATGGCCATTTTAAATAGAAAGACTTTCTCTTCATAAAAAAGGCATCAAGTTTAAATTATGTGTTAACGATATTTTTGTACTATTAAAATTCTAAAACTTTTCTCAATTGAAAATGCATATAACATTAAATTAGTCACTATTCTTCTTACTTTCTGATGAAAAAAAAAAGAAACAAGTCGTCCATATTCATAAATTAACTAATTATTGGTGATCATTGCAATTTATAACTTTTTTAAAGAATTGCATATCCACCTTTTAAAATAAAACAAATTATAATCTTTTTTACCTCATTCACCATTAATAAGATATATATTTTTATTTTAATCCTTATGTATATATTATTTTAATCTTCGATGATATTATATATTAGCATAATATTTTTTTAATTGTTGTTATTACTGAATTGACAAACACTAAAACAAAAAACAGAATGAAAAAAAATAACTAAAATAAAAATAAAAAACTTAATTGAACTTGTTTTTTTAATAAAATACTCAATTAGAATATTATTTTTCTAAACTTAATTTATATTTTTCATGTACTTAAAAATATAATATTATATTTGTAACTTTATGTTTATTTTTTTATCCTTTCTTATATACAAAGAGTTTTATCTAGTGCAAAATCATATAAATAGAAAAGATGAATTATAAGTTTGAATTGTAACTTCTTCGAGTGATTTCATAAGAAGTTTTATTAAGTAAAAGCTCATTACTAACTAAATTATATTCTTATTTTGTTTACTTTCATAAATTTTAAAATTATTTTCCCTTTCCTTTTATGTTATTTCATTAATTTTGAAATTACTATATCTTCTAATATATTTTATCTCTTTATATATGACTTTATCGTTATAGATGCTTATATTTTTTTTAATAAGCTTATGTTAATTCAATATAATTTAAATTTTATTAATTAAACTCAGAATTTTAATCATGCTACCTTGCAATTGAGAATTTTAAACATGTCAATATTTAACAAAAATGAATTACTTGTAAATGTATTTTTTTATGTATGGCATTGTATACCATATAGTATATAAAAGTTAGATGGCAACCTCCCAAAATATATAGTTCAACTATTAAAATAAATAAATTACGTGTTATTGATTCAGCTAACCATTTAGGATATAATTATATCCATATTTCAAATATATACAACTGAAAACAAAAAATCTAGAGATCAATGAATAATACACATTAACTTTAACAAACATTACACATTTCATAAAAAAAAAATAGTTACTATGAAAGTCTATTATTCAGTTTATTTTCATAACAATTAACTTTCTCATATATAAATTTTATTTAGCAATATATATCTTATGATAAGATAATTTATAACATACATTGTTAGAGTATTGGTGAGTAATCACCCAACTCAATGTTAGAAAGTTTCATCTCTCTACAGTGCACGCTACCTTTGCATACGTAACTCATTGTAAATTTCATCACAATAATTTATAGAATAATAATATATTCATAAATCATGGTTTGTGATTTACAATTTCATTCTCAATAAACATATATCATACATATGTGAATACTTGAGCAACAACATCCTTATAACATCCATATTAATAAATAATATTTTTTCAAATATAAGAGTTACAAATTCTTACACTTGAACTGCTATGATTCAATTCATGTTTTAAAAATATTTTACAATCTACATAGGTAAAGTCTTAACATTGGAAAATAAATCAAAATTGTTTTTGAGAAGAAACTAAATATAATAAAAATAAATAATGAAAAGAATAAAACAAATATTAAAAAATAATTTTTCCAATTAATTAATTAATTATATATAAATTAATTTATCTTTAGTTATGTGCTACTCCTTCTATCGAACTTACAATGTGTCAACTTAGCCACTACAATAAATTGTATTTTTTATTTACTTACAAAAAGACAAGATCCAAATCTTTGGTTACGTCTATGTATTAATTTATAATTATATTATATAATTTACTTTCTATTACGCATTAATTATCTTTATTAAATTTATATTATGTAATGTTAAATATATTTTTTACTTGTTTTTACTTTATTTAATAAAATATTAACTTTAATAATATTTAACTTTTGATTTCCTTTCATAAAAAATATTACACACTTCTTTGGATTGATGAGGGAAGACGATAGAGTATAAAAAGGTAAAAAGAGTAAAAAGTTGAAGTGTTTGGATAGAAAAAAAAATAGAAAGTAAAATAAAAGTGATTTCTTTTAATTCAAATAATTTAATTTTTCACTTTTATTTTTTGTTAGTCTCCCTTAATAACAAAGTTTAAAAAATTATAAAAAATTAGTACACTTAAATGTTTTAATTTTGTGAGGAGGAGTTGTAGAACGTTCTTACGTCCGTAAATGGCTATGTATAAGATTCAACAACTAAGCTATGTGTTAATTAATATTTAAAATGTTATTTGTGAGCTTAATCCTACACAGCAACTTATCCACAGCTGCACTACAAACAAAACAAACTTAACATCATGACGTGGAAAGATTATCTCCACACTAGTACTTATCGAATTCCCTACTGTTTTTGCTGATAAACTATTAATAAATTAAACCACTTCTTTTCTATTGATTTGTAATAAACTAATATACAAATATCTTTAAGATTATTTTATTTCGTAAACCATATATAAAATAATTTTACTATTAATTGTCATTATCAACAACACGAATCCCTTCATCGCCTCCATTGGCTACACAGAGCAAGAACAAGAATGAAGTTTATTAAAATCATAAAACTAAGATAAATAAGAAGTTAAACTTAATAAATTTTTTATTTCTATCTAATTTTAACCAATGATTTAGAGTGTGTTTATTTGAAGTTTTTTTTTTTTGTAAACAAAATGTACTTTTGTTACTAATTTTATAATATTATACTCAAATAAAGCATACAGATTATCAGTATATATATATATATATTTAAACAAACAATTATTCGTATAAAGACTTTTGTGATGAAGAAAAATTTATATAAAAAAAAGGTTCACCTATTTAATTAACAGTTAAGATAGAATCTCAATTAATATTTATTATGAAATTATATATCGTATTCAGATGAAAATATTATTCCTGCTAATTTAAATGGTACTTTGGCATGAATGAAAGGTTAACCGCATAAAACAATTTTGCTAACTATAGTGATTTATTATATAATAAATTAAGAATTTAATTTAGTTAGTCTGCTCTAGTACATAATATTGTTAAGATTAATGATCTCACTGAAATACTGTTTGTTTTAAAATTTGATGTACGTTATTTTAGAACATTACGACGAGTTAAAGTAAATATATTTATAAATTATCTTTAATCTCCAATACTATTTGTATGTGACATCGTAATTTATTTTAATTAATGTATCATCCTTCAATAATTTTTTTATTGATTTATACTAATAATATACTTTCATTACATTATCTCTTGCTTATATTTATTTTTTACAGTTATAATTATATTCACCAGCATTCAATTCCTAACAAGTTTATTACATACTAAAATATAGTTTAAATATGTAAAAATATGTAAATTTTATTAAGGTAGAGATTTAAATATGTTTTATTGTTTTGCGCTCTTTTAGTTTTCATTCGTATAAAAAAATTAGAGTAAAAAATTAGAAGGTTTAAAGAGATAAAAGTAGAAAAAAAAAGTAAAATGAAAGCTTAAAGACACCTACAAAGAAAAAATACATCATAAAAAAATAAGTTAATAAAAAAAAATCTTGCAACGTGGTAATAAATGATTTTACTTGTTAATATATTATATAAATTAAATATAAAACGTATATTTAAATTTTATAAATTTTGATTATATTGTATGCATATTAAACCAGGAAGTAACATCTTAAATAAAAAAACATTAAGATAAACAATAATTTAATATAACAAGTATTATTGACATATTTCATTTTTATTATAATAAAAAAAATTATAAATTTAGTACAATAACTTTAATTCTATTGATTTTGTTTATCATCCGTCGATGGTTAATATAAGTGGGTATGTATTTAAAATATTTAAATATAACTTTCAATAAATCATTAAAGATTTTATTTATAAAAAGAAACGAAAAATATAGAATAAAATTAAGGTTGTTACCTAAATATTTATTATATATTTATAACAAAGTTATAGGTTCAATTAACATTTATGGAATTAAAATTTGTACTTCATAATTAAAATATTTAATAGTACAATTAGCATTACTTACATATTATATTCAATAAATAAAATAATTAATGTGTGTAAGGTAAAGGAATAAATAATTTAAACGTCATGTAATATGCTGAAAAAAAATAAGAAAAAATTAATGTAATATGAATTGAGAAATAATTTGATCACCACTTAAAATGGGAAATAATTGAATCATCACTTGAAATAAATGGAGAAGCAACTTGATAATCATTTAATATAAATTGAGGAATAACTTGATCATAATTTATTATAATAATTATTTTTGCATTCTAATATGCGAACAATGCAAATTAAAAGAAAAAAATATAAAAGAAACAACACAATTACTAAAAAAATGGATGATCTCCATCAATCAAGTTATAGTAAGCTAACTTTACTGGTGTGTTTGGATTGGGGAGTGGATTTGAGGGAGTGAATTTGTAGTGATTTAAGAGGAAAGTGTGAAGAAAGTGAGGTTGTTTGGATTAAGGTATATTAGAGTGGATTTGTGAAGAAAGTTTATTGAAGTTTGTGAGTGATGTGATGGTTGTAAGAAAATTTTTATTTTTTTTAAATGTATAAAAGGTAAGTTTACAAATTTACCCTTATTTTAAAAAAATTTAAATTTGAAATATTTTTGTATAAATTTGAATTAAGTAAAAACTTTTATTTCAACCTCAAATAAATTTTAATATAAATGACATAATTTTATTTTTATTCTTTCATAGCTTTTATATTTATATTACTAATTTATTTTCTTTTAATATTTTATATAAATATATTGATATTATTATTATTATATAAATATACTGATATTGTTATTATACAAATATATTTATTTTATTATTATATTATATTATATTATTATAATAATTAAGTATAATATTATCAAATTTATAACATAGTATGTTACAAACTTTTAAAAAATAATCGATTTTCAGAATCAATTAATTTATTTAATTTATTATGTTATAAAATTTATAATTAATTATTTTATCTTTATTATAATATAAATATATATAATATTTTTTATTGTAATATATAAAATAGTGTTATTTTATGTGTATAAAAGAATGAGGGTAATTTTGACTTTTTGTGTGAATTGCTTTATTTTTCTTTGCTTTTCTTTGCTACATAGAGGGGGCTGAATTTATCCTTCTCCCACAAATCCTTGCCTTTCTTTCCTTACATTTGAATGGATACAAACACAATCCTTCTTTCCTTTTCTATCCGCATGAACAATATTCATGCGGAAACAAACAAACCCTACCTTTTTTTTAAATATATGTGCAAGAATAAAACGAGTGTTTGGTAGGCTCAATTCCCTATCTAGCACCATTTACATCTTTATTTTCCTATCTAGCACCCTTTTGTTTTTATTTCCCTATCTAGCACCCTTTTGTTTTTATTTTCCTATCTAGCACTCTTTTGTTTTTATTTCCCTATCTAGCACTCTTTTATTTTTTATTTCCCTATCTAGCACCATTTTAAAAATAAATAAATAAATAATAAATTATTATTTTTTTAATAATTTTAATTTTGAATGCATTAAAAAATAAATATTTTTAATGTTTAAAATAATTAGAAATATAATTAATGAATAAATAAATGAGTTTTTACAAAATAAAAATAAAAAAGTAATAAATTAAAAATGTTTAGTTTAAACTTTTTTTAAGAATGAAGAAAATAAAAAATTAAACTCTACAACAACATAAAAGTTGAATCTATAAACATAAATTAATATTTATTTTTATTATTATTGATAATGTAATCATGTTAATTTCAAGTAAAAGATACCGGACATAATTATAAAAAAAATCAAAGTCAATTAGTATTAATTAATAGTGGACACACAAATAATATTGAAGTGTCTACCCTAAATGCAAAAGTCTAAAAAAAAAACTAATGCAAATGCTACACTTAATGCTACACTGAATGCATTAAAAAATAAATATTTTTAATGTTTAAAATAATTAGAAATATAATTAATGAATAAATAAATGAGTTTTTACAAAATAAAAATAAAAAAAGTAATAAATTAAAAATGTTTAGTTTAAAATTTATTTTTTTTAAATGAAGAAAATAAAAAATTAAACTTTACAACAACATAAAAGTTGAATCTATAAACATAAATTACTATTTATTTTGATTATTATTGATGATGTAATCATGTTAATTTCAACTAAAAAATACAGGACATATTTATAAAAAAACCAAAGTCAATTAGTATTAATTAATAGTGGACACATAAATAATATTGAAGTGTTTACCTAAATGCAAAATTCTAAAAAAAACTAATACAAATGTTACACTTAATGCTTAAAAATGAGAAGAAAAAAATGCAAAAATAAATAAGTCTAGAAAATAAAAACAACAACAATAAAATAAGTGTAACATTTGTAAAAAAAAAAAATTTAAACTAAATATTTTTAATTTATTACTTTTTTATTTTTATTTTGTAAAAACTCATTTATTTATTCATTAATTATATTTCTAATTATTTTAAACATTAAAAATATTTATTTTTTAATGCATTCAAAATTAAAATTATTAAAAAAATAATAATTTATTATTTATTTATTTATTTTTAAAATGGTGCTAGATAGGGAAATAAAAAATAAAAGAGTGCTAGATAGGGAAATAAAAACAAAAGGCTGCTAGATAGGGAAATAAAAACAAAAGGGTGCTAGATAAGGAAATAAAGATGTAAATGGTGCTAGATAGGGAATTGAGCCGTGTTTGGTAAGTATATAAATTAAAAAAATAAATTTGACATAATTATAGAGATTAAACAAGTAATTAAACCTGATAGGCAAATTCTTAAATATATTTTAGTATTTAAATTTAAATTAAATTTGTTTTTTCTTAAATTTAAAACTGTTTTTATAGTTTTTAATTTGGAAACAAATTATTTTAATCTCACCAACCAATTATCTTATGGTTACTATGAAAAACCAATTGGTAAACGTCATAAATGAATAGTTTGAAGAAAATCAACGTATATTTAGTTATTTGAGAATAAAAATGATAAATGATAAAATTTGGGCATATAAACACCTTCCAACAATTATTAGTATTGCGAGAGAATTTTTCTATTAATATTTTAAGTATATTCATTAAAATAAACACTTCGAATTACAAAGATTATTTTTGAATAAAATTCAAAACAAAATTTATTTTAAATTTAATAGAATAAAATATACCTAAACCATAAATATGATAAATCCACCTTCTTTCCCGTGTCTTAATATATATGATGTCGTTTTCGTGTGTTTTGTTTATTTTATTTGTTGTGTCTTTTAAGCTCTCTCAACTTCGAAATTCTTGAATTGAAACCCTAACAAGTCTGAGCCAAGGGGCCACTGTGCAATAGTTGCCCCTCTCACTCTCCCCCTCAACATATAATTGATTTTGGTGTCATCTTCCTTTGGTACCAATTCTCTATTCAAAACTACACTGTTCAATTTATATGCATGCATGTTTTGAAGTATTGTCTCAATCCTTATTTTACAGTAACGTTTGTAGCATGTTGTGTATTAATCTGTACCTTTTTCTATTTTACTGCACTATGTAGGGAAGGGGTGTGATTCTCCTTTGTAAGTTCTGAAGCCAAAGATGCAAGCGTGTGCAATGATGGGTTCTCTGCAACAATCCGTTTGGACTAAGGGGATGAATTTCCCTGCTAAGGGGTATGGCAGTAACAACGGGTTTGTACCTGAAGTGAAGTTCTGCAACATGAAGCCGTGCAAAGCCTCTCCTGTCGAAGGAAGTTTAGTCACTGGAAAGCCGTCATCTCTGTCTTTCTCTGTTCCTGAAATTGGAGGTAACCATCTTTTTGAAAAGTTGTCTTGTCCGAATGACTGATATTTTTTTCTTTTTCATTTGAAATGATTAAGGGTGTTGCTATGCCCTATAGGTTCCTTTTCTTTTTATTTGTGTTTGAACTTCTTCGCTATTTTTGTTCTTCCTTGATATTTGGCAGGGTATTAAAAATGGCCCTCAGTTTGTTGTGATAATCAAGTGATGTATGTATGAAAATTTCAACATGTTGTATAGTGTATTTGAGACTTACGGGTTGAGCAGATCTCTCTCACAATAATAGAATAACTTTGGAGTTTAGAATTTTTGTTTGTATCTAATTTTCTCTGTTTTGATGTTTAGTATCTTGACTTGGTTCCAGTATATTGGTAATTGAGTTTATGACTAAATGATTGCTTTTGTCCATGGAATCACATGCAATTGCGAATATTAGGTGATGGAAGTAGCTTCCTGGACTATGGTTTGACTGAAGCCGATCCTGAGGTTCGTGTAATTATTGACAAGGAGAAGGACCGACAATTTAAAAGTCTTGAGCTTATTGCTTCTGAGAATTTTACATCTAGAGCTGTGATGGAAGCAGTTGGTTCATGCCTCACAAACAAGTATTCAGAAGGATTGCCGGGTAAAAGGTAAGGATCTCTTTGATATAAGAAAACATTTTTTTATATGTTTGTTTTGGTATCCAGACTTTGTTCATGGAAAAGGAGAAACTGTGTTTGATTTATTCATTTTCAATAATTAAAATTTCATTCAATCTCATTTTACATGGAAGGTACTATGGTGGGAATGAGTACATTGATGAGCTTGAAACCCTATGCCAACAAAGGGCACTGGCTGCATTTCATGTGGATGGAAATAAATGGGGTGTCAATGTTCAACCATTATCTGGTTCCCCAGCTAATTTTGCAGTATACACTGCAGTTCTTAAACCACACGATCGGATTATGGTAAAAACTATTTGACCTACCCTTGATTTTGTTTGACTATTCCAATTTCCAGCCCATTATTGTAATTGTTCTAATGTACAATGGTTTGTTACCAGGGTTTGGACTTGCCTCATGGTGGACATTTGTCTCATGGATTCATGACGCCTAAAAAACGTGTATCTGCTACATCAATTTATTTTGAATCTATGCCTTATCGACTTGATGAATCAACAGGTGCTTTTGTTTTCTCATTAAAATTATTTGAAATTTGTGAGATGACTCATTTTTTAACCCATGTTGGAATCACAATAGGTCTTATTGATTATGATATGCTGGAGAAAACTGCTAAACTCTTCCGGCCAAAACTCATTATTGCTGGGGCTAGTGCTTATCCTCGGGACATTGACTACCCTCGCATGAGAAAAGTATGTTTTGTATATATGCATTAATCTGGAATTATTATTGCTCATTATATGGTTTTCTTCTTGGCAAGAAGCTAATTACATCTTTTATGCATGGAAAGATTGCAGATGAAGTAGGTGCTTTTCTTATGATGGATATGGCTCATATAAGTGGGCTTGTTGCTGCATCTGTACTTGCTAATCCCTTTGACTATTGTGATATTGTGACCACCACAACCCACAAGGTTTGCCTTGAGATATTTTTATGCCACACTTTTGCATTCAAAATGAAAAAGAGAAGAATTTGCATTACTGTGACTTAGTCTGTTGGATATTTTCTTCCAGTCTTTAAGAGGTCCAAGAGGTGGTATGATATTCTTCAAGAAAGATCCTGTGCATGGGGTTGATCTGGAGCCCGCCATCAACAATTCTGTTTTTCCTGGTCTACAGGTAAATTAAGAATATTCTCTTATTAGTTTTATCTTAACTATTCTACTTGAGGTGCATGGATCCTGTGCTCCCATGGAGTTAAGATGCACGTGTCCTCTTTACCTTCCTACTTCTGTGATTTTGATAGTGATATATTTATCCAGGGGGGTCCTCATAACCACACAATTGGAGGACTAGCAGTTTGCTTGAAGTATGCCCAGACTCCAGAGTTTAAAAATTACCAGAATCAGGTATACCTATAGCCCATGTCATCATTGGACATAGGTGTGTGTGTACATTATCATTTTAAACAGCCTTTTGCTGCTTAATTTTGAATCCACCAAGGTTGCTTCTCTGTATTGAGAAGAAATAAAATAGATTGCTATTCCACACTCAATCTGATTCCTAGAATTATCCTCATGGTCCTGTGGAATAAATGCAGAATGAAGATAGATGCAACATTAGGCACGATTCACTGGTAGTTCTAACTCTTTCGGTTCAAAACTAGAGGATGTAGGCGTGGGATTAAGAAGTGCAGAATGCTAGTGCTATTTTGCTTTACCATTTCTTTTGTATGTTTTGAAGGTAGCCCCGTCCTATCACTTCATAATCATAGAATCAATAACTTCAAAATTTAGGAGAAAAATAAAATTATGATGCCCACCCCATTTGTGTCGAATAGAAGTTTAGCTTCCAAAGCACAGTTATTAAGATAGAGTCGAGTTTAGGCCTTAGTCAGCATTTCTGACCTTCCATTTTACGTGACAATGCAGATTCCCAGTAGGCACTCAAAAAGGTCCAAAATCTACTTCAAAAAAAGTCTGGATAAAGACTATATATATATATATATATATGAATGCAATAAATTAGAGTTTAGATTCTTTTAGAAGCCAATTGGAGTTAATAGGCATTGCTTCTTAATATGTGTACAGTTTGCATGCTTGGTTTACATTTTATCAGAAGACCTTCTTGAATCAAAGAGCATTGAAGTCACTTTAATTTATCACTGAACTTGACCTGGGCAAAGATCCATTTGGACAAAACCAGTTCATTGAGTGGTTTGGTTCGATTTGGTTTGATTTAAAAAGAAAAAAGTGAACCGTGCATAGCCATATATAGAGTTTGACACAAGACACTTACTGACGCTCATAAAAATACTATACTGCAGGTGGTTGCCAACTGTAGGGCTCTTGCTCAGCGGTTAAATGAGCACGGATATAAATTGGTTTCTGGTGGTAGTGACAATCACTTGGTTCTTGTTGATCTAAGGCCTTCTGTAAGCTTCTTGTTCCTTTCTTTTATGTGTCACAAAAAGTATACTTCGTTCCCCATTTTCTTCCCCTCGCGCATCGATTATAGATTGACATGTTTCAATGCAAAAAGACATGATATCCATGTTGATATATGGTCATTTTTGTACGTTAACTATGTTTCATATCCGTTAGGGTCTTGATGGTGCTCGGGTGGAGAAAATTCTTGACATGGCTTCCATAACCCTCAACAAAAATTCAGTGCCTGGTGAGATCTTATTGCTGCGTTGTTTCTTGCGTGCATTAGTTTGCCATTTATGCTTGTTCACCGTGATATTTATGTCCCGTTATTTCTGACACGTGCTTACCATAAAAGGTGATAAGAGTGCCCTTGTTCCGGGAGGCATTCGCATTGGGGCACCTGCAATGACAACAAGGGGACTTAGTGAGAAAGAATTCGCACTAATTGCAGACTTAATTCATGAGGGTGTGCAAATAAGTCATGAAGCCAAAAGTTTGGTCTCAGGAACGAAGCTCCAGGATTTTTTGAAGTTTGTATCATCTTCAGAATTTCCTTTGGGAGAGAAGGTTTCAGAATTGCGCAGGAAAGTTGAAGCTCTTACTACTCAGTATCCAATACCGGGAGTCTAAGTGTACTTGCTTAATGAGCACTTAAAAACTGAGACGCTCTTCAAAAATTTTGTATAATAATCATGCTTCGATGTATGATGCTAATAATTTGTATGTTACATTTTATGGCAAAATCTGTTTGCTGCTGCAGCAGCAACTTTATGATTACCTCATTTATAATTGGAGGCATACCAATCCTTGCACCTTCAAATATTCCGCAGGTCATGGATTTTTAAACACAAACCTTCGCAGCATTTCGTGCTTGCAGTAAGTAGTATTTTGGATGGATGGAAAATTGGAAGCGAGTAAGCCAATTTCTTATGGTTCAAAAAGCTTTGTATTTGTATTATAATAATACCACCTCTAGAGTTTAGGCCCTTAAAAGATTTCTAAACAATTTTTTGAATATGAAAATTAAAATAGCATTTTTCCTTTAGGAAGATTTGAAGTAGTTGCATAAAAAGACGATTTCAACCAGTTTCATAATCTGGAAACTTAATTTAGGCATTAAAAATATCAGAGGAATAACATTGTGATAAGTACAATTTTTAAAGAACTAATTTGTTGAAACCTTCTTTCTAATCTCCCTTCAGAAAGGGGGAAAAGGGAATTCCAACCAAATCTAAGAAAGAAAAGGTAAAGGTAATTGAAGTTTCAGCTTCTCCCTTACAGGGTGTATGGAAGATAAAAGCATCATAAAATATATTAAGATGTCCGTAAGACCAAATGGAATCTGTTCTTCTGGGACGTGACGAAATTGTGTCCTGGTCATAAGATGTGAGAAAATTGTAGAAAACTTTGGGTATCTCTATTCGTGTAAAACAATGTATGCATGAAATAAGTATGGATATTTAATATATAACTGTTCCCGCTAGTAAACTGGAATGAGAATATAACTGTTTAACTAGCAGTCTTGGGTTCAAGTCTTAAATATGTAATTGTGTTAAAGACGTAAAGTGAAAAAAAAAATATAGTTCATGTAAAATAGCTGGCAAATAATTAAGCTTGTTAAGTTTTCTCATATCAGAGGTTAAGAGGAGTGAGTTAGTATATCAGTTATACCCTCACCTCTTTCCTACGTACTCATGTAACTCAGGATGTCGATACCATATAATTCACTCTTTGTCTTTTGTCTTTTAGTATTAGACCATCAATATTCTAGCCTTAGAGGATCTTTTGTGTTTTAGCGTTAAAGAGTCTATGTATTCTAGTGTTAGATGAATAATGTATATTAATATTAGACAAATTCTATTTTAGTATTAGACAATTCCTGCCTTGACGGTCTCTATTCTGATGTTATACGATTCTTGTATATTAAACAGTTTTTGTTCCAGAAGTTTTTTGTAAAATGTATTTTATGATTTAGGGTTTAGGATTTTTGTGGTATTCATCGTTCAACTTCTTCTTGCTTATGCTTCTTTCTTCCTTCTTATTTCCTCATAAGAAGTGTTTTAAAAAAAGCGAAGTAAGAGGCCGAAAGGAAGAAGATGAAGGGGTGCTGCGTGAGAAAGGAAAAAATGAAGGGAGTACTGAATAGGGTTTTTTATTAAGCATAAAATCGTCTTTTTGTCATCCCATGGAGGTGCTGGAGGAAATAGGATGCAAGAAGAATTTGCCCGACATTCATTACAAGACTGTTTCTTCCTCTACCTCCGTATGTTCTTTTTTTAATATTTCAAATTATATAATTCGAAAGTTTTTTTCAAAAAATTTATAATTAGCTTATAAATTACATAATTCAGAAGCCTTTTTTTTTCTCTGATGCATGATTAGTTTCTGGATTATATAATTCAGAAGTTTTTTCTAATATGAGATTAACTTCCAGATTATGTAATCTAGAAGTCTTTTTTCATATACGTGTCCGGATTACATAATCCGAAAGTTACTCTCAAATCCATACTTTCGAATTATATAATGTGGATTACCATTTTTTAAAAATATATTCTGGATTACATAGTTCATAAGCTATATATTTCCACATCTGATATTAGCTTCCGGATTATATAATCTGAAATATATATATATATATATATATAAATTTTATATATGGAAGTGACACAAAAAGGATAAAAAAAAGTATTTTTCATGTTTTATATGGAGGTGGTACAATAACATACGGAGGTGCAGGAAGAAGCAGTCTCATTACAAGTGGGGCTTGAAACCCAAGCATTGTGAATGGCTCGGCCCAAGCCAGAGCCCAGCCCGCCGGTGTCTCCCCCTCTATCTTTTTATTTGTCATTAAAAACGACCTATAATCAGTGATTCCCAACTAAATGCACGCATCTATTTGCATCTCATAGCACAAAGAGTTGAGAAGTAAAGAAAGGAAAAAGTGTGAGACATAAAAATGGTTGTGGAAGATTCCCAAAAATCAACTATCACCGATGAGCAAAACCCTAGCAGGGTCGACAACGACGACGACGATCTCGAAGATGGGGAGATCCTCGAAGATGCCGACGACGCCGCCTCCGCTGCCTCGAAGCCACCGTCCGCCTTCCTCCGCAACCCCCACCCTCTGGAGAATTCCTGGACCTTCTGGTTCGACAACCCTTCCGCCAAGTCCAAACAAGCCGCATGGGGCAGTTCCATCCGACCCATATACACTTTCTCCACCGTCGAAGAGTTTTGGAGGTTAAGCTTTGATCTTTTTTTCTTCCCTTCCGTTCCTCCAATTTCCCTCCTTCCGGGTCCTAACCTAATTGCTTCTTTCTTGATTCTTGCAAACGCTAACCCTTGTTTTTTTTACATGAAAATGGTTCAGCATTTACAATAACATTCACCACCCGAGCAAGTTGGGTGTGGGGGCGGACTTTCACTGCTTCAAGCATAAGATTGAGCCCAAATGGGAGGACCCTATCTGCGCCAATGGTGGAAAATGGACTATGACGTTCCAAAGGGGGAAATCTGATACCAGTTGGTTGTATACGGTATTGTTTTTATATTAACCCCTGTTTGTGATACCAAAATGCTCATTTTCTGTGTGGAGTTTAACTTATGAATTTGATAGCATGTGCTACTGTTGTCACGTATTGCTAGTTATTTTTTGTAGCAGTTGCTCTAAAAGTCGTAATTGAAATTATTTTCTGGTTGTTTGATAGTGGAGAAAGTTTGTAGTGACAGTGCTTGGATTTTAGATTCTATTTGTGATTTGGATGATGCAGGAAATGAACGAATCTTAAAGGATGTTTGAGTGAAAAAATTTACATTGAGTGTATGTAAAATAAGTTACTTATTTGTGATCAAACTAATGGTGTTGTTGTTTTCTCTGTTATTGTTGCCTCTAGTTGTTGGCAATGATTGGAGAACAGTTTGATTACGGAGATGAGATTTGTGGAGCTGTTGTGAATGTCAGAAATAGGCAGGATAAAATTTCTATCTGGACTAAGAATGCTTCAAATGAAGCTGCTCAGGTGACATTTTATTTACCTATTTGGTTTTGCTTTGTTTGTCCTTTCCCTTTATTGTCTATGGTTCTGCAAGTTGGAGGGAGATGTAGCTAACCTAAATTAAACCCTCATGTTTTATCGGAATTATTGAGGAATGTGTATTTGGCATACCTCATCTAATTTACTCTTGAACACACCATCTAATTTACTTTTGAACACGCCAGATCAATTTCTGTGATTGCACTAAATAAGAGCAACGACATAAAACTCGATCATATGCTATATTTGTTCTCATTATGAGTGAGGAGGGTCTTGCTTTACTTGCTCAAAGACGTGTTTGGGTGATAAATTTAATTAAGTACCTTCCAACAAGTTCATATCAAATGAGAGCTTGTTAATGAGTTTGACTGTGAAACTTGCTGAGATAAGCTGTTAAAAACTTATACAGGCAAGTTTCTACGCAAAGCTTGTCAAAAATGATTTTTAGAAAGTTCACGAGCCACTTTCGCATGCTTTCGAGATGTCCCTTAAATCTTCTCTTAAATTCTTGTGCTTCTTGAGGAGTATCTACATTTTCTTCATGCAGATGAGCATTGGAAAGCAGTGGAAGGAGTTTCTTGATTACAATGAGCCAATAGGCTTTATATTCCATGTGAGTGGAAACTATCTGTGTTTATCTAATCTCAAGTTAGGTTAATCTGTTTCGTTATTTTTTTAATTTGTGTTGCTCCATGATCTCCAGGAGGATGCAAAGAAGCATGAGAGAAGTGCTAAAAATAAATACGCCATATGAAGTGTATAGCGGTTTTTTAAGTGGTGGCTAATGAAAGGATGCGGTACATTTCTTTCATGAAGAGTTGCTTTTAGATGCTGTCTTTCCTCCCACCTACCTGTAGCTGAGCTGAATTCTAAGCCCTTTTGGTCTCTTTTATCTTTGTAGTACTCTCATATTTGTTGTGCTCGGAGAATATTTCCTACTGAAGATGTTTCGTCATCAATAATATAGTGATTAGGTATAATTGCTTTTACCAATAGTTAATATAGTGATTAGGTATAATTGCTTTTACCAATAGTTCGAAAATGGGAAAAAGCTTACATCCTTGAATTGATATTTCTCTCCAATCTCCACTTTTAAATCCAAGTTATCAAGGTTCTTCTTCAAACGACTGGAAATAGAAAACTTAACGAATCAAATCTTGAAAATATAACATGTTGATAGTTCAAAAATAACCAGGCTAGTAGGGAACTTAGAGGCCTGCAGGTATCTAATATTAGGTGCTAATATTTTTTTGGTACACCTATCTAATATGTTTGAGAAGTTATACTATGTGCGAAGCAGTAGACGTTACATGTTTCTTTTTTTTCACTAACAAAGTAGTGCTATAAGATTATAATACTAAATAAACTAAAAAAAGACCATTAATGTAAATTTGTATACCGAAATCTGAAATATACATTATATATACCGGGAAAAAAATCTATTTCGAAAAATTAATCTGGATCAGTTTTAGATTAGTCGGAATAGGTATCGGAATTCACATACATAAAAATTCTTTGGTCACAATGTTTCTTATTGATGATATCTATAACATCACTAATTAAACATATACAAGCAAATATACCATATAAAAGGTATTACATTTAAATTCATAAGGCCAACTAAATTCTATGCAATATCTTATTTTATGTACACACATGGCTTTCGTATGAACGTTTTCAACTCATTTTCTATATACGCGTTTTAATGTGAAGCTTTGAATGCTTCAATCAAATATTTATGAGGCACATAGAATTTTAAGAGCAATCCAGATATTTTTTAGTAAACTATACCATTAACTTCTTTTCATAAATTTCTTCGTCTAAATAAATATAATTTTTTTCAAATGTTGTCAAAGTTATTACACCAGGTAATTTTTCTTTCAAATAACTTAATATAAAATAGCTTTCACAAATTAACTTATCATTCTTTCAAAATAAATAATGAAAATTCCCCGAATTTATCCTATATAAATCCAATAATTAATATAAATAGTTTTTAGAAAATAACTAGTTAAAAAAGGTATCCATACTCATCCTGATTACACAGGTAAATTTTTTATATAATAATTATCTTTAAGAAATAATACAATAATTTAACAAATTAAGTTGTGCATATTAAATTCACATTTTCTACACACAAAAAAAAAAACCCCTCAACCGTCTTCGGTCTAATATCAAAATTTATTCCATGGCAGGAGATAAAAACTTGACCTTGTATGTTCCCACCACTTGTAAAAGCAATAACCGACAATGAATACATACAGGTATAACACAAACGTAAACAAAAACATTTTAGCAACGATTTAATCAAGAGTATAGTTTTTTGGGATCTTTATCTACATATTTACATCAGAAGACAGACACGTATAAAAATTCTGATCTAAGTGTGTTCAAATGAATGATTTAAGATTGTAAACAAAATTGGTAGCGTGCGGTTCACCTAATTCCCAGACAAAGAGGGTAGTAAGGTAGTTATACTCAAAAAAACTAGATTCGAGAGAGTAAGTGCATGTACAATAATGGTCTATTTCCCTGTCTAATATAAACACTTAGAGTTGGTAGAAAGGTATGAAACTGCATCAGTTAAAAATTTCCCCTTCTTCTCTGGCTCCGTTCAGAAACTCCTCATCTTCTACGCTGTACTCTTCCTTTATAAATAAACCAAGCCGCTCCAATGGGTTCTCCAGCTGAGGTTTATCCCATGTATCCAATGCAACTTTGTAGCCATTTCTGCCGCCCACCGCCTTGTAAGATAGAGTGCATCCACTCAAACTTTCCAGTTCTCTAATAATCTCCATATTATGTTCTATATCAACGGTTTTTTTCATCTGCATAACACATCAAATTAAATACTCATTTACATAGTTACGGAAAATTTAACTTACAACCACACTTTTAAATTACGAGTAAAACCTTTTCTATTGCAACTCGTGCAGCTTCTCTTTCCTTTTCTCTTCGTTGCCTTGACTCTTCCTCAGCCCTCGATCTGGCAGCAGCTTCAGCAGTTTTAATTTGAGCTTCGATTCTAGCTCTTTCTGTTAAGCATGCAACATACAATGAATAAGATGAGTAAACGGTTCCTTTTAGAATACAGATGGCATATATAGAAAAAGTAAACATGATAAATGGTATATGGACATACGATGTTACTCTAGAGCATTCAAAATTCAAACAGTACAGATGTTTCTACCCAAAAAAAGTTTCTATGTCCCAAAAAATATAAACTAATAAATCACACTCACCTTCACGCTGAATCCTTTCCAACCTCTCCTTTTCCAGCAGCATTTTTTGAGGATTACGTTTATCACCCTAATAAACAAAATAATGAAAATTAGGAAACCACGCGACATTCAAAAGTATCCTTTACCGAGGAAATAGGAGAAAGTTCAGCTATCAAGACACCATTCATAAACGTCTTACATGCTCAAGAAGGGTCTTTTGCTGTGCTTTCAATATTGTATCTGCAAAGCGGCTTTTAAGCATAGCGGCACGAAGAGCCCTTTTAGGAGAAAGCTGGACAGGCAAAATAGGCGTGCTCCAAACTAATGCAACAAACATACATTAGCATCAACTCAATTCAAATACAACGGTAGTAGCAGCTTACTTGATAGGAAGCGAGAAACTGACCTTCCCCAGAAGAGGCATCAGTGTTAAAAGTTACATGCTTAGAACTAGGACAAATATGTTCACTGTCCAATGAACTAACAGCCCCTGTGCAAAATATCAACATCAAAATTATAAAATCAGCATGCATGGAAAAAGATAGAAGATAACTAATTATTAGAAGTTATAAATTATTCTCACCATCAGAATCTGATTTCTTCTCCACAGATGAAGAAGATTTAGCAAGGCAATCCTGGAAGTACACATAAATTTCTTCTAAGATTTGGAAGTAAAATAGATTTCTCAAACCTATTTTGGCTAATATAATGATAACACTATTTTTAATACCCGTCTCAAAGTATCAGCACCACATGCAATTAGGTCCCTTCCTTCTGATCCTTCAGATGATATATCTAAATCAGTACACAGATACAAGTCAATAAGGAAACAAGTGACACATCAGATAAGCAACCAGAAGATTGTCTAACTACCTGATGACAGTTGTGTTGAATTGCCTTGAAGTACACAATGGCAGTTGGTATCACCACAAATGTTACACTTGCATGTGACAAGGCACACTGTAGAACAGGCCTTGAGAGACCCAGCAGAGTGTTCTCTATCACGGCTACGTTTTCTGCCTATAGAATACACAGTTATTAGCTCCCTTCCAGAGCCAAAAACCTTCACAGTACTCTTAAAGCATCATACCTTTGTGCAAGTCTTTCTCAATAAACTTGGAGAGAATCTGAGATAATTTAGGTTCCTCCACCTGCAAGTTAAACAATGCCAATATAACACATGGAAAATATACCACCAGATAAACAAATGAAACATGGGGCATACAAAGTACCACAGAGAAAAAGGTTAGAAGATATCAATTAATATTTCAACTCCAGAAAATATATTGTATCGTTGAATATTACTTACTCTAGCATCTTTGGATGCTGATGATATACTCTTCTGAATTCCTTTCTTTTCAGATACATGTGTCTTTTTGGTCCAGGATTCCTTATGTCGGGAATGCATTGTGTCAAGACTTCTTCCACTAGTTTCCTTGATGGTTTCAGTCTCGCTTTTACTGTGTTCATCTTCACACTTCAATTTCCTAACCAAATCTTTCCATTTTCGATCGAATATTTTACATAGTTCCTTTGCCATCAAATGAACATCATTACTGGGAGGATTGTATTTCATTGCATTTGAGAAGGTCAGTCTGACATCATCTGCAAACTCCTCAGTGCCCGAATAAATGTTCCTCTCCAGCTTAGTTTTAATTGTTCCAAAATCCATAGGATGAGATATGATGGTAAAATAATCTGGAATATTCAAAGCTACTGGGTCTACTGGCTTGCTAAACACCCAACTATATGGATGAGACATTAAACTCTTCAGTATTGTAGCACACTGCACTGACCCTTTTCGATCAACCCTCGGGTTTTTCACCTTTTGGCTATCAAAACTCTCTGGTGGTCCCCTCTTGTTGGAATTCAGCCCAGACAATTTTCCATTCGAATTAAAACGCCTTCTTTCATCAGTGTGAGAGACTTCCTGTCCAAATTCACGTTTAGGCCCAGAATCAACCTCCATCCTTTTGGTTGAGAACTTGATCTTCAATTTAGCACTAGGTAATAGAGTTTCCGTGGTAATCATGATGATGAAATAAAGAAAGCTGAAAATTCCAACTTCAGAGACAAAGGGACGGCGTCCGTCAACAGGCCAGGCTCCCAATTGAAAAGACAAATCACCTGTATACCCAAATAACTATATAAACAGTAGAAATCGTAGTGGAAACATAGTATATAATGTATTGTCAAAAAATTGATAAACTACAAAATACAAAAAGAGCATGCACTGTAGGCTCTTGAAGGCGACAATCGTTCACAGTAATTAAACAATTTCCCCAACCCAGAATTCAAAAGAATTGTATCGAGACTATTATAGTTCGCGAACAAGAAAAGAAAAAAAAAAGACAGGAATTCCTAAATGAATAAAAACAGCCCACGCCATTAACGTCGACCAAAATTCGAATAATAGAAGCATACTATAAGGCTCTTCAAATCAACGAAGCGAACCAAAACCACTGAGTAAACAAAAACAGAAAGAAAGAACGCGCCGAATTCCAGCGAGTTGTGCACTAAATCGAAATTTGGATTGGAAACGAACAATACCTGAATTGCGTAAGAGAGAGGGGGCTAGAAAGCCCCTCTCGCAGATCGACGCGAGGAAGGGAGAGGAGTCGCGCTGCCAAAGCCACAGTGTGCGATGAGTGTGCGTAGCACTGTGGTTTCTAGGGTTTTTGCTTATCGACGAGTGACCTTGACTTTTTATTTTCCCTTTTATTTATAGATACGGCTCTTGTTTTTTTTCGTGGGCTTTAGTCCGTGTTTTTTCTTTCTCTAATTACTGTTATTATTCAGAAGGGAAAGGAAATCAAATAATGATGGCTTTATTATTTATTATTCTGTGATGTGATTTGTGAGCGTAAAATATCTATCAAGAGTCAATATTTAGTTATAATAAAGGAAATATCTATCAAGAGAAAATATTTAGCTGTAATAAAGGAAATATATATCAAGAGTCAATATTTAGATTTAATAAAGGAAATATCTATCAACGGAAAATATTTAGCCATAATAAAGGAAATATCTAATATATTTTTATCTTGAACACAATATTCGAGATCTGTTCAATTTTAAGCCGCGAGATATACGGCGAGGAGTGATGTAATGGTAATAATTGGGTACGAATACGGCGGCTGTAAAAGTTTGGGCTTCTTCGGCCCGTTTGAAATTCTTGATGCCAGCCTGGCAAATTGCAAAACGAACGTGACACCTTTATATGGCGCCTTTTCATCTATCAACACGTTCTAAAATACACACACCATCACGTTTTTTTATTATGTTCAAATTGGTACTATAAATAAATCTTTAATTCTTGATTATTCATATCGAGTTATTACTGTAATTAAAATTGACTTTTAAAATTAAGTTTACTTCCATAATATTATAAAAAAACAAGTGAAACTATTCTTCCTCGTTATTCTTACCCTTAATTCTTCCTTTTGAGAACTATCTTTTTAGCTTTTTTATTATTATGATATCTTAATAATGATAAACTTATATATATATATATATATATATATATTAATTATTTTATTTTCTATCATATTTTTTTCAAATCATATACTTCTTAACAATCTTTTTTAGATTATTTAGTATAATTTGTCAACATTTACATTCAGATTTTATGTATCATCTTCCTTGATACGTAGAATATTTGATATTATAGTGAAAAATATAATTTTATTTACTTTTCTTTTATTAAAATATTGTGTATATATTATCTTTTTTTATTAGGCATATCAATTGTTGCTTCAAGTGTATAGATAATAATATTATCTATCTCCATTTGTCAAGCTTTCGCTTTAAACTTATTTGAATTTTCCTCAACTTTAATAGAGAACTTTATTCAAAAGGTATATATATTTATAATCTTATTATTAACTTATTATCTATTATTGAACATTTAATCTTTTTGACAATTTATTTAAGCGTGAAAGTGTATCAATCAAGAAATAAATAATTAAAAGAATGACTAAGGATAAATTACATACATGTTAATCCAATTATTTTACAAGTTAGTTAAGTTCATT
Source organism: Phaseolus vulgaris (assembly GCF_000499845.2). Lineage (NCBI taxonomy): Eukaryota > Viridiplantae > Streptophyta > Magnoliopsida > Fabales > Fabaceae > Phaseolus > Phaseolus vulgaris. Next base: position 27,212,640 of record NC_023754.2, read on the forward strand.
TACACACAACACACGTAATAATTATAGTAGTAACTAACAAAATTAACCATTTAATAACAATCATAAAGAAACGCTAACATATTTATATAATATACAATATCCATTAAAGAATATTTATCATATGCACCAATCAAATGTCGTCATTAAAATAATCCACCAAATAAATAAGAGACAGTAAAAAAACATAATAAATTCACAATACACTACTATCTTCCAAAATTCTTCTTGTACCTTCCTCTCTTTCCATTATTCATTCTATTAAGATTGATTTTCTCATGTCATCCCTCCATTCATTCATATACTTCACTATCTTCCTTCTTTTTTTTCTTCCACTCCCCTTCAACACCTACATAGCCATTGTTAATGAATGAATCAAGTATCTCAATTGTCTCTTTGTCCCATAAACACAATAAGTCTTTGTCTCTTTGCATCATAGTATTTTTTTAATGATTTGATTATTCTCACCTTCTTCAATTTTTTCCAATTTTTTTTTTCTTCTCCCTCTCGTTGTTTAACCAAAATATTTATTACAATTATTTATATTTGCACGTGACAAAATATTTTTCGTAAAGTGTATAACTAATATTATAATCTTTAACACCCAAACAACTTAATTTATTATAACAAAATAAATACCAAAAAATAACGAAAAAAATATTAAAAAAAACTAAACCTTACTCGTTATTTTGTCCAAAAGCCAAGTAGTCCACCGAAATAAAGGGCACACAACATGCATTTTGAGTATACAATATTGAATATACATTTCTCTTCAAATATTTAGTTTAGTTTCATGACTATTTTTTTTCTAAATTATTTTAGTTCTTTTAGTCAACGAGTCCTAAATTCATTATAACGAATATTTAAAGTTAACTGACCTTATTATATTTAAATAAAATACTTTAATATAATACATATAAAAAAATTATTCATAAAATACAGTAGACCCTTTCTAAGTGAATTTATTTTTTATTTGACATTTTTGTGACTTTTGTTTTGATAAATTTTAATTTGTTTTGTTTTGATTAGGGAGTATATGTATGAGGATTTGAGGGGTGAATTTGGAGTGAGTTGAGAAGAAAGTGTGAAGAAAGTCAGATTGTTTGGATTAAAATGTCTTTAGTGAATTTGTGGAAAAAAATTATTCAATGTGTTGGATGTTAGATGTTTAAAAAAAGTTCAAAATGTAACTTTACAAATTTATCGTTGTCTTTAGAAATAATTAAAAAATAAAATAAAAGGTATTTTTTGTGTATATTTTAGTTAATTAAAATTTTGTAAATTATTTTCAATACCGTTGAATAATTATTTTTGTTTTTGAAAAAAAATGAGTTACTTACCATTATCGAGACATGTAAAGTTGTCATATAAATAAAATTTTCAGTTATAAATTAAATTTTAATATTAAAAATTATAAAAAAAATGTTTAAAAATAATTTGAAATGTATTAAACTACATAATATCTAAAAATATGAAAATATTTCAAAACTACATGAGTATGAAATTTAAGAAAAAATTAATACACAAAAGTCATAACATACAAAATATATAACATTTATCCATCACAAATATATAACTCATTACTGATCATAGAACGCGTACAAAAATTGACATAATTGATTATCAACTCAAAATATAAGGATGATCAATTATGCATTAATAATAAAGTTTAGGATAATCGATTATAGTTGAAAAAATATAACAAAATCAATGTTGATAAATGAAACATTACATGCAAAAGGACACCTAGATGATTTTCCTTTGAAATTCACTCATGTGAGAGAAACGCTCTCCCTTAAATCATCATTTCACTCGCTCGCATTCATTTTGAAGCAAACAAACATCACACTCGATCTTTCTTCTTTGCCAACTGAGGAACCCTTCATCCAAATACAACCTAAGAGTGTAGTTACAAATAATAACAATAAGATAAAATATTTGTCATATTATTTATTATTATTAAACAAAGTTGTTATTATTAGTAGTATTAAAAGAAAGTTGGGTTATGCCAAACTTTTTTACAAGGTAAATTAATCCTAAGTTTGTAGTTAGTTATGTTATGATGTAGTTATGAGATAAGCAAGGATAAGTTTTACAGTGTAGAAAAGACATGAAAATTCAGAATGGTTAATTATTTCAACATAAAAAAGAAATCTTTAATTCTAAGGTAAGTAAGAAGTAGCTAGAAAGAGTGATCCCTGATGCGCTATAGACAAGTACAATCCTCCAAGTATGACAAATAAAATAAGAAAATGTGATGGAATATCACGGGCCATGAAAACCATATCCCAATGTGAAGCCCGAAAGCGAAATCCCTTTATACGTGTCCGTCAAAATCATTTTCCCTAACTTTTCTAATCACTTTTATTCCATCTTCCAATCTACCTTTCCAAAATCCTACCAAGTACCCCAAGCCATTGGTACACTTTTCCCCGCACGAAACTTATTCTCTTTAATTTGCATGCTTTCGACAACAAAGGATTTGTCTAAATGGATAATGCCACCGAAACATTCTTATGATTCTTTTTAACTTTCTTCATGGGTCTTTGTCCTAGCTTTCTTTCATTAAAAAATTAATCAAATGTAACCATAGAAAATATCGAACTTGTCTTTTACCCCAAGGATAAAGATAGTCACGCGCAATTCCTATTCTCCACATAGTTCACAATCTCATTTCAATCATGATGTGCTAGTAAACTTCATCACAATGATGTGATACCATTCTACGATCATCATCACTTTTTTTCTTTTTTTTCTGTTCATTTTGAATATTTGTCTTTAAAATAATCTCTTCAATGCCACCTCTTTATTTGACACTTTAATTACTAATTTATAGTTTAATAGTTAATATATGAAGAGACAATTTTTGTTCTTCTATTTTCACATGTGCCGTACGAGGTTAAACCACCTATTCAATATACATGCACTACAAGTTTTAATTAAAAATTAATTAAAAGTTAACTGTTAAAGGATAAGGAACACTATTGTTGACATTGTATCTAGACGTAGTGTACAAATTGGTACATTGTTCACTCAACTTCTTTTTTTGGTGTACCTCTCTTACTCAATCTTAATGTTTACTTCTCATTCAACTAAAAATTATAATACATGATGACACTATTAATTATTAATATTACAGCAAATATTTCAAAATTTATATTGAAGACAAAAATTATACTGAGCACATATGTCTTAGCTTAGGAAACAAATTTGTAGTTGAGAAAAAAAAATATTGGTGGGTGTACATGGAATCCCAAATTAAGTTATCAACCATTCTATTTTGTCATCACACTATTAATATATTAAGAATCTACTTTTGTCATTATAGAGAAAAAGAGGCAACTAATAATTTATGCATGTACTTTTACTGTTTATTTTCTCATAATTAAAACCAAATGTTATTTTATCTATTTATTTTTCAAAGAGCCCACCCAAAATAATGCATCTCATTAAATTTTATACTGCTTCCTTTCCATGTGTTTACATGTTCAAATCCATAAAGTAAAAACATGTTTAATGGAACTGAATTTTTTTCATTACTCATCATAAGAGCCAGTTAATTAATTTGTTATAATTAAACAATAGTTTTTTTTAATTAGTGACATTAAACTTTATTGACCATTAGTGAGACGTGTTTTTATTTTTTTTATTAGTTTTAATTCTTTAAAGTTATTTTGTTTTAATACATTTATTATTTTAAGTTTAATTCATGATGTACTTGAATAATCAAGGCAATATTACAAAATAGTCTTCACACAAGAAGTTAAACTCCCATAGATATAAGACTTTAAAGGAATATAGACAAAAAAAAATTAACTGAGAAAACATTTTAAATTAATTATAATAAAGAAAAGCCAAATCAAACTTCTTTTTATAACAGGGCAAAAGAAGTATCGTAGATAACTTTTTATACTTTGACCACCTTTGTACCAAGATACTGCCTCTATATATAATTACAGGTAACAATTATCTTAAAACTCTATTACATGTAACTAAAACTTTAATTACTTTTATCTTAATTAATTATATAGCCCCAAAAATATTTTTAAAAAATATCATTAGTAGAATTAAATTATACTAATTTATTTTGTAATTAGCCTAAAATTGATTATTATTTTTATACATGAGTCCTAAAAGAATATTAAATAACTGTGTATTTGTTAAAAAGGTATATTGAAGTTCTATCCATGGTATATTCTCTGTATATTTTTAATGCACTCCGATAAAAAAAAATATTTTGAATTTCTTGACTGAATGATTATTAAGACCTTTAAACTAGAACCCCTTGGAGTTCTTCACTCTTTTAATTTAATTATTGGAGTTCAATCTCACTCGGATTAATTATTTTTTTCCAAAGTAAATTTGAACCAAATGTCATCACATAACTAAATAAAAAAAAACAAAAACAAAGTGTATTATTAAGATAATGTGCTTATAAACTAAAATATTTCCTTTTTTTATAATTTTCCTTTTTAGTGTTCAAAGATTTCATTTTAATGGCGAAACACCCAACACGGGAAGACCATGAGTGTTGAAGTTTGAACTTCAAAAGAAGGAAAAAGCCTTCCTTTTGAATTTATCTTCTATCAGAGAAGATGAAGAAGAAGTGGGTGCACTGCGCACACCTTGGAACATCCAACACGCAGAAGCAATCTCGAAGAAGAAAACTGAATGCATATAAAATTAAACAATAAAGCATAATTAAAAACTGAAAATTAATTTATTTTATTTCTAAGCTTCAAATGTTCGCTGTTACAAACAATTAAGGAGACTCAAAAAAAGATCTCAGGCTAACCCAATAATCAATCAATAGCAAAAGCAAGGAACGGAGACAAGTTTTGTTGTTTTTGCTTTCAGTTTTTCCAGCTTCTTCAAATGTCACGCTTCCAGAAACCCAGTCAACCTGAGGATCGAATTTCTAACCTGACTCAAATCTCGTCCCTTCAAAGTCCTCCCATTCCCGGTGCAAACTGAGAACGCCATTTTTGCCGCCACCCTCCGCCTCACGATCTCATGCGGCGGCGTCATCTCCTCCGTCTCCTCCTCCTCGCTGGAGTCCCCCCGCCGGACCATTCCATCGGGTATATTCACAGGCTTTGAAATCACCACCCTCTGCGGCTGGGAGGCCCCCAACTTGACCTCTTGATGGAGGCTGTGGTCCGAGAAGACAATCTCGGATTCCGTGAACTCCTCAGACATTTGTTTGGGTTAAGATTTTACGAATTATTTTGGGGTTAAATGAGGTTTGGGAATGAAACAGTGAAGGGTTGGGGTTTTATTTATAAGAACGGGGAAGGGATCCTTTTGAAACGTAGATAGTACACTTGGATTGGTTTGTGTTGTCAGATGGCGTCATTATAGATTGTTTCATTCACTGAGTCGGCTCATTTTCCAGCTCCTTATTTTCTCCCTTGTGGGTCCCACTTTTTGTTTTCTTCATTTCAATACCACCACATTTCCTTTTCTTGCAATTAACTCCTACCCTGCCTTCTCTCTAGTTAATCCCAATTTAAAATCACACCAATGCTCTTATCTTAACTATACACGTGGTTCCAAGTTGAATTTCTCCTCTTTTTTACCTTATTTCATGTTTCGGAATCTAATGAATTATTTATTTACATCTTTGTTCAATGCTGAGGTTTAATGTTTATCCAGAAAAAACTATATTGAATTAAGTTAAGAGTTTATGGTTTTCTAAATGCTAACTGCATGATTTCAATGATTGCTGCATCGGTTATGAATTCTGTTATTTTCCAAAGACAAATGAATTTATACACAAAGGTTTGATGCTGTTTCAACTGTTGTTGCATATCATAATTGATAATTGTCGGTTAATTAACTATCTATAACTAAGATGAATGTAGACGATAAGTGTGATTGCTTACATACGTGGTTACTGCTTCATCGTTATCTAAACCTCGTAAAGTTAAAACGGATTTTAACTTAGCGTGTCAAACCATAGTAACTTATACAAAGTAAGATTTCTGACAGAAGACATAGAGACTAGAAAAAGTAGCTGTTTTTTTTGCTACAATCAATGTGCTATGAGTGTTTTGGCCGAAGTATTACTAAAATACCTTTTTTCTTTTCTTTTTAATCCTTTTCAAATGATGACAAAGTAGATGAATAGACCCGACATTAAATCCTGTAATAGAATCTCTATATATTAAACTATTAAAATATTATATAAATAGACACTTTTATAACATTTTTTTTATAATTGAAACTGCATTAACTATTACACGGTTGTAGTTATTACCACACAAAAATAAGTGTTTATAAGAAATTATAAATTTAAGATAATTAATGTTTTTCAAATTTTTTTATAAGTATGAAGCTTTCTTTTATCTTACTATTTAATACATTACTCGTACCATAAGATGTACACAAAAATGGATAGAGGTTAATTCTGAAGTACAGTCAGTGTTACAACTTTTATAATACCCAATAATTAAAAATAATCTTAATGTTCCTTTTAAAAATAATAATTCAATATTAATAACTTTAATTATGATAGGACAATGATTTTTTTTTATAATATTGGATTTTTTCAATAATTCATTTAAATATGGTACACTTTTTTTAATAATTTGAAAATTAATTGTTAGTAACAGTAATTAATTTACATAATTTAAAAATCTTTGAGGATAAATAACTACAATTTTTTTAATAAACTATTGATTAAAGAACTGTAGAGTGCTCTGTAAAATTAAACACTGTAATATTAATAAAAAAATAAATATATTGTTATAAAATATTAGAAAAATTAGTGAAAGTATTTTAGGTAAAAAAAAAACATAACTTACCTGTCATTTCAGTCATTTTGGATGCATCTGACCATTTCTTTTAACCGGTTTATAATATATTTTAATATCTTATTTGATAAAAAAATAAAAATGTCATAATAGGAATATGTTGCAGTGAAGGACCAAGTACACAGTTAAGGACAGTACAAAGTTACAGAATGATCGTACAACGAATTCAATTTTTTTCCATTATAAATTATTTTAATTACATAATTCAGTTGTTAGTAGACATTTTAATACGATAATGCACGTCTTAGTACTGTAATTCTATATTTTATGAGTGAAATAATATATTTTATGTAAAAATATATATATTTATCTCATTTAAAAAAATAATGTTGAGAAAATTGGCATATGGTATAAGATTTGAAATTTTTATTAACAATAAATTTTAAATGGAAAATGATTTTTTTATAGACATATTATATATTTTATTTTATTAGAAATCATGAAAATGTTATATTGGAAGAATAGAACTATGAAAAAGTAATAAAGAGAAAATCAAAATAAGTTGAATTTTTTTTTACTTACTACTAAGTATAAAGCTTTTAGTTGTACTTGAAACTTTCTTATTATGAGATTCCGGTTAGGAATCTATGTTACTAATGTAGATGATTTAAGTTGTGGAATTATAGTTAAGTTTTATGAAGAGTATAATGAAAAAATTTACAAGTATGCATCCTGTTTAAAAAAACAAGGAAAGTTAATTTTAGTATTTAATTAGTTTGATAATTATTTGGATATGTGAAGAATAGGATAGTTGAAATATTATAAATGTTGTAACTAAATTGTGTATAGTATATGAGGTTAATGAAACTTATTTGAGTGTGCACTAAGTATCTTTTCTTAAGAAAGAGGTGATTGTTGAGGTGTTGAGAAACTAAGGTGAGTGATTATTTTTAAAATTATAAGATTATTGATAATTTCTTTCGATAATTGAACCGAGATAAATATAATATAGTTGAAAAAAAATTGTTAATGTAATTATTATAATCCTTAATATGTATTTAGATTTGAACGAGATTTGAAAAGTAATTTGCATTTATTTTTCATAGATGCATTATATTATTACAACTTCTCTTATACTACCAAACAACTTGTCTTTGGTGGATTTCTTATACTCAACTCCTGAATGTTTCGCTGAGCTCATTGCAATTCTTCATTTGAAGGTTTCATTTGTGTTAAGCTCATTTGTAACTCGCTCAACGAATTACCTTTCTTCATTTTGAGGACTTCCGTGTGTTGAGTGCATTTGCGACTCATATATCAGATTTTGAGCTCAAAATGCACATTTGTTTAGAACATGTTCACTTAGCAACATTTATCTCCTCTTAACACTTTGAAGTGAAATTTTGGGGTGTTTTCTTTCTTAGTTTTGCTCATGGCCAATTTTCTTTGCTCATAGGAAACTTTCTATATTGATTCAAAACCACTCAACTACTTCTTGCTTCTAACAAAAATCATTTAACATGGGTAAAGAACTTCAAGTAATTAATTATTTTTATTATAAACATTTTTGAATTTTTAAGTTGGTAACCCTTTTATTTTACAAAAAAAATAAAATTAATTTGTTCAATTTAAGTGTCTAAATCGAGTTAAATCAATACTTACTAATTATACAACAAGTAACATCTTTCAAACAACGAGAATCCACTCAATCAAGAGTTACCTCATAATTATATTCTCTTGTCTAAATGCAATGTGTGATCACTTAACCATATAATAATTCATCTGTTAAAGTTGAAGACATGACGCCATTAATATGATGAGATATTTGCTATAGTTTTACATTATATGTGATTTATATTATAACTCTTTATGGATAAGCTATAATCTTTTACATAGGTTTTGATGAAGGATATGTAAGATTGAATATTGACAAACAATTACGGAAAAAATAAAATAATATACTCAATTTATATATATATATATATATATATATTATTTTTTTATCACTAATACAGTCAACATTAACATATTTAGAGAACAGTGTGAGTCTTCCCTTCCTTCAAATTTTTAATCTCATTGAGATGCACTAATTCATGATTCTTATATCCCTATTTATAAACAATTAAATTGTAATTTGTCGTGTATTAGTGAAAATACTAAAATATATATATATATATATATATATTTAGATGTATTTACAAACTACTATAATCATATTTAATACAAGGATATATGATATTACGAGTGAGAATAGAAACTATTTTATTTTTTCTAACTTGTGATATATACTATATATAAAAGTTTAAAAATTTAGAGTGCCAAAAGTTATAATATATTTATATAATTTTATCTTAGATCTTTTTACATTAATTTATTATAATAAATTTAATTTTCCTATGAATAAGTTAGTTCTTCTAGTGGTACATAATTTGATTCTCTGAAATAATAATAATATTTTGAATTCTTATTTTGTAAATAAAAAAAGTTGGAAGATAATACATCGTTAAGACTATTAATCAATTTTTTCAGCAAAAACTAGTTATAAAAAAAATTAGTGATATTGTATATATCAGCAGCATATGTACCAAATTATAGAAAAATCACAATATTAATAAATGAAAAATTATCATTAATATAATATTTAAGATAATTATAATACATGTCAACAAGCTTACTGGATAAAACATTCTTCATTTACACCATTGATACACTAACTAACTCTTTATGGTATGGGAAAGATTTTAAGAAGATAATATTTTTTACTCATTTTTTAAATTAAAATAGTTGTAGATAATACTTGTAAATTTAATAAATAGTAATTAATTAGAAATTTTGAATCCAAATAATTCATAACCATATTTGGAAAACAGTACACAGGTGGTCCCTACTATTAATTAATTGAATTCTTTTGAAGTTTTTAGTTTATAAATATCGCAGAGAAGAAAAAAAAAAGATTGCATTTACTTTCCATGTTTTGGATGTGCATTCATTTGCGTTTTAGATGAGAAAATGAGTCCGTGGTCCCAAGATCTTTGTTTTCCTTTTTTCTATCTAAGTATTGACAATATTTCCTCAATGTGTATTTATGGGCAACATTATTGAACACTATGCTCTGTTTGAGATATACACAGTTCATGTAAGTATAGTGGTGCAACTTTTTTCTTAGTTCAATGTTTCTGTGTTTGGACTTCACGAGATTATGTCACAAGTTTGAATTATAATATAGTGTTGCAATAGTGTCTTCATAATGTAGATTATAGAATAGTCTATAACTGAGTGATGAGACATGAGTGATGAGACAGAAAAGAAAAAAGGCATTTAGACTAATTTGTTAAATTGAAAAATTTATTACGGACAAAACTAACATCCTAAGTTGAAATGTTGAAAATATTTGTTTAGGTAATGCAGAGCGGAAGAAAGAGCATCGAGATTGAAGTCAACCTAAAAGTTGTTAGAAACTGAGAATAGAAGTAAAAAAAACATCCTACGTTAATTGATATTTACGTGTAGAAAGAGATGTTGTGTTGTTATTAATGAGCATATAATAATAAGATTATATAAAATAGGAAAGTATATTATTAATGAGATGTTATGTATGGTAGCAGCATTGGAAAGCGCAACAATGATTGATTGGGTGAAAAGCGTGGCGATAAAGCTAACTGTATGTGTTTTACTACACCTTCGCGCATCTCAAGCCAAGCCTCCATTTCCCGAGGCCACAATCCTCTCTCTGCCACCGTGGGCCCCACACCTCATCCACATAATACCTGTCACCTCTGCGTACCAGGATTTCCAACCTCACCGCCCACTCATTTTGCAACACGTGTCCCGTGCTGATGTCACGCCCCCACTTTTCCACGTGCTCCCAGGGTTTCTCCTCTTCATCATTAATCCTGCTTCGCTGCTACGTTCCCCACGTCGTTTCTTTGTTTTCGTGCAAGTCTCCACAACACTACTACAATTTTTCTTAACTTTATCTCAATCCTTTTATTTTATCTTACTTTCTTTTCGGTTTTCTCTCTGTTTTTCTCTAATATGCTGCGCAACTCACTTCTCCAAGCAATGTTCCCTTGCTTTTCTCCGCAAGGATCTTGCTTTTGCAAACTTAATCGCCCAATCCTCTTCTCATAATTATTTCCCAGGATCTAATCACTCTATCAAACGCCCCATTGTCAAGCAATTACTTGTTTTTTTTTAATAAAATCACTCTAATTTCTTTTTCAATTTTAACAAAATATAAGTCAATTTTGGAGAATACAATTTCAAAATACGAAGTCTCATGTTTTAATTAATTACACCATTTTTGTATTATTTCTTTTGTTTTTAGCGAAATCATATAGTTAACCCATGACTTCTGTTTTCAATTTTTTTTCAAAAACCCATGTATATGCTTCATCTGAGGGAATTTTCTTTAAATAATTAATCATGACAAAAAACTATTTTAAGTTACATAATAGGTTTTGTAACTAAGATAAGAAAGATTACGTAGAAAAGATGTAAAATCTAAATTATTAATTACTAATCAAGGCGTGTTTCGTAGTGTCGTGATAAAACAATTATTACAAACAATTGCATTTTTACAAACTCGATTTTTCTTTCTAGAGGGACACCCTAATTTGTTCACCCATTTGTATCTATTTTTGACAGCAGTATTCTTCTCTATTTGTACTTCAAGGATACATCATTTATTATACTTTTATCTTATATTTTTATTAAAAATAATTGAATGCACAAATTTTTCAAATTGAGAAATCTATTTACTAAAATTCTTAAATATAGTTGTCACGAAACATACATGCATGTTTTTTAGAAACAAAAAAGTCAGTGCATTAAGAGTACAACTTAAAAAAAAAAATAAAAAAATAGAAGTTGTGTGTGTTAGATATACTGTTTAACTGAAAACAAAAGAAATAAAAATAAAAATTACGTAATCAAAGTATGATTTTTATTTTAATGTTAAAGTCGTGTTTTTAAAAAGCACTTTTTTAATTTGAAATTGTCTTCTTTGTGCTTATCTATTTTCGTAACATTTTAAAATTTGTCATTTTAATAAAATTGGAAAAAATTACACCAATTTTATTAAAAAAATCCAATTACTTCTTAGTTATTACTTTATTATTTTGCATGAGTTGGGTTCGATTCAGATGCGCTCTTAATTAAAGTTATGGACAAGAGACAAACAACAATATATATATATATATATATATATATATATATATATATATATATTTCGTATATCGTTTTCAACCTTGTATGGGAATTCATTTCATACAAAATTAATGAAGTCACACATTAATACGTTAGAAACAAGTTAGAGGAGATACAATACAAGTAAAAGGATTATGAGTTCAAATTCATGAATTATTTGTAGCAGTACATAAGGAAGGCACTCAAGCTATGGAGTCATTTCAAATTAAAAGGAATGGTTAAAAAGGCAAGTATCACATTGATGGGTCCCATGAAATTTAAAAAGGGATATTATATCCTATGTAAATGAAAATAAATAATCCAAGTGCCTCATATTTTAAATTATAATATATAAATAACAACAACCTTTGTTTAACGAGTCAATCTCGTAAGGTTAAATTCAGCATAAATGATAAATTAAATTAAATCTAAAATTCTCCTGGTTGTTTTTCAAGGAACGCAACCATCGTTGTTTAATTAGGAAAACATCATAAAATTGTAAGAACTGCATGGAATGCTAAAATCTGGCCAACAAATAACAAAATTGTAAAGTTGAAGTTCTTCCATTTTAAGCAAATAAATGAAAAATAAAAACTGTTCTTAGCACGTGGGAACTGAGAAAGACAATAATAATTGTAACATAAAAGATTTTTACCCTTTTTTTGTGAATGATTAACCTGTGCTAAATAATTAATCTTTGGGGCATCTAATATGCATGGTTGTCGAAAAAGGCTTATCTGATTATGCATGTGATGGGTATCTATTAAAATTGTATTCTCTATCAGTACAACAATCATAGAAATGGTGAACATGTGACACTGGTAAATGAAATGGATTCGCCTTCTTTATACTCTTCGTTAGATACTCCACACGTGCTGGCAAAACCTTATTTATAAGGGTTTTTAAGAGTAAAAAATATTTAAAAAATTTATATCTCGTGAGTTAAAATAAATTTATTCACAAATTGAAAAATAATAATTTATATATAAAGTAAATAGAATATGTAAACCAATTTTAATTTATAAGTAACTTACTTTCTTTTAAAACTTTTTTTCTAAAATTTATAGGGAGAAACTTGTCACAAGTTCTTTAAGAAAGAAAAATGAAGGAAAAATTTCAGAGTGATTTATAAAATTAAAAATGAAATCGCCCACCGTGGGGCTCGAACCCACGACCACAAGGTTAAGAGCCTTGCGCTCTACCAACTGAGCTAGACGGGCTTTTGATTTTATTTGAACTAACTGTAATTTAGAATGTTGACTTCTAATCAGAATACTTCACACTCTTAACTTCAAATTAATGATAAATATAATTTCATTTTCCCAATTTACATATTTATATACTATAAAAGAATTAAATATTAAATTATAATTACATATTTATATAAAGGTTAGCACTATTATTTTTGTAGCTTTGTTGAGTCTCTAATACGTTGGACATAAACAAAAAGTTTGACTTTATTTTCAATATTGAGCTGGACATATAGTACTGTATAATATATTTGAACTACCAAAACATTGAATCACTTGTTTTGAGGGGATATAACATTACATATTAGTTTAATACTACTACAGATGGTGTAAGATGCTTATGAAGAAAACCACGTCTTAATTTTCAACTGATGAAGCTGTTGTTACTTGGAAGGCAGACATGAAATAAGTTTGCCAAGTACAAATTCTAAAGTAAGGCTCAAGAAATGTGGTGCCATGCCAGTTTTTTGAATCACAATCTTTATTATTTCCTATACTTATTTCCAAAATAAAATAGAATTTTCAGATGCTCAAGCACCCAAGGGTTATGATACATGGTTTATAATTCATTCTCTAAAGCAGAAACCTTTATTTAATGATGATAAAAGTTAGTTTTTGACCAGAAAAAAAGGAATATAAATTAAGAAAAAACTTCTCCCTAAGTAATTTTAGAAGAGAACAAACTTTTCTACAAAATAACATTAGTTTGTACAAAAGCTAAAAATTAAATTTAGAAAAATTATATGAGAGATTTTATAAATTAACTTCGGACAAACTATTTTTTTTCTTCAAAAGGAGAGTTTATAGAAAAAACTCATCCAAATATACTAAAAGAGCATGCAAGTAACTAAATATATGTAAAAGAAATGCAGTTAAAGAGAAGTTTGGCATGAATCCAATATAAAGAAGTGTGTAGATAGATTGGTTTGCAAAGAAGCTCGAATGGAGGATTTTTAAAATTAAAAGGGTGTTTGGAGGAAAATATTGGAAAACTATGAGAAGGGTGGTATGATAAATAACAAAGGAGGTGTAAATAATATTTTACTTTTTATGGGTCAGCCGAGAAAGAAGGCCAGAGCAAACTGAGCCCAAAGGCCCATACCCAAACATGCAGAATTGCAGCAGAGAGAAACACGAAATTAACAGAACAGCGCGCCGAAAATAGTGCATCAGTTCAGAGAATATGCCATAGTGCGTGCAAATTCGTATATCTGACGCCAAGGAAAAATCGACCCAGAGGAGAATAATTTTTTATTTATTTTATTTTATTGGGTAAGTATTAGCCGCAGTATTAGTTTACTGTGCAATCAATTGCGTCGGTCAAAGTGTGTTTCCTTCTACGATGATTTTGTTTCGTGCATGTTCTTATTGTGCTGTTTCTGTTTTGATCAATTTTCAGTTGCTATAACACTGGTTTCTCGAGCTTGTCAAAATGATTAATTTTGGAATAAGTAAGAGTTGGTTTTATATTGCCTATAAAGTGTTCGAAGGAATGCATAAATGAAACTGAAAAGCGAGAACTATTTATCTTTAAATAGTTTGGTTGTCGACTGAAGACAATTTAAATTGTTCGGCGTAAACATAACAACAAAGTATTCTGAAATGTGATAATTTTACAGGTTTAAAATTTAAGGTAAAATAGACTATTCTCTGTCTGGGTAAAACAATTTTTACACTCTAATCACAAACCTTCATATATGTCAGCCAGGTTTGTTAACTCTTACAGAAGTCTTATGAAGGATGTTTTTAATTGGTTTACAGTGTAAAATTTTTACACAGACAGTGTATAGCTATTATATTCTAAATTTAATGCGTTTTATGTGTATACTTAGGTAGTAAAGTGAGTGAGTTCTTAATTTTGAACATGATATGTGTAGAAGATACATGCTATATGTATAATTAGGTTCTGTACTCAGCATAGTGGTGTTAAACAGAAAAACAACTTAAAGATTCTGCATAAAAGTTATGAAATATGAAGAAAATTGTTCTTTAAACTTACTACCAATTCGTGTTCGTCTGAAGGAGTGTAAGCACGCTTCGTTGCTGTTTTTAAAAAGTTTAGCACTAAGAATGAGTTTAGGGAGTGCATTCGTGAAACTGAAGAGATACTGATAAATGACAGGCCATAGCTTTTACAGTAGATCTTGTTCAACGAAAAGGAATGATGGTGTTTGTTGAATTGCAGGGAGTGCAGTTTTGATAACTCTAGAGGGTACTTATCGGTTCGACTCTGTGATAACACATCTCCAAATTTGAAAACCATGATGCCCATGACATGTTTAAGCTCAATTGTTTCTCCTATTCTCCTGTCACGAATATGTCAGGTAATGCTGTTCTTTTCACCAAGAAAAGAGCTGTTTTTGTTGTGATTTCTTATTCTTCTGTTCTGACTCAGGTTAAGATGGATACAACAAGAGCCCTTGTATGGGACAATAAATTATCAACAAATGCAATAACCGTCTCACCGAAGGTAAACAACAAAGAGTTTTTATAATAATTGCATTTCTTTTATTTGGCTTTTGAAATATTGTAATATTCTGCTTTTGATTGTAGAGAAGTTTTATCCACTGCTTGATTAAGAGATCCAAATTTAGCCCAAAAGGTGGTGGTCCCATGGAGAAGAAGTAGGTTTTATTCTATTTTTCATTATTTTTCAAAGAATTCTTGTTTATGTGAATTATTAGTTTTACCTGGAATGCAGAAAAGGGAAGAAGACAACAGGAAAGAAAGAGCACCACTTGTGGAAAAGTAGAGATTCAGCTCAGTCTGGCCAAAAGGCCCTCACTCTTGTTAGAATTGTATGTCACCCTTTTATATCCTTTTAGTCAGAATTTTAGATTTGGGGGTATTACTGGATTCTCCACATTCATCAGCACTGCCATAATCTGATATTTTATCACCTAGTGGATTCAAAATTAAACTTGTTCTGTCAGTACGGGTTGGTTTGCATTTGTTAGTATCTTCAACTGTAACTTACATTTTTTTTATTAAAAGCTTACTGTTGTGATCGGTTAATAGATTGGGCACATCGATTTCCCTCTAACACAGTGATTTATCTCCTTTCTCTTATTTTTCTTCTGGTTTCTGGAGTTTTCTTGAGCTTTTCCACAATTCTTCTACCGATTCTCCATTTTTTACATGTTATTGGATCATATGGAGGCACAGATGAATGTGGAGAAATTGGTGATACAGGATAGGAAATGAACTATTTATTAAATAGAGTAAATTGATTAAAAAAGTACCAAGAAAATAATTTAATTAAAGAACAAAGGAGGGTTCTTTTCATCTTAAAGTATCATGTTGGTTTTGATTTTGTGCTTTATGGAACTTGAAATGGTAGGTTTCTAAACTCCCTAATGAGAAAGAAGCTGTTTATGGGGCATTAGACAAATGGATAGCTTGGGAAACAGAGTTCCCAGTGATTGCAGCAGCTAAGGCTTTAAATTTACTCTATATATTAAATAGAGTAAATTGATTAAAAAAGTACCAAGAAAATAATTTAATTAAAGAACAAAGGAGGGTTCTTTTCATCTTAAAGTATCATGTTGATTTTGATTTTGTGCTTTATGGAACTTGAAATGGTAGGTTTCTAAACTCCCTAATGAGAAAGAAGCTGTTTATGGGGCATTAGACAAATGGATAGCTTGGGAAACAGAGTTCCCAGTGATTGCAGCAGCTAAGGCTTTAAAAATCTTAAGGAAAAGGGGTCATTGGGTTCGTGTAATTCAAGTAAGAACACAACTACTTTAAAGAGCTTCTGTTCTGTATCATACCAAGCTCTTTGTCTTCCTTTATGAATTTTTTAAGAATATTAGACAGCAAAGAATCTTACTGATATTAGTCCTCGTTAAATCACAGGTAGCGAAGTGGATGTTAAGCAAAGGTCAAGGAGCAACGATGGGAACATTTGATACCCTTCTTCTGGCATTTGATATGGACCAGAGGGTAGATGAGGCAGAATCATTGTGGAATATGATCATACATACCCACATGCGCTCTGTCTCAAAGAGACTGTTTTCTAGGATGATCTCGATATATGATAATCATGATATGCCGGATAAGATCATAGAGGTATCCTTCTTTGAACCATTAATCTCACTTCACCTTGCATTAATTTTTTGTTGTTGCAATTTTAACTTGAATCTTCTATGCCTAAACAATTGCGGCCTCACGTGTAAGTTCAGGTATTTGCAGACATGGAGGAGTTGCGGGTAAAACCTGATGAAGATACGGTCAGGAGAGTAGCAAGAGCCTTTACAGAACTAGGCGAAGAAGAGAAGCGGAAATTGGTTGCAAGACGATATGGGATTAAATGGAAGTACATTCACTTCAATCGTGAACGAGTGAGAGTTAGAACAGAAGCATATGAAGATAATGAGTCAACCAATTGAAATATGTATATCAATATGTGCCGATGAGGATACTACTTGTTAAGTTCTACTGCAGCTGCATCAGTGGCTCATCAATCTGATTCATTGCTGTTCATCCAGGTCTAACATAGCTACTGATCAATCAGAGGTTGTACTAAATTGAGGGATCGGGGCTCTGCACCCGAAATTGAAAACGACAATGTTGTAATGTATATATACTTAGTTAGCTAGGCATGTATTCAGAGCAAAACTTGTGAATATATAATATTTGATATCTACACTCGAAACTAGTTTCTTAGTTCTGCATATACTAATTTGTGTTTAGGTATATTCTTGAAACTGGATCAACCTAATGAACCTGACAATTTGAATCAAATTAAAGTGTTTTTGTTTTTCACTTCACAATCGTGTCGAACTTGTACCAAACAGATTAAATCTGATCCCTATTGATTTTCGATTCATACTTTTTAAAACCAAACCACTGATTACTGATTGGATTCCATAAGTTGGATTTTCGTTTTACGTTTAGGCAACCAAAACCAAAGTAACGCCGTCCTTAGTCCTTTCCAAAGTATTCTTTTAGGAGTAATCTAAAGAATGATACAGTTGATACAATTTTCAGCACAACCGTGCGTGGCTGCTGAAAGAACAGTGTTTTAAGACACGAAGAGTTGTGATATGTTCTCTGGCTGCACAAACTTCTATTTCTATTGTATTTTCTATAGCAATATTTTGCATTTAAATATATCAAAATCTTTATACAAAAATACATAAACAATTGTGATACACAGAATTAGGTATGAGCAATGCCATCTCATATGAAACAGGCAGACATAGGCACAAAGTTGTCTAAACATTTACATATACTACAGCAATATATGATGTACATATCTCTTTTTTTTTTTTCAAAAAAGAAGGCAAAAAACCTTACAGATAGAACACATAATAATTTCTTGCAAATTCCATGGAGACAGTCTTCGATACCGTTAGGTTTAAGGGGTAGAGGGAGATTGTAAAAGATTACCATTTCAAACAGTTTGTACAATTTCAAATCATTTCATTTATACATATCAGAAGTATGTTACCTTTAGAACAGATAGATATGCATATGAAATGCCAATGTATTTTCCAACCATTGCAATTCTAACCTCTGAGGAGCGTAATAATGGTTGTAAGGTCAACATTGGCCACTATTCAGATAAATCAATATCTATATACATATTTTTTTTTTCTTTAGATGATACATATTTGAGAAGTTTGACACTCACAGTTTCATCACATGTCATAAATTTTTGTCCTTAGAGTCCACTCCTTCAAATTAGGCTCTGCAGCAACAATGTAAATGATAAAGGAACTAGTTGCAAAATACACAGACACTTTAACTAACAGCTATTACGTAACCACATTTTCAGAAAACCATAATGGATTAGGAATAGTTGTGGGGAAATGGAGGGGGTTAACTCCAAAATAGAATGAGTTTATCAAGCCTTTTTACTAAAATTAATTTCGGACAAATAATTATATATTTGTTACAATTTATTACAAATTATTTAAGATTTTATTTTACAAAGACAAGTTTTAGACAACATCATAATTAATATATATATATATATATATTAAAAATAAAATCATATAATAAATATATTAAAGTTTTCTTAAAAAAAATTCATATTTTATTTAATTTATATTATTGTTTTAATATTAAAAGAATTCAATTAAAGAAGTATTTAAAAGTATTAACAAGTTTTTCACTGATCTAGTGTATCACATATCATATCGTATAGTATAATGAGTTTATTATTGTAATTTTTTTAATATCTTGAACCAAAAGCTTTTCATGATAACAAAAAAAATTGTAATGCCTTCATGTATCTTGGATAATTTAAACCATGTTTCTACAATACTAATTACATCCTCTGATAGTCTAGGACATGTGTTTTTGATACACATTGTGTTAAAATTTTCCAATTAATTCACACTTAATGTGCTACTTGTGTTAAAATCCTTTTTTGGGAGGACAATTGGTTGAGTTGTGGAGCGTTGAAGAGTGTTTTTCCGAGAATTTTCTCTCTTAGTGTGACAAAAGGTGCAAAGGTAGCTGAATTAGGGAATTGGATTGATGGTGTTTGGGTGTGGCACTTTGAATGGCGTAGACCCTTTTTTGAATGGGAGAAACCTCTGGTGGAGCAGTTCTTTCAGTTACTACAAGGGGCGAAGTTGGAATCAGGGAAGGCAGATTGCTGGATTTGGAAGGCAAGGGGGTTTCATACTTTTATGGTTAACTCAGCCTATTTTCAGGTTAGGTAGGATAGAGTTGGAGAGGTTTCTCCAGTTTACAGTAAGTTGTGGAGGTGCAAAGCTTTGCCTTCCGCTTTGGTCACTGCTTGGAGGGTGATGGAGAATAAGATTGCTACTAGGGTAAATTTGGAAAGGCGAGGGGTGGTGGTAAAGAATCTGGTGTGTGGTTTGTGTGGGAAGGTGGAAGAGTCGTCATGTCATCTGTTTTCCGTCTGCGAGTTTACCTGGCGGATGTGGTGTCTTTGTTTTGAGTGGCTTGGAGTGTCGTTTGTTATTCATAAGGACCCTTTGGTAAACTTCCAACAATTCAGGTTGTGTTCGGCTTCTGATGTGGTTAATGACGTTTGGGGGGCGATTTGGGTTGATGTTGTGAGTGGAATTTGGAGACATAGGAACTCGGTGACCTTCGACAGGGGCGTGGTAGATGCGCTCGAGGTATTTGCACTGGTACAGGTAAATGTTTGGTCTTGGATTTTTGCAAAGTCCTGTTGTAATTCCTTTACGTACCCCAACTGGGTTTTGAACCCAGTGGATTGTATGAGGCTGGTTGTTTAATGCTTTCTTGAGTAGCTTTGGTTGTTCCTTATTTAAGTAGGAAAGTGTTCCTTGGTTGGAGGTTGGTAAGGTGCTAGCTATTTATATATAAGGGTTGGACCACTCCTGAAGTAGTTCCCATTTATTTATTTTTTATTGCTGATAAGAAAAAAAAAACTTGTGTTTTCACTCATAAAATTGAGTTTCTACACATTTTGTTCATGACATCCAGTCTACATTGTTCATCATGCTAGACAATCTAATGAATGTACTCAACGAATAAAAGTTTTTTTTATCGCAAGAGTTAAACTTAATCTTCTAAACACATATTTTTTTAAAAGGTCTTCAATCAAACTAATATTATATAGAAAATGAAAATAATTAAATCTTGATGGTTTATGAAATGTTCTATTTGTCTATTTTTTCGATTTATCATTAATCCATATTTTTCTAAATATATTTTTCAAATAAATATTGCAAATATATTTTTTAATCTATTATGAATACTTTTCATTTTTTTTAAACATAGTCAATTTTAATAAATTGAAAATCTAAATATTTAGTTTTAGTATTTGCATTATCGAGAACAAAATAATTTTGTCATTATCTTTTTTATTTATTTTTATATTGTAAATATTGATGAATTAGTTTCTTAAACAATTCCAAACAAAATCAAATTATAAAATTATAAAATGAGTCTTTTATCTTCACCATCTACTACAAAATATTGTCTATTGCAAAATTTAAGATTAACATATTCAATTATCAAAACACATATTCATATAACTATATAAAAAAATTGAGTGTAAACAACAACAAAAAAAAGCAAGCCAAATAATTTTACAATGTTCCATACCATTTGATATCCACATTTCGTTTATCATACCACCACTTTGTCTTCATTATTATATATATAAATTTATTTTCCTCATAAAATATAATATATTTAATTTGATGATATTTTTATATATTATGTATGATACTTTTATATAATATAATTTTTTTTTATTAACGAATGTTAAATTCCCTGTAAAAAACCACGGGTACAAAGACTAGTTCTATATAAAAGACACTGCCACTGGGCTTCTTACAACGGTATGTTCGTGCGTCCATGCATACCAACCAAAGTAGTAATCATCTTGGCCGTGGTTGGTTAGTATCTGACCCCTGTTTGCTGTCACTGTGATGATGAACTTCCTTTTCTGCCCAACATCCTTAAATTTAAGGATATCTGGAGTGGCTGTAATGGAGAATTCCTTTGGTGAAAAGGCACTGAACTTGTAAACACTCCTTCTCCTACCAACATTGGTGACTGTCCTCTTAATAGTCCTAGTGTAATTGAGTTGATGGATTTGTATAGATGGATAGTTGAGTTCAAAGGATTCAGGAAGTGACTTTGGACAGTTATATGTAATGTTGAGTTTTTTAGTTTCTCCAAATCTACAAGTATAAAGAAAGTAGTCATTGTAGGAGGCATCATAAACTAGACCAGGATCTGCTGCTCTTTTGGGGTTGAAGTGGCCAGATCCCATTGCAAAAGGTGTTGCAAGATTTCCACTTTCATCAACCATTGGATGTCCAGTGTTGTCCGTTGTAATGGCTGCAAGAAGAGAAAAGAATCCAGATCAGGAAAATTGGGAATGCTATTGTTATAGACTTTTATTGCATGATGAAGTTAGAGTTTAGACTTGGTAGATTAAGAGTTGGATCATGAGCATGTTGAAGTTACCTGTAGTCATGAGGGCAGATCTTATAGCAACACTGCTCCAAGTAGGGTGTATGGCTTTGAGAAGAACAGCTGCAGCAGCAACATGAGGGCAAGACATTGAAGTTCCAGATAAGATGTTGTATTTCACCACTCGTTTGTCGTTATATGTCATTCGTGTGGGGCCATCTTCCGCGGTCCATGCTGCTAATATGTCTACTCCTGGGGCTGTAATATCAGGCTGAAAGTGAAAAATGATTAAAGAATTTTGATGTTACTTTGATATATGCACAGGAGATAAAGATAAATCAGTTGCATGATGACACAACACAAGGTTTCAAATGTAATGTTTAGTGAAGTATTTTGAGACAACTATGGCAGATATATTATCCAAAAAAAACAAAGGACATTGAGACAGAGTAGTTATCAAAGTATTTTTGTAAAGACAATAGAAAAGGACATAGATAGAGTGAAGAAATGATGAGGGAATTAGTACCTTGAGAATATTGTGGTCAATTATATTTGGACCCCTGCTAGAGAAGGAGGCCATGAAGGGTGCTGGTCTTGTTTTTAACACTGTTTTTCCTGGTAGAAATCTTACCATTGGATTTGGGGTAGAATGGATATAGTGAATGAGTTTTAAGGCATTATGATAGGACACTCCAGTGGCTGGAATAAAATGAGGATCAGAGGGTACATCATTTCCATTTAGTTGATTGTTCCCAAGGACCAAACCAACCCCCCCAGCCCTTTGAATTTCTAAGCCTTTTTTTAACCTTCCACCTTGCCCTCTAAGACAGAGAACTATCTTCCCCCTTGTCTTGTTAGGTTCAAGAGTATTGTCCAAGCAGAACCTACATGGTTAATTAAACAAACCTTTTCAATTTTATATTAGTCACATAATCAAAATCTATCAGAGAAAATCACCAAGTGCAGAAAATGTACCCAGAATTATTACGTGGCAAGCCTGGATGTTCAACATCATGAGCAAGAACCAATGGGTAAAACTTGTTTCCCATGTGGAGTGGAGTAATTGATCGACCCTGATATAAACATGGAAAACGAATCAAAGTTAATCATGTAGCCCCATATACACTATACATTTTCGAATCTTGTATTTTACAAGAATTGAACAAGATGGATCGTGTGATTTTGAGAAATTCTGTACATAGAATTAGCGTTGGGCCAATTGTGTTTCAATTTTCAGTATCGGAATCTTTTTAACCGGTCCTATGAGTTCTTTAATTACCAATTATCGTATTTTTTTATTGAAAATATAAACACGTAAATTTTTTATTTTTGGACCGATAAAATTCACCGATATGTGTTTTGAAAGAAAATTTTGACTGTTAAAAACGATAGATTCATTTTTTTTATCAAAGCAAAATTCTAACAGTATATCAACTCTACCCAATTTTACATAACTAAAATTATAATGATAATTTCACGTCATCTAATATCTGGGTTTATAAAGTATACGAGTAATATTATTTTCCTTTATTTGATAATGATTAAAACGAAGAACGATGGGCCAAACTTCTATTACAAATGTTCTGTTTGATCTTAGAATGAAGAGTAATTTATGAAGATTTCCTAAGACATAAAGTGGATAAAGAAGTGTATGCACCATTTTCGAATAAAAACAATAACAAGTGTGTTCCCAGCAATGTGTATATATATTTGACCCATTTTTACTTCACATAGACATGCAACCAAACACAGTATTTATAAACTTAACTGTTTACCTCAATGACTGTGCCAGTGCTGAGCTTAACAGGAGCAAGAAAGGAGCGATCCACTGTGCTGGCACCAACAGTGATGATCCATGGTGCAGGGTTAGACAAAGTTTGAGGTGTAGGGCCAGAGTTACCTGCACTGCACACTACAACAATGTTTTTCCTCACAGCATGCAATGCACCCCTAGCAATCGCATCCTCTTCATAAGAAAGTGGAGAACTGAAGCCAATGGAAATGCTTAGAACATCAACACCATCACCAATGGCATCATCTATAGCTTTGAGCATGTCAATGTTTGTGCATACGTTCCCTTCATCTTTTGACTGTCCCTTAATTGACCAACATGCTTTGTATATGGCAAGACGGGCCAAAGGGGCCCCACCTATGGCTGTGC
Source organism: Phaseolus vulgaris (assembly GCF_000499845.2). Taxonomy (NCBI): domain Eukaryota; kingdom Viridiplantae; phylum Streptophyta; class Magnoliopsida; order Fabales; family Fabaceae; genus Phaseolus; species Phaseolus vulgaris. The sequence goes on from NC_023754.2 coordinate 27,236,867, forward strand.
CCTTGGCATAGCCTCCAAGGGCTGAGGCATGGGCCACTGCACGCCCCGCAACTATTGAAGCTGTGTGTGTTCCATGACCATCTTTGTCACGGGCTGATTTGTAGTCCTCTTTTTCATCTAGAGGCCCATATTGACTTTCATAACCACGCAAGTAGTAACGAGCTCCCACAATCTTTCTGCACCAAATATGCAAACTTCATGTTAATTACGGATTCATAAAAAATCACATGGAAAAAGGCTAAGAATCTCTCTTGTTTTTATTAAGTACTATTAGTACTATTTAACATACTATTATATTATGGGATGTCTCTTTCACGTGACTTTTCTGCATATATTTGCTAAGTTGATGAAAATAGTATGACACACTAATGGAATGATCAATCTATAGCAAAGAAATTTTAAGAAGCCAAAATGACTTTTAAATTTAAGAGTTTAAACAGAAATAATGTAAATAGGAGAACAACATTTTATTTACTTGATTATTTTTATACTTTTGATTTTCAATCTTTTAATGCGATTAAAATGTATCAAAATTAATTTCAATACGAATTAAATTAAATATATTCACAATTAGATATAATTATAGAGATAATTCAAATAAAAAAAAAGATAATAATACATTATTCATGGAGTCCTACCTAAATTAATTAATTAAATACAAGATATAAAAATCAAGTTAAGTACATCCGTTTAATTTATAAATGATTACTGATGTGTTAATTATTTTTAATTAAAAAAAATAGTATAGATGGATTGAGTATTTATCAATAAGAAAATGCTATGGATTAAATTGAATTTTTATGAAATGAATTGGGATGGATAAAATAGATTAATGGTTTTTTTTATCTGATGAATTATGTAAGATAAAATTTATCTAATTTGTCACTCTTATTGAAAAGTGACATTCTATATAGGTAATGTGCTGGAAAAAGAAATACAGAAAAAAGTTACAGAAATTACTATATGATTTTATTGTAAAAATATAATATATCACAGTCAAAAGGCCCAGTCAGATTCAGAAACATCACGAGTAACACCAAACAAAGACTTGTCAGAACTGCATAATTTTCATAGGGCTATCATCCCAATACATACAGATGAAAATGTTGTCCCCTAGTTTACATGCCACTTTTTTTCTCTCTCAGTCACATGTTTTGGTGTTTTGGCATGCACTGACCATTTCAGTGTAGAGCTTTCAATAATTATACATTTTTCTTTTCCTTCAATCATCTTCTTCTAGACTATGGAAATGGTACGCATAGTCCACACCACAAGCCAAGAGAAAAGACATTGACACAACAAAAAGAAAAAAGGAAAGAAAGAGATAGATACACAAACACAGGTATACATGTAGAGAAACTCACGAGATGCAGAATAAAAGAAGCCAAAAACAATTAAGTCAAAAGGACAAAAAGCTAGAAATCATATGTATCTAGACTAACAACCTCTAAGATATTCTATTTAGAATTTAACCCCACCTATCGCTAAAGGATTTCAAAATACCTTCTTTATCATTTTCTCAGAAAATTAATACTATATGTATAGGAAAAGAAAAAGAGAGAAAACCATGTAAATGTAGTTGTATGTTTCTCAAAGGTTCTCTAAGAACAGTAGGTCTATAATGTTTTACTTTCAGTTAAATATGTTTTTCTTTATTTTTTATAAAAATATAATATCTCACAGTATTATACACCTTGACAATGACATAATCATAATTTATGCAGCAACGGATGGTGAATTGAACTTTTACTTTAGTAATATTTAAGCTATTCGTTAGTGTTCAGTTCAAGATTAAATAAATGAAGAAAGAGACCACTAGTGCTGACTAAACTTATAAAGAAAACCATTCAAAGGTTCCAAAGTTCATTGAAGAACTTTCATATCAAAAGGCAATTGTCTTGCCATTTTATAATACATGTAACTATAATGAAAAAGCTACACTAATAGCTTATTCAGAAATAACAAATTTAGGGCTCTATTTTAGAAACTACCATCACTACCCTTCAAGAAAAAGCAATAATATCAAACTACTTATATTTATTTCCTGTGAAATATAACTTACGTTTGAATATATGTCTGCATAACTATTATTATATATATATATATATATATATATATACAAAAAAAAAATTAGAAGTTCAGGTTTGGTATAAAGAAAAAGCAACGTCACCTATTACACTGAGATGAACCGAAAGCAGTTCCATTTTGGCATTCTCCTTTCCATTTTTTTGGAACAGGCTCCATCCCTTCATCACTGAAGCTCTTTGAGTCTGGCCACACACCTGCAAGTAGAAGCACACTCATCACATTTTGACACGCACATACTAATTAACTCACATGCTCACTGGTTTGATGCTACTGATTAGTTATATAATAGAGTAAAATGAGAACAGCCACACCCATAATTAGAGTAATGCTATTACACAGAAAGAAAGGAAAGAAAAATGCGAATAATATATAGGTAATATGATGTTAGTTAGAGATACAAAGAAATAAACATTGTGGAAAAATGTTGTATGAATAACATTAATATTTGTTTAATTATTTTCAAGATTAAACCATAGACATATAAGGAAGACATTTATACTGATAAATTACCATTATCAATCATTCCTACTATGATATCTTTCCCATATTGTGCTCTGCTTTGCAAGTCTCCATTTGTGTGATTGGAGATTTCTTCCCTTGGATTTAAATGCCTATCCAATCCCACGAATTTCCATGATCTGGTGGTGTGCAAAGAGTAGATCCTTGCCTGGTTTTTATGCACAAAAACCACTCCCTCCATTTCTGTCCATGTTTTTCTTTCCAAAGTTAGACAAATATATAACTAAAAAGAGGGTTAAGAAGAACTAAAAATTAAAATCAAAACTGTTAAAAAGTTATCCAATTTTACCTGAGAGCTCATTGGCTTCTTTTGGGGTAAGCAATGCTGCAAAACCATTGATACTATGTTTGTAACTATAAAGAAGGGAAGCTCGTGCTTCCTCCTCAGTTTCTTTTACAGAAAGCAAAAAATCGTGATGGGTATTCTCAACTTCATGTGTTTTATCACTATTGCTGTGATCTCCGAACAACTCAACTAGATAAACCTGAGAGAATCCGAGAAAAATTGTTTCACATAGACTATAATCCACATGGAAAACCAGAAGACAAAAAAAAAAACTGAGAAGGATAGTAGATGAAAAATGAAAGACCTGCTTGGTGTTGCTGCATGAGGCCAAGGGAAGTAGAAGGAGGAGAAGTGAGAAGTAAGTTGCTGAAATAATGCCCTTAATTGCCATTTGTCTACAAATGAGTTTGATAATGAGATATTTATATTGAGGTTATACCAAATGTTTCAGTGCTCTTATCTCTAGAGTTTGAACCTAAATGTATGGTTCGGGATTAAACGACAAGATTTTAAAGGAATGATATTTTCATAGGTCTTTCCTTATAAGACATAACTCTCGTGATCAGTGATATATATATATATATATAAAATGTTGACTATGTAGGACTAAATTAGTTTCTGTCGAAGATTCCCTGTATATTAGCATGATTCAGAAGGATTTGATACATTTATAAGGATTTAATAGATTAAATGTATTTTAGGAAAAGGAAGTGTAACTACTATAGATGCGTCTTTATTTCTATGTTTTTGATAAAATTCATATTTATTTATTACTAGAAATGTAAATAAGAGAAACATAAATACATACTAGAAATAAAATATATTTAAAGAGTCTATTTATTATACCCTTTGATCATATAAAAAAATTATTCTAATATATGTCCTTTTTTTGGTATTATTTTAAAGGGATGAAGTTATTTTGTGCCATTTGTGGTGCTTGAAAATTTAAGAAAGAAATTAGTATCTATAACTATTATTTTCATTTTCTTCCCTTTTTAAATATTTTAGTTTTTATTTATTTATTATTTTCAAAGTTTCAGATGACATTAATTATTCTTTTTTGTTATTTATACCTTGATTCCTCACCTAGTTTTTAATTAGCTATTGTAGTTATGTATTTATTATATTGATGTAAAAGTCATATTAGTAAAATAATATTTTATAATAAGTAATTTTGCTCACACATAACTGTTTTCTATAACTGACAACTTCTTTAAGAAACATATTTTTACGAGGTTTAGAGCATTTGAATGCTCTATTTAATTATATTTGTTTATTCTTTATAAAAAATAATATTTTATAAATATTTCATTTAGATTAATAAAAAATATTTTTTTAAAAAAATCTTAAACAACACTTAAGAAAATAAACAGATAATAGATAACTTTATATTCCTCGTGAAATGGATGCACACGTACAATTTTATTAATCAAAAGTAATTCAGTATTAGTATCTTATATGAAGATTATGCACATTATATATGCATTATATTGTAAAGGATATAAGAATGGTATAGATGAAAAATAGTAAAGTATTAATTTTAAAATAACTAAAACTCACCTAGAGAAAAAAAATCTATTTAATGTATAATTCTGTCAAAAATTAATTTATGTATAATTTTTACATTAAGGTATAAAAATAATAATAAAATATTTATTTATCTAAGATTTATTAGGATTTTTAATTTGTGAGTAAATATTGTCACAAAATTAGAATCGAATTTTACTTTCTTTGATGTAATTAAATCTAAACATACTTAGAAAAAAAATTTAAAAAATTAGTTAAATACTTAGAATGATAATAAGAGAAAAAATGTGGTATTAGCATTATTAAAATTTCGTAACTATTCATTATATATATATATATATATATATATATATATTTTATATTTTCTATATTAAATAAAATAAAATTTTAAATTAATTAGTTAACACCATTACATATGTCAACTTGTTCTTTGGATTAATTAGGAGATACAACTTCTTTAGGATTAATCCCATGTATGATCACTGACCTTTTCACGTTTCACTTCTCTTTTTTTAAGAAATTCTTTTGTAGTTGCAAATAAATTCTTCAAAGGACTATGGCATTTTGAATCCTTTGTCAGATTTATTGCTTTACCATAATCAGATAATCACAATGATATTAGAATATCAATGACAAAGTCAAGGATATACTTGATATTCAATACAAAGCATAAGAAGGAATAAAAACAATTTGTATTTATTTAGAATTTTAAATATTTTTAAAAAAATAATTTCAAATTTTTATTTAAATTAAAAATTATTTATTTAGAATTTTAAAAAAATTTCAAATTTCATATATTTCAGATTTTTATTTAAATAAAATATTAAAACATTTATATTTATTTAAGATTTTAAATAGTTTAAGAATTTTATATTTTTCCAAAATTTATTTAAGTAGGATATTAAATAATTTAGAATTTATATATATCTTATATCTTTGAATAATTTAATAATTATATTTATTTTAATTTTTTTTTATCTAAGTAAAACATTAAATAATTCAAAATTTTGTATTTATTTTTTATTTTGAATAATATAAATTTTTTATTAATTTCAATTTTTTTATTTAAGTAGGTCATTAAATCATTTAAAGTTTATATTTATATTTTATTTTAAACAATTTAAGATTTTTTTTATTTCATATTTTTATTTAAGTAAGATATTAATAATTTAAGATTTGTATTTATTTTTTATGTTGAATAATTTATAAATTTTATTTATTTAAAAAAAATAAGTAGGATATTAATAATTTAAGATTTGTATTTATTTTTTATTGAATCATTTATAAATTTTATTTATTTAAAAAAAATAAGTAGGATATTTAATAATTTATGATTTGCATTTATTTTGGATTTTGAACAATTTAGGAATTTTATTTATTTCAGATTTTTATTTAAGTATGACATTAAATAATTAATAAGTTGCATTTATTTTTTATTTTGAATAATTTAGGAATTTTATTTATTTTATATTTTTATTCAAGTAAGAAATTAAATAATTTAGAATTTTTATTTATTTTTTATTTTGAATAATTTAATAATTTTTTTTTATTTTATATTTTTATTTAAGTTGGATATTAAATAATTTAACATTTATATTTATTTTGGATTTTGAATAATTTAAAATTTTATATATTGCAGTTTTTTATTTAAATAAAAAATAAATAGTTTATAATTTATATTTATTTATAATTTTGAATATTTTAAAAACTTTATAAATTTGATATTTTATTTAAATAGTACACTAAATAAATTAGACTCTGTATTTATTTAAGATTTTAAATGATTTAAAAATTTTATTTACTTTACATTGTACTTAAATAGGAAATTAAAAGTAGAACATTAAATAATTTAAATTTTTTTTTGAAATTTTGTTTTTAAAAGGAGAGTTTTTATTTTGTATAACAGTTAGACCTAAAGTAGTTAACTTTTTTTATTCGGATACACAAAGAGAATATATAAAAAAGACAAAATTAATTGGAAAAAAACAAAAGCTTTAAAAACAAAGTTAAAATATTTCCAGAATCATAGAGGTGAAAGTACTAATGTCAGGTCTGACAGGGCATGCGGTCAAAGAAGGCACAAAGGGTTCTGGGTTGTAATATGTTATTCTTTCCATCTAGAAAAATCAAAAATAAAAATAATAGAAAAAAGAAAATAACTTGAAGTTTAAAACAATTGGTTCGAGTCCAATGAATGTGGAGAAATAAGATAAAATTAAATGGAGTAAAACATTTCCTTCTCCAAACTATTATATATATATATAATTATATAATGTTATTGATCTTAACTATTATATAACAGGAATAATTACACAAATTTCACATTTAATTATAGATTTATTTTTCTATCTTTAACCGTTCTATGAAAAAAAATATTTTATCCATTTTTTTTCTAGAAAAGGGAAGATAAAGACGTGGTGAGGCTCAAATTTCTCTCTTACCAAAGTTGGCACAATTGCTTGCATAAGCAACCCTTCCCCTAGTGTTTTCAACTGTTCTTTTAAGAGACTCTGAATCTTTTCACATCATTCACAACTTTAGATTCCTTGTTAATAGCTAGATTGATGTCACTTTCAACACAATTTAAGCCGTTATTTAGAAAAATAATAATGTAAAGAAAGTGAAAATTGACCTTATTTTAATAAGAGTAAGAGTGAAGAGGTTAAGGAAATGAAAAAGTTGTTAAAAATATGTGAATAATTTTATTGACATGATGATGAAAAATGATTGTTGTTACTTGATGTGTCAGTGAGATAAGTTGCATAGTGATACTTAACATAAAAAATTTTATTTAAAAAAAGTGTAGATAGTAACTACATAAAATGGAAATCTTATCCTACTACATATGTATTCCAAATTAACTATCCTGTATATTACTCTCTGTGTCAATACATCATCCATTTAACATTGTTAAGGACAATTATAATGAGTCGTTTTAAAAATAATTGAGATCAGATTGAATATTTTAGAAACTAGAAATAACATTGATTTGTGACCCTTAATATAGAGACTAAATAGTAATTAAACCTAATTTATAATATTAAAAATAAATTAATAAAAAAACTCACGTTATTTTTTTGTTGTTATTATTTTTCTTATTATTTATTTTACATTGTAATTTAATTGTGTTATATATATATATATTATTTGAAGTTTTGTGTAATTTGAAATTTTGTTTAAATGTTTTATAATTATTTATTTAAATTTTACTTTATTTTTAATTTCATTTTATGAAAATCCTTTTTCTACACTTTTACATATATAACCGAATTCGCATATCATAAACGGGAATAATTCTTTAACTAAATGAGGATAGTAAATGTAGATAAGGTATAATCATTAATATTAAATTTATTTTAAACACAAACAAAATAATAATTTTACAAAATTTATTTATTAAAAAATTAATTTTATCGATCACATCAATAAAATTGTTCCCAGATTTTTAACAATATAATAGAAGAGACTAAGTTAATTCGTTTTAAAGATAGTTAGGACCTCATTAAATATTTTAGAAACTAGGAAATAAAATTGATTTTTGGATCTTAATATAGAGATTAAAAAGGTATAAATTAATTTTAATCAAATATTAAATTTTGATTTTATTATTATCATTTTATACACATATTTATGAGTTTATTGTTATTATTATTATTATTTTAGTTTTTATTATTTTATAGTTATTAATGTTTTTTTATTCATTTATATTATAATGTAACATACTCTATTACCATATAAATATAATCAATTATATTATGTCATATAAATATGATTGATTATCTTATGTTATATATAATTGATCATGTTTATATAATAATAATTAATATGTTATGTTACCGAGGTGTTAAAATGAGTTGATCAATTTTAACATACATTGAGTTAAAAATGAGTTGACTTAACTCAATTCACTTTTTAGTGAGTTAGAGATTTTGTAAACCCATTTGATCTATTAAGGGTTAGTATAGAGATAATAAATGAATCAGTATATGTGGACATCACTTAGAACTCGTCTCATACACTTTCCTATTTTAAATTACTAAAATATTTTTAATTTATTAGGTATCCTAAAAACTTATATTATACATTTCATAATTTTTATTTTTTTTATAATATTTTATATTTGTCAAACTTTTATTTCATACTCTTATTTGATATACAATTATAATATTTTCATGGATATTTAATATTGAAAAAAAGAAGCGTGTATCTTTTTTATATTAAATACTTAATAATATCATATTTAAAAAAAATATTTATTTTAAAAATATGGATGAGACACTCAAATCCACACTCACTCACTTTTCATTCCTAGTTGACTCAATTAAGCATGATTTGCTCTACTAACTTATTTTATATATTTATTATAGTATAATCAAAAGAAATTAACTCTACTTATTATTTATATCAGTACAATCAAAATATTAACTTATTAGGTAAACAAATAAATTAAATATCTAAACTATTAAAAAATTATTAAAGAAATATTCTAATCTTTAAAAAATTAAATTGTCAACCTATATAGTTAGAGAATTTAAACAATAAAAAAATATTTAAAAAATAAAAAAATTGTCTTGATGGGTTATGAATCAACTCTTCTCCAATCTAATTCAAACTCGTTTAACCTAAAAATTAAGTGACTCAAGTTTAATTTGATCCATATTTAAAATATTTTTATTTTTTCCAACACAATCAATTCAAAATCTGTAGTGACATACTTGAACTCATTTTTATATACGTTATTTTTGTCATAAAAAATAAAAGTAAAAATTTATCAGGTAAACTGAAGAATAAATTATAAAATTTTGATGTCATTTTTACTCCTTACGTTATATATGTTATTTTTTGTCATAAAAATAAAAGTAAAAATTTATGAGGTAACCTGAAGAATAAATGTATAATTTTATATTTTCCATGGTGAAAGGATATAAAAATTATCTTTCATTCATTCTCACATTTCATTAAGTTTCGTCATTTTTTAATCCACGTCTACCGTATATCAGTGTAACATACACAACCTTAATGTTAATAACATTCTTTTAGTTTCCAGAACATGAACACTAACAAAATTGAAAACTTAAACTAGTATATGTTCGTAGTGTGTCAGAAAGATAGAAAAGAGTGCTAGAGATAAGGAAACTTAAGAAGAAAGAAAATGAAATTTTTTATTCGTGACTGGTTCAAAGTGAGAGAAGAAGATAAACTCAACGCATCATAAACCATAATCCAGAAACACCTTTGACTCAGAACAATTTCCAAGAGACAATACTACCTTCTAAGTTAAACAAGTTAATGGAACTTAAAAGCTTGCACTTTAGTTCTCCGATATTTTCACCTTTGTTGCTATTCTTCTACTTGTCATTCAGAAATTGGTATGTCTTATGCTGTTCTTGTTCAGTAGAAGTGTTATAAGTAATTAAGCAATTAATTGAACTTGTCTCTATCCCCAATATTAACATAACAAATGATTGAATTTCTACACTTGTGGCGAAATTACCATGAAGCTTCACAATTAATTGCTCATGAAAAAAGAGAGGATGAAATGAAAAGATTAAGCAATAATATAATTACAGAAAAAGTAATGTAAGAAAAAATAAAAAATGACAAATTTGTTGGGACAAGTTAAGATTTTATTTTATGTATTAATTCGAATTTAAGAATTTCGTAAAACAAAAGAAAAGGAGTAGAAAAGATAATGACCCGACCCGACCCGACAAAGTATACCAAAGCAGCGCCCTACCGCTCAGATCTGATATAAACAGTGAATTTTATTTACAAAACTTTTTCGCAATTCCATGATTTTTTCTTTACCTCCAAATCCAATGGCAGCCGTACGATCAAACTCGATCACTGTCTTCTTCGTCGCTTTCATTCTCTTCACAACCGCACCATCTCCTTCTCAATGCATATCTTTCTCCTCTTATTTCCGTTACCGAGAACTCTTCTCCCTTTCGCATTCCCTTCTCATCGGCGTCGCCAACCTCCGGGCCGCGCGCGGCGACGTCGTTGGCGCCGAGCGAGCTAGGGCCATCGCCAACAGCCTCGATCGGGGAACCGTCTTCGGCTTCGTGAAACTCCTCTGGACATGGTCGTGGAGGGATTTGTCCTTCACGGACCTCTACGGCGTCGTTTCGGACACGAAGGAGTTGCTTAGGGGCTTGACTGAGTTGACTCGTTTGGAATCGGTCGCGGAACGGTCCGCTTGGGTTTCGCGAAATTACCAGAGTGTCCTCACCGTCTCAAAATCGCTCTCCAGCAAGCTCCTCAAAGCATTTGGCCAGTCGGTACGTAAAAAGCTTGTTTTCTTCTATTTACATTTTTTAATAATTCTAAATGTGTGATTGAGACAAAAATTAAATTATTTAAATAATAATTATATTTTTCATATTTATAAAATCAACATAATTTTTTAAACCTTTTACAAATTCAAAATGTATAATAAATAAGTTTCGTGTACAAAAACTGCAACGATGTTTTTATATGCTTCCTAATGTCTTTAATATATAAGTGACTTCTGACTTAATAAATTTTTCTTATATCTTTAGTAAAAATTTCCTAAAACATAATTATATATATTAATAAAAAAAACTTAGTTAATTACATTGAATTTTTTAAATAATGTTGTAAATATATCAAGTTTGTTATTTTGTACTGTCACTGTTAATAACTTATTAAATTAATTTTTATTGATAAAAGACACATATTTATAATATTTAATAAAAGTAAACAATGAAATTAATGTTGCATACAAATTATAAAATATTTTATAAAGAAAAAGACTATAAAGGACAATAGGAACTATTAACACAGTTAATTAATTAAATAATTCAATCAATTATTTATTTGACCCTTTTTAGTTCACATATATATAAATGGTATGTTTGAATCCTCATGTATGTTTATTCTTGTTTTTATTTTAGTTTATATATGAAAAAAAATGGTAAGTTTTAATGCGAATGTATGTTTGTCTAAGTTTTGGTCTTTCTTGTTAACATTAAAGAACTGTATCCCACAGTATAAAATAGCTGCGTTTTTCTTTCTAACAGTGACAAATTGCTCCAAAAAAAGGGGACTAAACTCTTAACTTAAAATGAAGGTTATTATAGGGATCAGAACACTTTAACCTTTAAATTTTTTTGATATTTATTTGTTTAAGTTTGTAACTAAACTTAGTTGTATGCTATGATACAACCTTATTATTTGTGGTTATTGCGTTAGTGATGAATTTTAGCATGTGGAATGGCAGGGAGTGATGAGGGAAATGGGGGAGACGTTTCAGAAAGAGGTGGTGGAAGGAGGATTAATCAGGGATTGTCTACAATTGGGTAACAATGATTTAAAGGCTTTGATTCAGGTTGTCAAAGATTTGTTGCTCCAATTTTTTCCTGTTCAAGGCAAAGACTCTGAACTATAGCTAGGAATTTGCAAGAATTTGGATCATAGAGAATCTTGAAGGATTGTGTAACTGCTTAACATATACGTGTCCAAAATTCAATTTCTTTCTTTTGCTTTCACTCTGTTTTTCTTAGGATACTAGGTTTCAGCAGGAATTAACAGTTAATTTTACTGTTATAACGATTGAATGAGGCAATTTTAAATGTGAAATGTTTTCTATAAAGCTTGGTTATGGATTTTATTGAATTGGAGCCATAACTCTTTTAAGGCAAATTTTAATAAGCTCACGGCAGAATCCGCAGCTTCATTTTCATTTTTCTGGACCCAAATTATCTTTACGTTAAAATGTTATTCATTCCAGAATTTCCAAACTTTCAGGTTTGCATATAAAAAGAACAAGATAATTATCAAAATAACAAAAACAATTTGGTGTGAAAATAAATAGCATAATCACTGGCCAATCCTCAAAATTAATGGTTGAAGTAAATAAAAGAAATTTCTTATATTTGAGCCCAAAATTTTTAAAAACAGGAATACAAGGCATTTTTCTCAACTTTCTGTACCTTTTTAAAAATCTTGGATCACCACATTTTATTCTATGACTGTTTTTTCTTCTGTCACCTCCATACACAACATGAAAATATATTTTTATCCTTTTTATGTCATCTTCATATAATAGTTTTCGAATTATATAATCTGAAAACTCATTTGAAAAAAAATTTCAGATTACATAATCTGGAAGCTAAATAAGACTTTTCAGATTATGCAATTCGAAAATTAATCATGCATATGAAAAAAGGTTTTCGGATTATATAATAAACAGTGCTGAAGCAAACTCATGTTTCTAAGGGGGCTATTTCTTCCTGCACCTCCATGGCGTCTTGTGTGACACCCCATATTTTTTTAAATATTAAAAATACTTTTTATTTTATTAATTTTTTTTCATTTCAGAATGAATGATCCAACATATAAAATACATTATAAATTATGAAGGTATTTTTAGATGATAGAATCTTAAATCTGACAATAAGAAGGTATCTTTTTAAAGAAAAAAAATATTTTGTATTGTAGAATTTAAAAATATTGTGAGATGTAAATCGAAAAAAAATATTTACATATTTTAAAATTCAGAATGTATTTTTTAATAATAAAATTGTTTTTTTAAGACCAAAGAGATGTCAGATAAGCTATGGAGGTGGAGGAAGAATCAGCTTGTAAGGCAAACTTGACTCCCAATAGGTTAGCCGACACTGTTTCTTCCTGAACCTCATAAGTTCTTGCGACACCTATAGTAATTATGTAATTTACCTTTTTGTCTTTTAGTTAAAAATTAAATAAATCTTAAAATCTCACCTAGGATTTTTATCCTACTATTTATTCTGATTTAAAAAATATTTCATTTTTTTTCTTGTATTAGCTTCCTATACTGATTTTTTTTATTATGAGAATATTCTATATTACATAATTTAAAGTATTTTCAGAATTTGGGACTAACTTTACATTTGGAAGCTAATCCCAAATTTAAAAAATATATTGTATAACATTTATTTTTAGCATGTAAAACTTATTACAAAACACATACCTATACCTATTATTTATGTAGTTCGAGAGAGATTAAAAATCGAAAGAGAAAATAACTTAATTAGTCCTCTAGAATTGTAATGGTATGATTTTGATATTTTACATACTAATTTGAATATTATCATTAGTATATATTATTACTTTTTTCATAAAAAAATGTTATTATCTGCATATATTTATTAAGATCCTATATCAGAAAGAATCAAGATGTTGAAACATAGAATGAATTTGTTGCAAGATAGTTAATAGTATTAACTTTAGGAGAAGGATCCTACTATAAGGGGTGGGTTAACATACCAAAATCTTAGTCACTTGTAGAAGCACATAATCTTTCAGAAACTGCAAATGGTCAAATTTGGTACCAAATGTAATTAATTAACTAAGTTGCGGAGTAATTAAAAGAAGCTTCAAGTCTTATATATGTCACACTTTACAATTGCAGTTGACAAGTAAGTGGCTATACAATTGTTGCGCTTCCCTCATCCCTTGCTCTTCTCTTCCTTCACTATAGTCTATAGCCATACCTATATATCTATTGCTACCATAAATTTCCACCTCTCACATCATTCCAACTATTTTTGGTGGAGTGAGGTAACTCAAATATTATAAATCTCACATTCAAAAATTAAGAATTGTTTATCATATAAACAATGCTATTAACAAAATTTTAAAGTGATAAAAACAAGTTTTTAATTAGAATTATTTATTCAAATAATACTTGTTAAAATTTTAAATCTTATATATGACTTGTTGAGCTGAGCTAAACAACTCCACCATATTAGTGTAACTAGAAATGTTCTATGTAGAAACATTATTTTTTTCTCAGCAGAAACATTATTAGAGTGATAGTATAAAATTGTATTTATTTGTTTATTTATTAATACTGAAAATCCAAGTTTGTTAGTAAATGTCACAACCAAAAATAGTTAAAGTTTAGCATGAAGTGGTATGAACTACTTTCTATAGTTTTATTTATTTTACAAAAACACTTTTAATTGTTGAAAAAAGTAATTATAAAATATTATTGTATTCATTATAATAAATATTAATTTCTTTTTCATTCAAAATTCCACGCTTTCATTTTACCTTAACTAATATTTTCAAGAACATCTTAAATTTTATAATTGAACTAAAAGAAAGATATTGGTAACAAAATCCTAACTTATTAAACGACTATCATAAATAACATTACATGAAACAAAAATGAGAAAGAATCGGTCTATAAAAAACATTTAAATAACAAAATTAATACATTAAAATCCCTATTGCATGTTAATAAACACTTGTATTATTAATCATATTTGAAAATAACCAATAAAAAATTAGTGATGATACTCCATGCAGATAAAAATTCTGTTAAATGAGTGAAAACTAAATATATACACTATTCTTTATTATATGTTATATTTGGATCTCTTAATGTAGTGAGAGCGTGAATGAACAAGTGAATGATCCCTTGTTTGGATGAACATGTGGATGTGAGGGTACAAACAAAAGAGCAAATTACATCTTTTTTTTTATTTCTTTTAAATATGTAAAGATTGGAAAGATGTCTACGTTGGATATGAATATTTTACGTTAATAACCTTAAAATATAACTTTGTAATAGTGTATGAAATGACATTGATAATTTCATAAATACAACTATTATAATTATTAATATAATTATATATATACAATATACAAAATTAAATATTAAATAAATTTATTTAATAATTTAAAAAATATTTAATAGTCTTTTTGCAAATACTTCTTATTGAATCCGTTCAAACAACTCGAAGAGACTGATATTTGATAAAAGAAAGTATATTTCATCTATAAAAGAAAAACATGTTTTAGTGTTATAAAGGTTATCTAAGGTTTTGAAAGAACACAAATTTTAAAACTAATTATATTTAGTTGAATTATTTTCTATTGGAATATTCAAAGTATTTTTTAATTATTAGATCTGCATATTTAGTTCAATAGAAATATTTAAAAGATTATTACGAAATTGAATACTAAACTCTAAATTTCTTAATATTTCATAAAAAAAAAGAAAAATAATTATTCTTAGTAAATAGAGGACAACGACTTGGCGTGATGAAGCTGTCCTACGTGCATAGGGTTCGTTTGATCTTAGTTTCAAATTCCCTGTTACTCCTGCAACCTCCAAACTTTAATTTTCCATTACAAAATTCAAAATGGTTTGGTACTCCATTTTCCAATTTCTGTGGAACAATAACAACGAAAGATAAAAGTAAACGCAGTGCCTTAACATTCCAGTGATCTATTTTTTAAATTTTCTTTCAGACACTTAAATGTAAGGTTGGAGATTAAGAAAGAAATATTTAGATTTAAATAACTAAATCAATCAAATGTATTTATTTTGGTTTTTTCAAAAATTCTTTCCCAAAAGGGATCACATAATAGAAACTTTAAAGGTAATAAATTGGTATGATTGATAATAAAAATTTTAAATAGCTTATATTGAGTAAAAAATGCGATTGAAAAGAAACATTCCATTGAAGTTGCGATCAGATTTTCCATAGATATCCATCATCAACCTAAACTAAAAGATATTTATACTAAAAACATAATTGAAAAAAATATGATAACAAACTAAAAACAAAACAAAATTATACACTATCCCATAAAAACACTTGCACATGAAATTACAGTAAATTCTGTAAAAAAAGATACTTTATTGCTATCAAGTAGTACATTTTAAAATTGATATATTCATTAATTTTTTCCTACAAACATATTTTAAAGTAAATATTTAATCTAGTTTTTTTAAAATATCTTGTCTAACTTATTTCAGGCTTTGTTTGGATTAGGGAGTGGAAATGAGGGAGTGGATTTGTAATGATTTGAAAGGAAAAGTGTAAAGAAAGTTAGCCTCTGTTTGTATCCGGATGATTATTGTTCACCCGGATTGAAAATGAAAGAATAGCTTGTTTGTATTTGAGAATTTGTGGATAATAGAGAGCGAAGAAAAACGAAGTATGTGAAATAGGCTTCTATGTTGAGTTGAGAAGATTACATATTACCCATACCTCACCTACTACCTATTTGTCAATTTGTAATTTATTTTATTTATGTCAATAGAATACTGCTGCCTTTGATATTTCAAAGTTTTTTCTTAATCACATGAGTATATTATTGAGCATTAATGAAATAATTTCATTTCATTAATGAAAGTTTGAATGAATTTTCTAGTACTTAATTTTTTTTATTAATATTTAAATTTTTTCTGATATTTTTATGTTTAATATTTTTTTCTTCTAAAAATAAAGTAAAAAACTTTATAAATATCAGTTTAAATTTATAAAATAATTATAAGTATACAAAATATTTAAATTTTTAAATTTTTCTAAAATCAAGTAAAAAACTTTATAAAAACTTCACAAATAATCAATCAAATTAATTTTTTTTATCAATTTTTAAATATAAGGGTAAATATGTAAAGTTACATTTTTATCAATTAAAAAAAATACAATTTCAATCACATCCATCACATCACTCACAAACTTTTATAAATTTTGCCTACACTTTTCCTTTATTTACCTTAATCCAAACACCTTAACTTTCTTTTCAAATCATCTCAAATTCACTCCTTCATTTCCACTCCCTAATCCAAACAAAGCCTTAGGGTGTTTGGATTAAGATAAATAAAGTTAAAAGTTTGGGGAAAGTTTGTAAAGGTTTGTGAATGATATGATGAGTGTGATTGAAATTATATATTTTTTAATTGATAAAAATGTAAGTTTACAAATTTATCCTTATATTTAGAAATAATTAAAAATTAATTTTATATATTTATTAATAAATTATAATTATTTTTAATTAAAATATTATTAAAATATTTATAATTATAAATATTTGATAAAAAATTATTTTTATATTAAATAAAATTATTATTTTTATCTTTACTTTTTTTAATTAATATAATTATTATATAAATTTATTTTTAAATTATTAAAAATATAAATATTTTTATTATTATTTATATTTATTATATATAATATGATTAATTATTTTTTTATAATAATTATTTTTTTATAATGTTTATATATTTTATTTAATAATAATTATATTTTAAATAAAAATAATAAAAATTTAAGTTTAAAATAAAAGGATAAAAAGGTAAATGAAAATTAATTAATTAATATATATATATATATATATATATGTATATATATATAATATAACTTTGATGGGAAAAAAGTTGTACGTAGAAACTTTTTTCGATTAACGTGCTATTTTGTTTTTATTTAGTGTTTTTATTCATTGACAACCGTAATTGTTCGCTTAAACACAAGAGAAAAAAATATTTCTTTAACACTATAAATGTGAGAATCTATTTAATTTTTGAAAATATTTAAAAAAAAAATTATTTTCAAAATTTTAAGATGTAGAAAATATGAAGACTTATCATCAATAGATAAAAAAGATACATGGGGTGTTTAGCCATTTAACACAAAATTATTCTTAAACACTAAGTAACTTTCTAAAGTATCTTTAAATATACAGTTTGATGTCTGGGAATCTCCATATTATTTTGATTTGAGTGTGTATAAGTAGAGTTTGATCGAAACACAAAATTTAAAAGTAACTAGTCACTAGATTTTAATTGTTTTGAACTAGTTATAGGTATAAGTGGTACAAGGCTACTGTGGCTATAATGTAAGTCATTGAATTTCACATTAACTCCGGGTGATTTTAATGCTCATAAAAAAAATACGAATGGTGAAAGGTTGGTTTTTTGTCTTCCTTCTATATATAGTTTTGGTGATATGAGATAGCATATAAATTATTGTTGTTAATTTGGTTTGTTAGTGGTGAAGTTGAATATGAATATAGTGGTAATGGTGATAGTGGGTGTGGGTTTGTGGAGTGGGATTGGAGGTGCACAACAACAAGCTCCATGCTACTTTATTTTTGGAGACTCTTTGGCAGATAGTGGCAACAACAACAACCTTTGGTCATATGCAAAAGCTAATTACCTCCCTTATGGGATCGACTACCCTCAGGGCCCAACTGGAAGGTTTTCCAATGGCAAAACTTTGGTTGATGTAGTAGGTCAGTTTCTTAATTTATCCTCTTTTTCTGTAATATAATTACTTTTTTATATTTGTTTAGTTTATTTATTTTAGTAAAGAAGGATGTTTTCCGATTAGAACATTTAGTTTAGCAAAAATACTGTGTTTTCGATTAGAACATTTAATTTAGCAAAAATACTGTGTTTTCTAATTGAGTTGTTGTTCTGTCTTAATTAGAATATTGTATATTCAGTTAATTTTCGCAGTTTATCTCCAAAAATAAAAATATTTTTTTATTATTTTCAGAGATCAGTAGCATGTCTATCTTCACCGTGTTATTGGACTCATCCATAACCCCACACTATTTAGTTATTTTTATTAAATTTATTTTGCATATTAATAAAAAATTTAATCAAACATCCTTAACTTTTAAAAATACAAAAATACAATAATGTAGTCCTTCTCCGAATGCTAAAATTAACTCAGTTAGTTTTATAAATCACCATTATGCCCTTAATGAAGGTTTGCCATTGACATCACCGCATAATCCAAAACATACTGCTTACAAACTCTTAAAACCAGTCTCACATGTACCTTATTATGCTTAGTATTACGCATGATAGGATTTTGATGGAAAAAATCATTTGATTGGGAGAATATTCGCAGATTATATCTTGAACCCATTTTAAGAAATTTAAAATTATACAATTTAGTGAAAATATTTTATTTTATTTTTTATCATTCAAGTTTTGAAAAAGTGAGCATATTGCCCCTTTGAGTCATTCCTCCTTAGGTGTCTGCCTAACTCTCCGATACAAACCAAGCACATGGTTTTGTTTGGTTGCAGTGAATGTGCAAGTAAAGAGTCTAATTCTGGTATAGATATATTTCAGATAGATATATTTCAACAGACACCTTGATTTCTTAACAAAAAAAGCTGATACATATGCATGTAAACATATATGAAATGTTGTCTAACCTTGTGTTGAAATTTAACAGCTGAGTTATTGGGGTTGAACGGTTACATACGTCCATATTCAAGGGTTATAGACAGAGACATATTTTACGGAGTCAATTATGCTTCAGCAGGTGCCGGAATTAGAGACGAAACTGGACAGCACCTGGTACTTATACTTATTTATTTATTTATTTATTTATTTTTTCTTCATTAATTTGGTAGTCTTATGGTGTTTATTTTTTTGTATAATTGTTGATTTGTGCTGAACTTTGTAGGGAAGCCGAACCAGTTTTAGAGGGCAGGTGCAAAACCACATAAGGACAGTGTCCTATATGGTAAATTTAGTGAGAGATTGGAACAGAACTGCAGGTTACCTGAATAGGTGCATTTATTCAATCGGATTGGGAAGTGAAGATTATCTTAACAACTACTTCTTGCCTCGAATCTATAGCAGCAGCACTCAGTACTCATCAGATCAGTATGCTAATCTTCTTATTCAACAATATGCTCAATACCTCAGGGTTGGTATATCATTTTGCCTATTTTCTACTACCTTCCCTCTTATTGTTATACACAATACAAAACAATCTCTCCAACCAAATACATACAAATAGGAAAACATAAAATTTAGCATCTACAATCTTTCTGACAAGAAATGCAAATTTTCTATTTGTAAACTCTTTAATAACACACAACTATCCAATAAGAAAAGTGTTTGAAGCTTAAAAACTCCTACACATTATGTTACAAACAGTCCACTACCACCAAAAATATTATAGAAGCATACATTACAGTTCCTTAATCACAAAATATGTAGTGAGCTATCTCTGCAGCGTACACGCCCTCAGTTTCAAGATGAAAAATGCTACAATTTTGGTATTGCTGTAAGTGAAGCTTGCTGGCAACTTGAAAATTATGGACATGACCATGATTTGATCCTCTGGACGCAGCTATCAGCAATGTGCCCCCTGCATCCTCACGATTTGATTCTCTGACCGTAGTTATCAGCAGTGTGCCCCTGCATCCTTCATCTATGTGCTTCTGCGAAAACCAACAAGTTGACCTCTACTTTCTCACCCCCTAACTGCTCCTATATTCACATTCCACTTATCAACAAAAACTGATAAACTAAGGAGACAATAAAGTAAAATTAAGTCTAGTAAAAAGAAACAACAAAAAATGAAATGATTGTTGTACAAAGTGTGCAGGTAAGAAGCTCAAATAAGGGTTAACAAATTAAAAGCTTGATTGTTGTGTTTGTGATTCAGGTTCTGTACGGCTACGGGGCAAGGAAAATGGTGTTATTTGGGATTGCTCCAATAGGTTGCAGCCCTTATGCATTGGCCCAAAACAGCCCAGATGGTATAACATGTGTGGAAAGAATCAATTCTCCAATTCAATTATTCAACACCAGATTGAGATCTATGGTTGATGAACTCAACACCCAGTTGCGGAATGCAAGATTCACCTATGTAAACGTTTATGGTATCGTCCAAAACATCAGAACTAACCCATCACCCCTTGGTAATTATTTTCTGCCTAGAACATTTGGTATTTTGTTGGGACTCAAATTTTTGTACATAGTTGTAGTTGGTGCTCATTTTGTTGGGATGTGGTCTTCTTGAATTCTCAGGTTTCAGAGTGATAAATGCTGGGTGCTGTAGGGCAGGAGGGAACAATGGTCAATATACATGTGTGGCTCTGCAACCTCCATGCTCTAACAGGAACGAGGTATTGTTTTGGGATGCATACCATCTAAGTGAGGCTGCCAATACTATCATTGGTAGGAGAGCTTACAACGCTCCATCTACATCCGATGCTTACCCTATTGATATCAATAGCTTAGTTCGGATCTAAAGACCTTCTACTTGTGGCAAAATTCTCTAGTAACTGCAATAAGTTGTGCCATAGTAACTTTCATTCTAATGTGTAATTTTAGGAGATGGAATATTTATATTGTTAATGTTTGATAAAAATATTTAAGGAGAACTAATTAAGAGAGATCTTTAACTACTCTGATTATAAAATAAATATAGGAAGAAAATATGAGAATAGAAAATATTGTAGTATTCTGGGACCTTCTTCGGTTTTTTATTACTTGGTATTTTCATTTATATAGTGAGGGATGAAGGTGAAGGAAGAAGAGGATTGAAGAACTGTAATAATAATAATCTTTCAGAGTTCAGAGTTTAGAAAAGGGATAAAAGAATTTTTTTTTATAATGGAACCCCTTCTTTTTCTTAGTTATACACATTCTCATTGCTTACATTATTTTATTTTTTAACCAAACAATTTAAAGACCCAAAACCCTACTTACTACTTATACCCCCGACCCTCATTTAAAACATTACAATAAATAATTCTTCCCGCAAACAAAATAAAACACTAAAAAAAAAATCACAAAATAGAAATTAAATTTATAAATAAAAAATAATTAGTTTTAATAATAATTAAATTAGAAATCATTTTAAAAATTAATTTTTTATTTATTTTTAAATTAATTTTTGTTATTATTAATTATTTTTAAATTTGTATTTAATTAACCATCAAAATTTTAACTACTAATTATTTAGTTTTTAAAAAAAATTACATTACAGAACAAATATAAAGCTTTCCACTCTTACTTCAAACCAACCCACGCGGAAGGTGAATAATGCTCTGAGGACAGCTGGTGGAGATTCCATTAAAATATACTTATATAGTAATTTACTATGATTTTAGATTTGATACTTTTGTGGATTTAAAAAAAAAATATAAAATTAATATATATTCTAAAAATTAGTTTAGTTAAGATAATTTATTTTTGTTTAGACTGAACTTTTTATCCGATTTAGAAGGTTTCTTTTTAGTTCCTACTCTTCAATAGTACTTTTGGCAGGAATATTTTTAACTTAGATAAATTATTTATAAAGATAATTATATTCTTTTTTCTTTTTGAAAATATAATTTCAATATACCATTTTTTTATTAACAAAAAAATAAAATTAAATAAAGGAGTATTTAAACTTGTATACACCACTTATATATTTAAAACATAACAAAACAGTCTTACAACCCATCAAAATCCTCCATTACAGCTACTGCATGACCATAAACAGGATAACCAACGGAAAAAGCTTAACCAAAAACAATCTAATTGATTATATTTTGAAAGTTAATCGATTAAATGAAAGTTTTGTATTTTTCATCAAGCTCGACATAATTAATATTAAAGACTAATCAAATATTTTATTCATTATTAAATATAAAAATTCAACCAGAACAATTTAATAAATTATTTAAATAATAATCGATTAATGGTAAAATTTGTGTTTGAAACAATTTTTGATAACTTAATATTAATAAAAATAATTGATTAACTTATTTATAATAATGAATGATATTAAAAAAATAATCAATTATATTTAATTATAATAGATTATTTGTTAAAGTGATTTTGTTTTTTTCTAAAAGTTAAGTTAAAAACAAAGATAATTTATGAATGATGCATAGCATAATGCAAGTGATATCATACAGGAAATCACAATTAGTCAGTCATAAAAGCAATAGTACACGATGAATTTCGCCTATTAGGAATTCAAAACTTCTAAACAAAGGAACATCTCATCTTTATAGTTATTGATAAACTTCATCACCAACTTTTACCTACTACTATATCATTGGTACGATATGAAACTAAGTAAAGAAATACATAAGCATTTATCTCTTAAAACTATTAAATATTAAAATTTAAATTTAATTCAATTTTTTAAAATCAGTTTATAACATGAAACTATCATTTTATGATCATATATTTATGAATAATTTAATAATAACATAATAGTAAGTGACGATTTAATTAATTCTCATTAAAATATATTTTAAATGACTTTGATACTGTATTAAGAAATTAATTTTAAATCTAATTCAACCTTATAAAATTATGTAATAAGTGAAATTTATACTCATTTATATAATATGAAATTGTCTAATCTTTATCGTGAATTTTCAACATAAATAAATTTTGTTTTTTTTCAATTTTTTTATTTGATCTGATTTTGATTGACTTAAATAATTTCTCAGAATCATTTACCGGATTAGACTTAACTCGTTTTGACTATGATTAAGCCGTGAGATAATTGATACTGGATTTCTATTAGGTGTAAAGTGCAGAGGATCTTTTGCTTACTAAGATGCAGCGATATTTTATATTGACCTGTGGAGCATGCAGTGCAAACACGGTTGTACTGCAAATTGCAATTACAATTGGTGCACAACCGACTCAAAAGTCAACGACAACTTGCTCAAAGCTGCATAGAAGTTGACCGAATGAACAATAAAGTATTAGCAGTGAGTGTTGAAAAATGCAAGCTTGTTATGTTAGTCGGTATGAAAGCCAAAAAATCATTGAATTCACCATCTTCTGCCATTTATGTTTAGTTGACATCTTCCAAGCCTTATCCACCCACCATCATCAATACTCCTACTCCTACTTTTAATTCTCCAAATAACTAACTATTCAAATATCGAGTGTTATGACTGAATCATCATCAACAGTTTTCTCTCTCATTTTCTTTATTTTAATAAAAAAAATTATCAGTTAAAAATAAAATAAATAAATTGAAGTATTTGAAGCTACTTCAACCATATAAAGAAAAGGTTTAAAATACAAAAGTCCAATTGTACCAATTCTTATAAAAAAAATCAGCATTGATGCAGGCCAGAAAAGTTCAAAAAGCAAAGGAAATTTACAAAGTTTCATACTTTTGATTTGATAAACCACTACACCTATATTTGTCCCTTCCCAATCACTTCCATGATTTGAAAAATCACTGGCAAAACTTAAGGTATTATATTCTTCTTTAGAAATGACCTATTTCTTTTTTATCAACACTAAATGATTTTTTTTTTTTAAATATTAAGAGGTGTTTCAAGCAAAATTTAGTGTAGACTTCAGGTTGATTTTAATCACAATCTATCTTCTCTTTCTTCTTTTGACTGTCAATTCACTTTTTTTTATCACCAAAGAATTAATACACATGAGAAGTGATAATTGATAAATCAATTCAAGGTTCCTTACTTAGTAGCTTAACTTGCTCAGGTTTTGGTCATTTGCTTTGTCTAAAGTAAATGAACATTTCACAATTTATTTTTAATTGGTAAATATCTAACAAAGAAATCACTGTTGAAAAGGATATAGAGTTAAGTTTAATAAAAAAACCTTTTAATAAAACTGTTAGGTGAGAGATAACTTATTTAATTGAAGATTATTTCTAAATTAATTATATTTTGTATATATTATATCTGTCTATTTCTTCTATTGAGAGTAAATTCAAACAACTTTTAACATATGGTTTTTTTATCCGATTCAAATAAGTTTTAAACCTAGATTTACATCAAAGGCTAGAATTAACTTCATGTTTTGATGTTTGTGTCACACATTCATGCTCTCACTTCTTCTTTAACTTTGTTTACTTCTGGCAAAAAATATCATAGATCTATATACTAAGTTTGAATGAGTCACATGCTTCTTTATTGTATGTACTCACGTGTTCGTATCTCGGAACTCTTTTTAAGCTTCATAAGTTCAAATGTAACCCAAGTAAAAAAAAAGACAAATTCTACATTTTGTTAATCCAAAAAATATAAAATGAAAAAACTAAAATTTATTCTTGTGATACTTATATCCTCGAAAAGGATATGTTCTTATTTTTCTTTATTTATCTCTATCCAAATAATAATAATAATAATAATAATAAAAAAAGTGGTTTACATATAATATTTAAAGGACATGGATATCAGAGTTATAGAAAGATCCTAATATTAATTGTGTTTTTTATAATTATTAGTTGTTTTTCTTTATAGTGGTGAATAACCTTTATTTTGTTTTGTCCGTCATGATTCTAGTATTTATTGATTGATTATTTCTCTCTTTGGCTAGACCTACAATGTGTATTGGTTATATATATTCAAACTATTTGTTTTGATCTCAATGAAATAATATTAGACATATTCATTATCATATCTTTTACCTTCCTTTTTACTCTTTTGTTCATCTCGGTTCTATTTTATAATATGGTATCAGAGCCATTTAAAGTATATCCTAGCGAGTGTTTGTTGGGCCTATCGTGTCACCCGCTATCAGGTCGTTATTGGACCATCCATAATATGTTGTCTTACGCACGAATTGTCACTCTCGACGTGAGGGATGTGTTGGAGATCTTACATCGACTAGAAATAAAAATATTTCATTGTATATAAGTGAATGCAAACTTCACCTCATGAGCTGATTTTATAGGATTGGGTTAAGATTAAAATCCACTGTGTAATATAATATAATATGTTCCTATCATATACTTTTATAATATGCTTCCAGCCTATATAATTATAGTAGTTAGATCTCATTGTCCTTTAAAAACTTTAACCAGAACAAAAATAAATAAAATCTGTATAAAAAATATAAATTATGTTTTCTAAAAGCAACTAACAATTTCTTGTTTTTTTTTTATCGGCAATAAAAAATAAATAAATGTAAACCACTTCAGGGACGGTTCAACCCTTATACATAAAGAGCAAAACACCTTACCATATTCCTATCTAAGGAACAACCAAACTAACTATAGGAAAACATTAAATTATCATCATCATACAATTCACTGGATTCAAAACCCAATTAGAATACCCGAAGGAAGCACAATGAGACTTTGCGTAAATTCACGACCAAACCTTCACCTATACCAAGGCGAATAGTTCAAGCGAATACTAACAATTTCTTGTGAAACGGAGAAGAGTGAGTAATACCTTCTGAATAATCATTGTGGATAATTTTTTTGAAACGTGGAGTAGATTAGGGACATAGCCGGATGAAGCTGTCCGACACTGCATTCATTTCATTTTCTTATCAGCATTTATTTCCCTTTCGGAAATTCAAAATTGTTTAATTAGTACTATCTGTTCTCCATTTTCTACTAGCTAACAGCTAGCAGAAGAGAAAGTAAAGGCATGAAGAGTGGCAGAGAAGGTCTATGATTAGATCTAAACTATATCTTCAATAATTCCTTAATTATTCTCAATCTTATTTCTATTTAATTTTTAAGGAAGTAACCTAGCTAGATCCAGACAGTTTTATAAAAAAAGAAAAAGAAATGAATGAGGGAGATAAAACTAATAAAGGAAGAAAATGATTGACGTTGATTTTAGATTCACATTATCATATATCTTACATCGATTGAACGCAGCCAATAAGCAAGATACAAGTTCAGACCTTACATTGAATGCCCTTAATTAGGAAAGAGACTCGCTTCATATACAAGGCCTTCTCTTTGCCTCAATTTACTTCCACTTTATCTAATACACTATATTGCATTCATAATTTGGACCATAGAATAAAAAAAAACTTTTATTTAATTTGCCTAGCTTACATCAGATCTTAGATTTATATACCTGAACTTTTTTTGTATAAAAAAAAATTGCAGACAAATTTGGATTTGAATTTGTGCTTGCAGTTCACGCATCACGAGTGCAGTTATGCAGATGTTATTACGAAAACATGTGTGCGTAATCTAAGAGCAAGTTAGGCATCAGTGAGTAATATACTTATGATAAATACGTACACTCAAACAAATTCCTAATAAACTGTATTCTAGAACTTAAGTAAATGATACAGTAGTTTTATATTTATTGGAGATCCATAAATTAGAGATTATTACATTTTATATATGTGAATGAAAATTTCACTTTATAAGTCAGCTTTACGAGGTTGAATTAGATTTAAAGTTCTTTTCTTAATATGACTTAATATGATATTAGAGTCATTTTAAGTTTATTATTGTGAGTGTTTGTTGATCTTGTCAAATCACCCACTATCAGACGGTTATCAAACGAGTTGACAGTGTCAACGTGAAGAGAAAGTGTTAGACCACAACTGTTAGGCTTAAAATCTATTTTTTAATACATTCACTAATTCTATATTTATCTATTATTTTTAAGAGATAAGTAAAAGGGTATTATAATATTCTCTTTGGCATCTGTAATATTGATATAGATATTTGGTAACGAAATTCCCATCACTACGAAAAAAGCAATTAATTCCACATGAAAGAGGAGAGAAAGAGATGATGGGAGGGGTAGAGTGATAAAGCAGGGGATTGTGGTCATTGAATTTCACATTATACATATCCGCGTGAATTTAATGCTCGTAACAATAATATCCCAACTGTAAAAGACTACAAGTTTGGTCCTTTCTCTTCCATCTCCTACTATAAATAGTTTTGTTCATTAAGAAGTTCATCATCCACTCAATCCCAAACCACATAGTTCGCAAGTTGTAGCTTCATTTCTTGCGACGATGGCATCTGGGAAGCACATTATGAATATAGGGTTAGTGATGTTGGTTGTGATTTTATGGAGTAATGGGGTTGGATTTGCACAACAAGTACCTTGCTACTTTATTTTTGGAGACTCTTTGGTGGATAATGGCAACAACAACCGGCTCAACTCATTGGCCAAAGCTAATTACCTTCCTTATGGGATTGACTTCAGTGGTGGCCCAACTGGAAGATTTTCCAATGGCAAAACTACTGTTGATGTAGTCGGTGAGTTTCTTAATTTATCAAAAATAATCATTTTCCTTTTTTTACTTCATATAGTACTAGTTAATAAGTTGTTCAAGTTCAAACACTTTTTAACTAGCTTATCAAACTTGCATATGCTACTTGAGAGCAGAATTCGGTCACCCTTTATCCAACTTAAGATTTTACTTCATGTCAATAATGTTTTTATATTGTTTTCCCCTTTTTTTTATTTAATCAGTCAAGACAGGTATACATGTGAATTCAATTCAACTTATATAAATATGTATGCATTTGTATTCGATCATAGATTACCTTTAATAACTTGGACGACAATTATACGATGCATTGATGCTAAATTTACGCAAAAAAAACACAGCATATTAATTTTTGCTTCTAACTAAGAAAGGCCTTTAAGACACAGACTATCTTTGTCACACATCACTTGCCACTGAAAATATAAAATCGAATAAAAAAAAGTAGTTCACAGAAATCAGAAAACAAAATTAAACCCTAAAGTGAACACTAATATTTACACGGTGCCAACTTAGAATTAAAGTTTATAAAATAAAATGAGATTTTTTTTTGTCAGAAACTAAAAATTTGACTTTGGTGAAGTTTTTCAAACTGTGCGCATGTTACTACTCCTCTTTGACTTTAGTTATATGTCTACCCCTCAAATATGAAGCACATGGGTTGGTTTGGCTGCATTGAATTTGCAATTTAAGACAGTCTGGTTCTGGTGTAGTCCTTGGACTAAGACCTAACTGGTGTGGTAGAGGAGGGAAGTAAAGAGGGAAAGAGCAGCAGCTAGAAAAATTAACCAAATGCTGATATAGTATAATAATAAAAAGAAAAAGAAGGTAAGAGGAAAGTAGGAGCTGTGTATTCTAGAAATGGACGAAATGGAGTCTTTAATAGTTGCATATATGAAATATTGTACTCTTGTCTAACTTAACTTTGTCTTGAACTTTAACAGCTGAGCTTTTGGGGTTCAACGGTTACATAAGTCCCTATGCAACAGCTAGAGGTCGAGACATACTTAGGGGAGTCAATTATGCTTCTGCAGCTGCCGGCATTAGAGATGAAACTGGACAGCAACTGGTGCTTATTTATTCATTTATTTTGGCCATAACTTTTTCTTCATTAATTTGGCAACCATTTGGTTATTTTCTATAATTGTTCACACGTTTTCTACTTTACTTAAACTGTAGGGTGGTCGTATCAGTTTTAGTGGGCAGGTACAAAATTACCAAAGAACGGTGTCCCAGATTGTAAATTTACTGGGAGATGAGAATACAGCTGCAAATTACTTGAGCAAGTGCATCTATTCAATTGGATTGGGTAGCAATGATTACCTCAATAACTATTTCATGCCTTTAGTCTATTCCAGCAGTAGACGGTACACACCCCAGCAGTATGCTGATCTTCTTATTCAGGCATATACTCAACAACTCAGGGTTAGTATCTGCTTCTTCTCATCTACATTTTCTATTAGCTTTTCATCATTTTTATCCATAACTCCTCAACTAAAAAATCAATTTCCAATTTGTTCATATATTTTTTCAATATTCTATTTTTGGAAAAACTTGTTCATAATTCCATGTCTAATAGTAATAGTACTGGTAATAAATATAAACCAACAGAAGGAATCAAATGTTACGATATGAGGTTAGAGCTCAAATGATATACAGGTTCAGAGCTTAAAAACTAAATAGTTATGTGCTTGTGATTGATGCAGATTCTGTACAATAATGGGGCAAGGAAAATGGCGTTATTTGGAGTTGGTCAAATAGGTTGCAGTCCTAATGCATTGGCCCAAAACAGCCCAGATGGTAGAACATGTGTGGCAAGAATCAATTCTGCAAACCAATTATTCAACAACGGATTGAGATCTCTTGTTGATCAATTCAACAACCAGTTCCCAGATGCCAGAGTGATCTATGTAAACGTTTATGGTATCTTTCAAGATATCATAAACAACCCAGCTTCCTTTGGTAATTGTTTTCTGTTCTGTCTAAACATATGCTATTTTGTTGATAGTCAAATTTGGAGATAGTTTATGCTCATGTTATACCCATGTGGTCTTCAATTTTCAGGATTTAGAGTGACAAATGCTGGGTGCTGTGGAGTTGGAAGGAACAATGGTCAAATTACATGTTTGCCTCTCCAACCCCCATGCAGGAACAGGAGAGAATACCTGTTTTGGGATGCATTTCATCCAACAGAGTCTGCCAATACTGTGATTGGAAGGAGAGCTTACAATGCGCAATCTGCATCGGATGCTTACCCTATTGATATCAATCGCTTAGCTCAGATCTAGAGGCTCTAGAATAATGGCATAAGGTGTTACTGTTATTGTAATGTTTGTGTGCTTCTAAAACCTCTATAGTATTCATGTCTTTTATGTTTGTGTTAACAAGTCCAAGTGTAATTTGCCATAAAAATTTTGGTTAAGCTTTGGAATTGCTAGTATTAGTTATGTACTAATGATGAAGTGTATTTTCATCCAAAGTCAATAAGATGACAAGAAATTATTTGCTTTCACACTTCTTAAAATTAAGTGAATTACTTTCTGCCTAAAATATTTGCTTGCCATTTTTTGTTGATTAAATCTGTCTTGTAATTAATAGTATACTCTAACACCTTTTCAAAATTGTACATATTTGTTTAATATTTGCCACGTATTTTTTGCTGTTTTTTGTCATTTTTAAAAAGTATGGCCAGACAACTAAGCCCAATCTAAAGTCATAGAAGAAGTGGACCGAAAGCCCAACCCGAGAGAATATAGACTGAGAAGATCAGAAAGTTTGAGAAGTCAACACATTTTACAGGAAAAAGTTTTGTTTCTAGGCCCATGTAAGAACAATATATAAATTAGCTATCACGGTTTTTGCTACTAATATTTTATTTCTAAATTTGTCTTAATTACTCAAATATTAGTAGCTAAAACTTTTGTAGCTAATTGTTAGTTACCAATTTAAAAACTACTTTATAAATTTTTATTAATAATAAAAACTACTTTAGTTATCCATAATTTTTTTAGTCTTTAAAATGGTATCTAATTTAGTACAATAATAACTAATTATTTTGATATCTAAACTTAATTAAAATTTGATGATTTTCTTACAGTAATGTATAAATATTAATTTATGTTTTAAGATAAAATATGTTTCTATTCTTTACAATTTAATCTTAAATTATATATATATATATATATATATATCACTATAAAAAATAATTAAATAAAAATAAAAACTAAAATTTATTATATTAATTAAATTAAATATAATTTAAAAAAAATTATTAATGTTGAAACTATTTTTTTATTATTAAATAATTTTTAAATTTATATCTAAAAACAACATCAATTTGAAGGGAGCAGAAGAAATGCAACTATGAGAAGTTGGGAAGCACTTTCAATATAGTACAACTGGTCTAGTGCCTCTGATTTTGTTTGCTGTCTAAAACTAATGTATGTACAAGTAATTTTCTATGAGTTTTCATGTTGCTTGTGGGATTTATTAGTGATTTTTCTCTCTGATATAATGGATGCATTGTAACTTTAAGTGAATGCTTGTTTTTATGGATGTAATCTTCACAATCACAAGCAAAAGCAAAGATTTTATTTGGATTCATGATTTTGTAAAGAAAAAAAAATATAAGTGTAAATAATAAATCCTTTTTACCTTTAAAATGAAGAGAACGAAATGAAAAATAAATTCAACATTGATTTTTTTTCCAAAATTATCCTTTTTTATTTTAGAATTTCACTTTTTTTTTATATTTTCCATTAATAAAAAATAGACTTTATTATAAATATTAGTTATTAAAAATATTTAACTAACACAAATATTTTAATAAAATAAAATAATAATTAATAATAAAATAAAATTTTAAGACAAAAATACATAGTTATTTATAATAAACAAAATATATAATAATAATAATTATAAATATAATAATGCTATTTATATTTAGTAAAAAGGATTTTCTAATTAAAAGTTTTAAAATTTTAAATATTTAAATTATTTATTTTTATAAAACAATTTACAATTTTTACATATACTTAAAATTTTACATGTAAAATATTTTTCGTTAACTATATCGTATTTTTTTTTAATTAATTATTTAACTATATCGGAATATATTATTAATAACTTTAATTCATTCAAATTTAGATAAAAGTACTAATATTTGATTATTCTATTTTTTAAAAGAATGGTAAATTTGTAATCATACATTTTATGCATTTAAAAAAATAATATCACTCACAAACTTCAATAAAGTATTCTCACAACTCTAACATACTTAAATCTAAACGTACTTTCTTTCTACGCAGATTTTTTTTTAAATCCTTATACACTCACTCTCTTAAGTCATCATATTTTCCTTCCTCAATCAAAACACAACACAACTGAAAATAGAATTAGGATAGAAAGATTTTGTAACAAAAGAAACTCAATAATTAGTATAATTATAATCAAAATATTTGTGTACAAGAAAAATATTTTTGTGTTCGATAATAAATAATTATTTTATTGATAAAAAAATATAAAGCTACAATATCTTACTGTTAACATTATTAATTTAAAATTAATAAAATTATTTATTTAATAAAATTATATTTATTTTTTTAAAAAAAATCTCATACATTATTATGAAATTTTACATATTAAATAACAACAATAGTGCCACCAAATTTTAGAACACGAGCAACTTTTGGAAGTACCAAATTAATATGAATTCATTTTGGAAATATAAAGACTTTTTTAACCCCATATAATTTCTTTACCCTGAAACACGTGCATAAATTGACAGAAAATGTATTAATTTAACAAGTAATGTCAGGTTAAAGTCTTAGTTTGTTGGTGCATTAAACACTCATAAGAAGAGTTTTGCCGTTGATAATGATTCTTGCGACTTTTTTTATCAGCAATAAAAGTGTTTCAATTTGTTTACAAAAACTAAACAAAATAAGGTTTAACGCGTACGTTGTTACTAGCTTTTACATTATTACCTCTGAGAAAGGATACACATGAATTTCAAAAAGAAATTAATGAAACTATTAAAATTGTATATAAAAATCATTAATGTGATCATGTGAGTAACTTAACTTTTCAACTCCATTAAAATTAATTAATTACGATAATTGAATATTAGAAATTTACACTCTCCATCTATTCTGAAAATAAATGAAATGAGTTATTTTTAATTTCATTTTAAATTAATAACTTGGATTAATTAAGTTACAAGTGTATGATAATCTCGTATGTATATAGTAATACCATTTCGGACGTGAAATATACTTCAACATCGATGCCTTATATTATGCAATTCAATGATGGTGAACCAATTGTTAGGCCAAAGCTAATAAAAAAGCACGTGTAATTATGATGGAAGGACATATAATTACTAATTTTCATGTTGTAGTATTAGTTGTAAGGATATAGAAATCTATACAATATATAAATATTTACTTACAATAAACAATAAATTATTAGATATATAATTTTAATATATAAGAAATAAACTATTGAATGTTATAATTCACAATAAATTTATTTATAAAAAATTAGATATTAAGAATGTGTAGAAAATAAATTTAAAATTTCAAAATTCACAAAATAAATATGCAGATTTTATTGTAAATTTAAAATTCACATCAAAATTACTTACTGTTACGAATTTGTAAAATAATAGTATAATTTTCATGGGAGTTTTAAAATTCATACAAAAGTTTGCTTCTCAAATTTCTTGGTCTAATAACAATTCATAAGAATTTTTTTGCATATTTAAAAAAATAGATAGAAACAATTCTATTAATTTTAAATCCACAAAACTTAGATAGCGTATTATTTATGTAACTTTACTCATAAGAAAATTAACACTAAATTTTAAAAAATTGACAGAATAATATTTAAAAAAATTTAAGTTAATTATATGATTTTTTTTACATACATTCCATATTGATTACTAATAGGTTAAAATTTTATATAATAAATATTTAAGTATATATGGTAAAACTAATAATATTAGTTAACGAGAAAGATAAAATACTAATTGTTATTATCACATAATTAATACTATATATCAAAACGTATTTGAATAATTTAATCTCTACTCATATAATATGTATATGTATATATATATATATATATATATATATATATATATAAATACATATATATATATATATATAATTAGATGGAAAATTATCATGTAAAAATTTAAAATTGTAAGAGAGAAATAAATAATTTAAATATTCACAATTTTAAAAAATATAATTAAAAAATATTTTTGTATTAAATTTCAATTGTTAATATTTTTTATAATAATAATAATAATTATTATATATTTTTTCATTAGAAATAACTATAAAATGTTTTTGTTTTATCATAATTTATTATTACTATTATTATTTATTTTTATTAATAATATTATGAAATATTTGTTTACATAAATTTATGTAATATTTAATTTTTTAATATTATTTAATTTTATTATTATACTATATTATATAATTGAATATATTATATATAATAATAATAATAATAATAATAATAATGGTTATTATTATTATTATAAAATACACCGTGAAGACAGATTGCTGGATTTGGAAGACATGGGGTTTCATACTTTTACGGTTAACTCAATCTATTTTCAGGTTAGGAAGGATAGAGTTGGGGAGGTTTCTCCAGTTTACAGTAAGTTGTGAAGGTGCAAAGTTTTGCCTTCCGCTTTGGTCACTGCTTGGAGGGTGATGGAGAATAAGATTGCTACTAGGGTAAATTTGAAAAGGCGAGGGGTGGTGGTAGAGAATCTGGTGTGTGGTTTGTGTGGGAAGGTGGAAGAGTCGTCCAGTCATCTGTTTTCCGTTTGCAAGTTTATCTGGCAGGTGTGGTGTCTTTGTTTTGAGTGGCTTGGAGTGTCGTTTGTTATTCACAAGGACCCTTTGGTAAACTTCCAACAATTCAGATTGTGTTCGGCTTCTGATGTGGTTAATGACGTTTGGGGGCGATTTGGGTTGGTTTTGTGAGTGGAATTTGGAGATATAGGAACTCGGTGGCCTTCGACAGGGACGTGGTAGATGCGCTTGAGGTATTTGCACTGGTACAGGTAAATGTTTGGTCTTGGATTTTTGCAAAGTCTTGTTGTAATTCCTTTACGTACCCCAACTGGGTTTTGAACCTAGTGGATTGTATGAGACTGGTTATTTAATGTTTTCTTGAGTTTGGTTTGGTTGTTCCTTATTTAAGTTGGAAGGTGTTCCTTGGTTGGAAGTTGGTAAGGTGTTAGCTTTTTATGTATAAGGGTTGACTACCTCTGAGTGGTTCCCATTTATTTATTTTTTATTACTGATAAAATAAATAAAATAAAATACACCGTTACCACATTCATCAACTTAACTTGGTTTACTTCGATTACCAGCTTATTCCTTGATGGCCTTATAAACCACGTGTACCGGTTTTCAAAGCAAGAAAGCACAGTAACATGATTATCTATGTCTATATTAAGATATTTTTCTCGAAGTGTTTTTTTTTTATATTTATTTTCCAATTCTATCTTTGTATTTATATTATATTTATATTAATGTTTTATTTTATTATTTTAGAAATATATAATAAGAGGTTTTTTTTAATCTTATTGTTATCTTGCACCTCATTTTATTTTTTTATTTACTTTTACTTTTATAATTCTATTCTATAAGAACCAAATTGTTTTAATTTTTTTTTGTAATTCGACTATAAATTTATTCAATTCTTCCGTTTCACATTCCCAGCTTTACATAGAAGAAAGAAGTACAAGATAATTATAGATAAGTAAAGTAATAAATCAATAATTAAAAATTGAGAAAAGAAGCTAGAATAGTTATAAAACTTAAATACTCTATAACAAAACTTGCCAAACTCCACATCCTAGCAATAATGTTAAGTACTTTCTTTGGTTGAGAAAGGAAGTAAAAGTAGTCAAACTATGATACTGCTTCCTTGGGATTTCTCTTCAAAAAAACTTCACGCAAATTGGACGCACAAACTGTGACCCCACCCTATATATACTCGCACACATTTCATCTTTCCTTTGCCAAACATCTCATAATAATTTCTCTGATCATCATTAGCTTTTGTTTCCCAGATCGATCGATGGAGATGGAAGCTAAGACTAAGCCATGGCTGGTTTTATCTCTTTTTCTGTTGGCTGCAAATTGCATGCAACAATGTGTCCATGGAAAACCGCGAGTGTCTTGCCTTTTTATCTTCGGGGACTCTTTCTCTGACAATGGAAATAACAACAACCGTGACACAAACGCAAAATCCAATTACAGTCCATATGGCATCGACTTTAGCCGTGGTCCAACAGGAAGATTCACCAATGGACAAACGGAAGCTGACATTACTGGTCAGTAACATTCTCTATTCTTTATTCAACATTTTTTTAAACCACCAAACAGTAATCCATATAACCTTTTCAGTAGATTGCTTGAATAAGTAATGTTACTTAACTTATTGGTCTCAATAAAAAGTTATGTTTTATATGTAATTTATCAATTTGTGTGACAGCATACGACCAAGTTAAACAAAAGAATAATCATGGTAGACAGTGGGAAAAACCTGGTAAACAATAGAGTGGACAGTTCATCTTAACTGATGTTTTTTTTAAAAAAACCCACAACTAGAATACATTTATAATTAAAAGATTGTTAAGATTTAAGAATAAGTTGAAGTTTGACATTACTTAAAAGTAAATGAGTTGAAGTTTGACCTTACACAAAAGTAAATAAGTTGAAAAGCACAAAATAAAATAAAAAATGGATTTTGAATGTTGTTTTCTTATCCTATTGCCTATTGCCTTCATGATGATTATTAATAGTCATCAAATATTATTAGTATCAATAATGGTCTTTTTTAGCAAGAATATGCACAGAAAAGAAAAGGGATAGAGTCAAAACCTAACACTCTTTCAAAGATGTTCTACTGCTAAATGTATGAATAATGTTTATTTGTGTTATTTCATTATATAAGTAGATGTTTTAGATTGTTTTACTAATTGATCTTTAATATTAATTAATTGCAGCTGCACGTCTAGGATTTCGGGATTCCATTCCACCCTATGCAAACACTAGTGGCTCAGACATAATGGAGGGTGTGAACTATGCATCTGCTGCATCAGGGATTCGCCCTGAGACGGGCTCCCAAAGAGTATTATTTATATATCATTCATTCTTAATTTGTTTATCTCTATCTTTAATAAGTTTTTGGTATAATATTGAAGGATTTGTATTCCAATGCTCACGCATGCCCCCAACGCAGGGTGACATTATCAGTTTGGAAGAACAGATCCAAAATCACAGAGACATATATAACCGAGTTGTTAAGAAACTTGGGGGTTCAAATAAAGCTAAAAAGTACCTTAGCAAGTGCTTGTATTATATGAGAACAGGAACCAATGATTACTACGGTAATTACTTCCTCCCCCAGGTTTTCTCAACAAGCCGCGACTTTACAACTGATCAATATGCTCAAGATCTTGTCAGACGCTACTCTCGATATTTGAAGGTGTTTTACAAATTTTTATTTCTTTTTCTCTTTTCTCACAAATTCACAAGCTCACTGCAGCTAGCTTAATTATAAATTCAAACTAAACTACTGGATCAAGTATTTATTATATATACGTAATTATGCTTTCAAATGCAAGTTAACAAGCCTTACCAATGGTAATCTATTTAGAGAGTTTAAAGTAAAACTGTTAAAATATTTGAAACTTTTATTTTAGTAATGATACTTTCACAACGGCTCCAATATATAATCTATGATGGAAGATATAAAAAAAATGTTTTCATTATTTCATAAACTAGTGTAAATTTTAGGTAAAAAAAATAAGATTATAGACTAGTACAAATTGTTAATATATTATTTTTTATTCATTTTTGGGATGGAGAACTACTGGGTTGGTAGATTTTATAATCAGAATAGTTGAAATATACTGTAACTAGCACTACAAAAAAATCATGCACTACAAGAAAATCATGAAATAGAAATCAATTTGTAGAAACCAAAATAATTAGTTGCAATAGTAACTAAATTAGAGATTATTTTAGAAACTAAAAAAAATTTGGTTTCTAATTAGATACCAATTTAGAAACTATTTAACAATAATAGAAACTAATTTAGAAACCAAATTTTTCTTTAGTTTCTAAAATGGTCTCTATTTTTAGTTTCTATTGTAACTATTTATTTTGGTCTCTAAAAATTGGTTTCTATTTCATGATTTCCTTGTAGGTAAGGATAAGCACGGAAGTATATTTATGTTGAAAATATATAATGTATATGGGAGAGCATCAACATTTATTACTACTATATCTTTACTGATTAAAAAAATTAAGTCTCACCAACTTGAACTTTAAGATTCACTTAAAGTAATCTCATTTACTAATAATTTATTTAACTACATATGCTAAATTTAGAAGAATAAAATTATTAATACGAATATATGAATTCATATTTGCATGATGCCTTATACTAATTAATAAGTGATCTTGTTGGTATAAAATTAGCATATACTATGCAATTATCAAATAGAAATTAATTTTTAAAGATTAAAATAATTAATTACAATAGTAACTAAATTAGAGACCATTTTAAAAACTAAAAAACAAATTGTTTCTAAATTAGTTTCTATTATTGTTAAATAGTTTCTAAATTTGTATCATTGTTAAATAGTTTCTAAATTTGTATCATTGTTAAATAGTTTCTAAATTTGTATCTAATTAACTATCAAAATTTTAACTACCAATTATTTAGATTCTAAATTTGCTAGCAAAAACATTAGTAGCTAATTAGATACCAATTTAAAAACCATTTAATAATAATAGAAACTAATTTAGAAACCAAAAATTTATTTAATCCCTAAAATGGTCTCTAATTTAGTTACTATAACAACTAATTATTTTTTATCTCTAAAATTGGTTTCTATTATTTTCTAGTAGTGTTATACATTATTAATCCAATACATTTTACTGTTTTTAGACTTTGAATGCTTCTACTAGAATTTTATCCATTAAATAAATGTATATTAATAAGTGTTAACTAAATGAAAAAATATTAGTAAGTGTTTTTTAGTGTTTTAAAAGGCCAGATAAGACTGAATAACTTATTTGAACATTACTTTTAAATGAATCACTTTTAACTTTTCTTATTCCCATATAGGAATTTTTTTAAAAAGCAAAGAATAATTTGAAAAAAAAACATTAGATTTATCTAAAAGAAAATTTAACTTTATAATAAAATTTAATTTGATTTGATACAGTTGTATTGACTTTTCTTTTTCATTATTTGACATATTCAATAAGCATTACATCTACGCTTGAAAGAGGCAGTAATGTAATAATAGTTAATAATAATAGAATATTAATAATCATCCTTGCTTTGACAACCTAATATGATGATATATTATAATGAAAAAAAAACATGATTTTGGGGAACAGACACTGCATGACAAGTACGGGGCAAGAAAATTCCTTGTCTTTGATCTGGGTCGTATAGGGTGCACTCCATATGCCAGAGCTACGTATGCGAGAAGTAGACGTTGTGCTGAAGAGGTCAACGATGCTGCCTTAACTTTTGACAGAAACCTTAAATCTGAATTGGAGCGATTGAATACTAACAACTTATCTGCTGATGCCAAATTCATGTTTGTAAACACCACGACCAAACTCGATACAGATCCCACTTCTCTTGGTATAGCTTCCCATTTTCTTTCTCTGCATTTCACATTCAGGATTAGAAGTAGTTAAAAACCATTGACTGTGTTACAAATCTGTTTCAGGTTTCACTGTTGTGGACACTCCTTGCTGCCCAACTCAGCTAAATTTGAGTTGTATTGAAAATGGAAGACCATGCAGGAATAGAGATCAATACGTCCATTGGGATGGAATCCATCAAACACAAGCTGCCAACGAAATAACCGCAGATACAACAACTGATGCTATCAATTGCCTTCTTATCTCCTGAACATCCACCCCAAACTACGGCACATATCCTTAAATAATTCTCAACTCTTGCATCATCCTATCTAACATGCTCTTTATCCTTGGCTAAAATTTGTTGAAAAAGTACAAAAAAAAATGAGTCACATTGATTCAATCTTACTCATAACTTTGTACCTTTCAATAAATTTTACTCATAAAATTTAGAAGACAGTGATATAATATATAATCATTTATAGAACAGTTTGTACGATCTTTTCTTCAAAGAGATTGTCATTTTACAAACTGTTATATAAATTATTGTATTTATATGACTTCTTAAATGATAAGGTAAAAATAGTATGTTAGTAAGTGTGTTGTCAGACTCTTTTTTTTTTCTAAATAGTTGCTTATCATATTGCATCCATTTGAATAAGTGCCGACTCATAGTTGATTATAACACAATATAAGCATATCAAATAAGTTTGTGTCCTTTCATTTTTCATCCATATAAAATAGAAAAAATAGTTGTGTACTGATAATTAATAACTTACTCAATCACAAACAATCCATACATAGTAAAAGTCACACAGAAGATGATGATTTATGATGAATGGAGAATATACAAGTTTTTATATTAAAAATATCTTTTTTTGTCAGAAAAAAAAAGAATTTTATAGATCAAAATTACAGTAATTACTCTAACTATTATACAGAATACATACATCCAACCGTAGTTGCTATTCTAAAAGATACTAAACGGCTAATAATTTCAATTATTTTGTAATTTTTTTACTGTTTGAAGTATCCTTTAAAGGGTTCATCTTGGTGGTATCAATATTTGGCAATTGCACCCATATCACTGCACCCAATTCTAGTAAAAAAAACGAAAATGCCTTTAATATATTATTTTATATATTACGAATTTGTTTTTATCCAAAATGAGCTTTTTTTTCAGATTTTTATTTTCGAAATAAAAAAGCTCCTCCAAATTTACTTTTTCGGGATGTGCAGGAAGAATTTGCCTCAATCTTTTCCATTAGTAGGCTATCTTTTCAGTTTCTCAAAGCAAAGAAAGACTCGTGAACTTACTTTCCTAAGTTTAAGTTTATGTGTGGTTTGGTTTGTCATTCATCTATCAGTAAATATTTTTATTTTTACATATTTCTCTCTGTTGGATTTTCAAACATAATATAAATACAAACAATTTTTTTATTTATAAAATTTTAAAATTTATTTTTAATCATACACACAATTAATAAAATAATTATGATAATAACGATATGGATAAAAATTAGGCAATAGTGTTCTTTATAAAAAAAATACTTTTAATAAATTATTACTTTTTTAATATTTATTACATTTATAAATATTTTAATTTTCATATTTATTATTCACAAATCAATAATTTAAAAATGTTATTTTTTCCTTTTTTCTATAAAATTTTCAAATCCAATTTTCAAAAAACAAATTATATCAAAAGTTATAAATGTTAATTTTGTTAACAATTTTTTTATTTACATATTTTTTTAAAGTAATTATTGCTTGAAATATATGTTTTTGTAATAATTATTTTCTTAATTATTATATTTTATATAATTAATTTTTTCTACATAATTTTTTTAAGAAATTATTTTCCAAACCAACTTTTTTAAATAATTATTTAAAAAAAATTCAAATTACCAATTATTTTTTAAATAAAAAAATAATAATCAAATTTAAAATGAAATCAAATTTCGAATTGCTACCATCAATGGTGTTATTTGAATAATTATTTGGTACCATATACTAGTTAGGTAAATATTTAACATAATATATTATTGGAGAAAAATGATCGAAGTGTGTTATTTTCATCAAAATTTACATGTAATTATGTTTTTGTTTTAAGAATGTTGATTAAATTGAGGTAGATATAAATTTGTAAAGAATCATATGAATCTAAAAGTTCTTGGTGTTCACTGTTTCCCTATCTTTCTTTATTGTTTTTTTTTTTTGTTTTCTTAAAACTTAATAAAATGTTAAAAAAAATTAAAATTTATTGTTAAATAATTCCTAAAATAATTTTAAAGTAATATTTTTTTTCTTACATGGAATTTTTGAACTAATCCTCCTCTCATTGTTGAGTCATTCTATTCTTACCTATGAAAGGTAGATATATAACAAATATACATACAGTTCTATACTATTATAAAAAATTGAAATGTTCTTTATCTATTTTGAAATATCAACATATTCTTTATCATACTTGGCATCTCTTTATTATTTGGTTCTATATTACTATAAATTTTGAAAAGGTGCAAGACAATTGATTGTACTATGTGGAGAAAGTTTGCTTAAAAAATTCAACAAAAATAAATAAATAATATTTAAAAAATATAACCATTTTAATATGGCGATCCCACTAAAATGTCATTATTTGGTAACAGTTTTAGAAACATAACGTGTGCAAGTTTTTTTTTTATATACTGTAATATTTATATAAAATATAACATTTTTGAACTTCCATTTATTTAATAAAGATAACATTATTTACCTTTTAAGTTATTTTTTGTAGTGCCGCTCCCGAGTTAATTATTTTCAACTTCAAAATGTATTTTCTAGATTTCAAATGGAAATGGCTAGAGAAACACCAAAGTTCAAGAAAATTGGGGCAATAAAAATCATACTTCAGTTAAGAATTAAATTAGTGGAGATAATCGGTTTTCTCAATTTACTAATCTTAAGCTCATTAGCAGAAAAAATGGATTGAAATATTTTCCAAAGGAAAAAAAGAATTTAAAGACTTCTAGAAAAAAATAAATTTATTTTGAATTGAAAACTATTCGGAAAAGATTGATTATTGATTCACTAGTTAGTATAAGATATGATTTGATTTTCGATGAAAAACTTAGAATGATAGGGGAAATGATAGAGATATTTTTTTGTTAAAACAAAAGAAAAAGAAAGGTGTAGAAAGAAGTAAAAAAGAATAATGGGCTTAGGTCCATTGGGTTTAACATTTTCATATTGAATGAAAAACCTTAAGCTCAACAATAGGCAATTATATAAAAATTCTTACTAATAACGCATTTATAACAAATTCTAGTAAAATAAATAAATGTTAACTAATTTGGTTGACATAGTTACTTCAACCGATTAATTGTGTTATACCTTTTGCTAAACCATCATTGCCCTTGTTCAAATAAATAATAATTTTTTAATTCT
This sequence comes from Phaseolus vulgaris, assembly GCF_000499845.2. Lineage (NCBI taxonomy): Eukaryota > Viridiplantae > Streptophyta > Magnoliopsida > Fabales > Fabaceae > Phaseolus > Phaseolus vulgaris. The sequence goes on from NC_023754.2 coordinate 27,279,960, forward strand.
TATAGAAGTATGGTATTTTTTCTGTAGTAAAATCATTTTTCCTTCTTATAATTCATTGATTTTTTTTATTAGCTAGAATTCATTGATTTTTTTTATTAGCTATAATTCCTGATTTTATTATGTATCTGTCGCCAGGAATATTAAAATCGTTTAGGAAAGTTAGGGATTTCTTTTTCTTTGTTGATAAAAAAAACTGCTCACCCAGATGATGTACATGTTTAATTACTTCAATGAAATTATCACCTGTTTTGAAGGATTCTTTTTAAAAGAATACCAAAAATAAATTGACGTTTCTTAATAATCTAAAGTTGTGTTTGTTTCACAAGTATAAAAAAGAAAAGTAAACTTAAAAGTATGTCATTCTCAATTGTGAATAAAGATATAAGGAATTGTTGGTCAATAAATGTGAAATATTCATATTCCTTTACTTTTTGTTTTCGTGATAAATTATGGATATTTTACATTTTCTTAGAAATGTAAGCAGTTTTCTTCAATAGTTATCTACATCTTTTTTTTCATGTTTTTTCTTTCAGTTTTATTCCCCAAATTTTATTTGAACTTTTTTCTGATTTTTTTTTTTTGCAACATGTTCGTTGAAATAATATTTGTTTTGGTTTGTTCCGCAGTTATAGGGCAATCTGATAAGAAAAATTACAAAATTTGTGTAAGTTTCAGAATTTGTATAATTTTGAGGTAAAGTCAGCGGGGGAAATTCAATAGAAAAGACAATACACTAAAATATTATTAAAAAAATCAGAAAAGAGGGATAAAAAATGATAAACCTAATTAATTAAGGTCTAGATTTAATAACATTTAATAGTAGACTTTCGAAAGTAGGGTGCTAGCTAGTGGTTACTGTATCAGTTAAATGGTTATTAAAATGTGTATTCAAAAGTGTGGCAATGGCAACTAAGGTCTTTGAAGGACAGCAAACCAAATGTGAAAGAAAAAAAAATAGTTACAACGAACCTTTATGTAAAACTACAAAAGTTGGGAAACATGTTATTGTTTTTTTTATTTTTCGTTTCTTGTTTTTTTTTTCTATAAAAGAATGCCGACCAAATAAAAGTTTCTTTTGAATTCGAAATGTTAATTCAATTTTTACTTTGAGAAACTAAAAAATTAATTTAAATTTGAAGATCTGAATAATTATATTTTAAATTCTACGAATAAAAATAAAATTTAACCTAATTTCGAGATATTAACAAATATTTTAACCAAAAAGTTTTTAAAAGTTACATTATTATTTTATTTCCACTGTGATACTTGAGGTCACACACAAACTATTAACAAATGTACATGCTTTTGATTCAAGACTAAAAAAAGTCACCCATAAACATACTTAAATATTAAAATAGTGTATTGATTTTATGTTATCACCACACATGCTGGTCAACTAATTAAAATATCTAGCACGTGTATATGTAATGTAGCAATTAAGAATATTAATGTGTGATGTAGCATGCAGTTAATATGTAATTAAAAATGAAAAGAAAATGAGGTGATTAGACATTTAAGTTGGTTTATCTGTCATGCGTCTCATCTCACAATGTGTATTAATTTTTAATTTTTTTATTATTGTATAATATTATTTAATTCTTAGATATTCTTAATTTTTTCATTTATTATTCTATCAATATTATATATTTACAAATATAAATTATATTTTATTTTATAATTCCTTTTAATATATTTTTTTACATATTATACTTCATAATTTACAAGTAAATCATTAAGTTGAAGTTTTCTTTAATTATTATATTTACCATACATCTTTATTTGTATAAGATGCTAAAATTTCGAATTATAAATTATAAATAACTTCTATTTTTTTTCAATTTTTTTAATTTATACCTTGCATACTCAAAATTATACGCAATAGACCATAGAATTTGGTATTCAAAGGAAGAGGTGTACATACATTTCCTCCCTAACCAAAATCCTCACCATAACCATAGAATTTGGTATTCCTCGTAAAACAAAAACAGGGAATTTGGTCGGCACTAACCGAGTGTAATATAATGTGACAGTTACATGGTTACATTCCGATGTTGAAAACAACATTTTAGTTTTCTTACGCCTGTTCAGCACGTGTATTTTTACTATAGATCGTTCTTCTATTTTAAAACAAAATAGTTAATTTAGTAAAGTATATATTTCTTTTATGAACAAGTAAATATATCATATTATTATTAGGGTGGAGTTTAGAGTTTATGATTTAGGTTTAATTTATATTATTTTAATTTATACAACTTTAAATTAAATTATTTTTTAAAATTCTAAAATTATTATTAAGTTTTGACATATAAGTATCGTGCGAATTAATTTTTGATTTTTTTTTCTAAAAAAAATGTTTCGGGATAACTGTTGAATGATTAAAAGTATAAGAGTCAGAGATGATGCAATAATGCAAAAAGTATAACAGTAACATTTTATATATATATATATATATATATATATATATTTAAGTAAAAATTCTTTTGAAAAAATAAAAAAGTTATAAAAATGATTTTAATTGTTTCCTTTTTCATTTTGAAATTTAAAAAAAACATTTATATAAATGAAAAGAGAATTAATTTAATATATTAATTTAAAAATAATCAATCATATTTTATTAAGGCATCTTATAAAACTTTTGTAACTCTTATACTCCAAGCAAGTGAAGTGGTCATCAATTGTGGGTATCACAAAGAGTTGCTTGCAATGATTTGGTTGAGATGACCCATGTTGGTTTTTTTTTTTTTATCAGTAAATAGTAATGAAATTAAATGAGACCAGGATGGTCCAACCCTTATACAACAAAACAGATTTTCTCAAAGAGCCTTTTCATCTACATATTAACCAAAAGACCTCCTACTCTCTATCCCATCTCAATCAATAATAAAAGAAATCCAAGAAACAACCTTTTACATAAAAACTAAACAGAATGCATACATACCAAGGGTTCAAGACATCAATCAGAGAATGAGAAATTAGTTTACGGTATCTTTGATGAGATCCATGACCAAATCTTAATCTGTGTCAGAGAGAAAATTTCAATGTGATCAACCACTCTACCTTTAAATAAACAATTATTCATGTGCCTCCATATCTCACTAACCAACGCAATCCACAGGTTTTCCATAATAAGATTAACTGAAATAGGTGCATTCAGAATCTTAAAATATTCAAAATGAGACCCAGAATCCATACAATTCATTGATCTTATTCCTAACCAGTTATAACAAAGATTGTGCAATTATATCAGAGATTGTGCAAGCTGCTCTTTCCTGACTATCTGCAGGTTCGTGCACATAACATATTAGAACTCATCTTATTACCATGTTTTGGTGATGTGATTGAATATTATGCTGCTTTGTTGAGAAAGAGTGTTTGGGATCCTGCTTTTTGTGTTTTGGTCTGTTGTTGAGAAAGAGTGTTAGGGATCCTGCTTTTTGAGTTTTGGTCTGTTGTTGAGAAAGAGTGTTTATTGGGATCTGCTTTTTGAGTTTTGGTCTGTTTTTGTCATGTCCAAGTCCTCTTTAGAAGCATAGGCTTTGTTAAATGCTTATATAGGACTTACCATGCAGCTTTTATATGGCTTGTAATTTATTGTTATATGCTCATTAGGTTAATTCTTTGAAAAAAAAAAAAACAGTTGACACTCCAAAATTCACCAATAATATATATTCTTAAATAAATTAATATTATTAAAAAAATAAGATTGGATACAAACGCAAAGACCAAATCACACCATGATATAAATATGAAAACGTATATATTTTTAAAGAAATCTTCTCTAGTACAAGTTGATAAGTATTAAGTCAAACTAACATTATCACAATAAAATCTTTAAATAAAAACCAATTTTAAAAATAAAAAATAATTAATTATTATAGTTATTAAATTAGAGATGATTATTTTAAAAATTAAAAAAAATATTAATTTTAAATTAGTAACTAATTAAATACCAATTTAAAAACTATTTATTAATATTATAAATTAATTTAAAAATTAATAAATTTTTTAATTTCTAAAATATTTCTAATTTAGTCACTATAGTAATTATTATTTTTTATAAAATCAGTTTCTATTTAATGATTTTCTTCTATAGTAAATATAACTAATTCTTAAATTTAAATTTTAAATTTACTAGGTTGTCAACACACTTTTTTTTTCTTTTTATGCGATTAAAAAGAATAAATTACTATAAGTAGTTAAATAACAATTTCATCTTTCCCTCAAAATCCAAGAAACTTAAAGGTTTCAATAACTAACATAACACCAGTTTCCAACCAAATGGATGACCATTCTTTTATTATAGACAACTCAGTTATCAACATGACTCCAATAATTTATCTTCAAGACTAAAGTATTACCAATGAAATATATGTAATTTCCGAAATTTTTCTCACTGCTACGTGAAAAAAAAACCTTCCTAATGTGTTAAAGTATTTAAAAATAATAAGGTCTTCAGCATAACCTTTTAATTTATTACTATAAGATCTTTATATCCAAAATTAGTAACAATGTAATCTAGAAAATCAATATAAACAATATAATTTATTATTTTTTGTATTTGAATCAATATTTAGATCATAGCTTATTATTTAAAATAATCAGTTATCTAGATTATAATAATCAATTATATATATATATATATCAATTATTTTTCACCATATGTTCATAAAAATAAAAGTATGAATGCTATGAGTAGTTTTAAATAAATATTTATATATGCATGTATAAATTTATTCTTATATAAACTAATATAACTACTTTATTTAGTTATGTCACGAAAAAAAATCAATAAATAGCAATTAAATTTATATATAAAAAATAATTAGTCATTATATTAACTAAATCATATATTAATTTAGAGACTCACAAATTATTAATATTTAAAGTTGTTTCTATTATTAGTAAAAAATTATAAAATAGTTTCTTAATTAGTATTTAAATTAGCTATCTAGGTTTTAGTTATTAATATTTAATATTCTAAATTAATTTCTAAAAAACTAAAAGAGACTATTTAAAATATAAAGTAGTAAGTAGTTAAAATCTTAGTAATTTACCAATTTAAAAATTATTTTATATTTTTTTTAATAATAAAAATTAATTTATTCAACTTAGAGCATGGTTATGGCTGAAACACAGGTACAATCATTCATCATTCGAGAGACAAACAAACAAACAAATCTACCACTGAAAATAGCCTTAAGTAAGTAAAACTACTGTTAAGAAAGTGGACTTTAAGCTTAACTCAACCCCATAAAACCGGCTCATGAGGTTGAGGTTTGCACCCACTTATATATTACGAAATGTCTTTATCTCTAGTCGATGTGGGATCTCCAACACACCCCCTCACGCCGAGACTACCAAGCCTTTAGCACTGATTCCAGACTAACCAAGCTATCCTGCAGTCAAAAAACATGTGTTTTATCGACTCCACAGCCATCCTGCAAAAACTACATAGATTGGTATCCACCAAAACTCCACGTCTCTCCAAGTTAGCTTTTGTGGCAATCGAATTAATCAACACCCTTTGGTTTATGAATCGGAGCAACCTATAAAAAGTTATAGGTAACATGGCAGGTTTGCAACAGGTTGGTAAGGGGATTAAAAGGACTGATGGTAATGTGTTCTAATCCTGTTTTTTTGATCTTGGGGTTGCTGTTGGCTGTTCTATTGGTTGTTTAAGTTTCTATGCTCTTTTTAGAAGTTGTTTATCATAAGTGGTTGGTTTGCCTGGTTTTTGGCTGCTGAGAGGGTACAAGCACCGGTACAGTAGAAGCTCCTCTGGCAGATAATGGCACTGTCACAGTTTAAGTTGCCAGAACTTAAGAAATCAGTTTTATGTCCAGCTGTTTGGATGACCCTGTTTGTGGAGGGTTTGATTTTCTGTTTGGTGCTGGAAGAACCTATGTGCTGCAATGTTTTTCTACCGTGATGGAGGGAAAGGGTTAAGTGCATGAACTGGTTTTGTATTAGTATGTTACATGTTATAACAGTTTAGATATTCTGTGAAGTTATTAGGCCAAGAGTTTTTTTTAGGTGCAGTTTGAAGTTGTTAAGCTTTTTTCTGGTTCAAGATGAATATCTTTTATTTGTAAACGGGTTGGATACTCTTTTAAGTATTCTTTTATTTATTTAATTTTTTATTGATAAAAAAAATAGAAATAAAATAGTATAAAATAAATTTGAAGGGAAGAAACCGAAATACTAATAAACATTTAAGTAAGTAAGCAAAAGTAAATGAAATCAAAATCATATTTGAATAATTAATGTATGTGAGTTTTCTTAAACTTATACATTTTTTTGTATAAAAAAATGTTTTGGAAGAAAGAAGATTCGTTTTTTTTTGTTATCGGCGAAGAAGAAATTAAAAAAGAAGATTCGTTATGAAATCATGGTGAATGTCAAGTGTTAAATTGAATAAACAGTAAAGCTGTAGGTTATGCTTTGCTTTCATTTGGATTTTTCCTTCTTTTAGATTGGTTGGTGCACGCCAAGTACACCACTTTATTCATTTATTTGTTTTCGATCAGAAAAAAATAATAATAAAGCTGCAGGAAGTTCCGGGCATATTCACACCTTATGCTTTTCATCAGTGATTAATAAATCCAAACTTTCTTTGGTTTTTAAATATTGAAAACAAGATATTTTAATTCATTTATTCTTCAGATCTAAAAAAATTTGAAAAGAAGAGAAACATGCCAAACTTGTTGTCCTTCAACGTTGCTTCATTTTGACTTCATTATAATAGTAAATTACAAGTTTGGACACGCAACTTTGTTCCCAACCCTATATGTACGTACGTTTCATCTCGCAATAGCCACACACCTAGTAACCCAAACTCTTTTGTCCTCATTTGGTTTTGTACCTAAGCTAAGATGGCAATTAAGACTAAGGCATTGTTGGTTCTACTGGTTGCAACTTGCATGCAATATTTTGCGAATGGAGAACAGCAAGTGCCTTGCTTTTTCATCTTTGGGGACTCTTTATCTGACAATGGAAATAACAACAACCTTCAAACACAAGCAAAAAGCAATTACAATCCATATGGCATCGACTTCCCAAATGGCCCTACTGGAAGATTTTCCAATGGACGAGTCACAGTTGACTTCCTTGGTAACATTCTCTATGCTATTACTTCCATAATTCTCTCCATCACCAAAAATAAAAACTTATATTTTGTTTATCTCTATTTTCTGACTACATGCACATTAATTAACTTTTAACCATACATATTGCAGCCGAACTTCTTGGATTCAAAGAACCTGTGCCACCCTATGCAAACACTAGTGGCTCAGACATACTTAAGGGTGTGAATTATGCATCCGGAGCAGCTGGGATTCTCCTTGAGTCTGGAAAACGTCTAGTATGTATATATATATATATATATATATATATATATACTCTTTATTCTTACATCCTTCTTTGTTTGTTTCATCTGGTTTAAACTTTTGGTATTGTCTTTGAATGTTACACAACGCAGGGTGACAATATCCATTTGGAAAAACAGCTGAGAAATCACCGAGTGATATATTCGAGAATCGTGAGGAAACTTGGAGGTTCTAGGAAAGCTAAAGAGTACCTTAACAAGTGCTTGTATTACGTTAATATAGGCAGCAATGATTACATAAACAATTTCTTCCTTCCCGATCTTTACACATCAAGCCGCATCTTTACCCTTGAGCAATATACCAACCGTCTTATAAGGAGGTTATCTGAAAATATCAAGGTATTTTACAATTTTCTATTCACTTTTCAAACTTCTGCATCCACTATTATAATTTGTTATAGCAGGCATAGTTTGGAGGTACTTTGGGTTCTTATAGTTTAAAGGCCATTTAATAGCCCTCCTCAGTTCGACAGTTTAGGGCTCACTTTCATTTAGTTGAATTTTGGTTATATATTGAATTTATACTAACATCATGCTGCATTATGTTATACCATGTAACTGTCAATATCTATACTATAATGTTTAATATCTATTCAAAAGAAAGTCTACTAATAAGAAATAAATTAATAATATGTATGTATAGATAATGATTCATTATTACGTGTAAAACCATTAAAGTTATATTTCAATTGCAATTTTTTTATTAATTTAATAATTAAAATAAAACATTTTCATAAAATAAATTAAGCACATATTAGTTTATATGGAATTAATTGATTTTTCATTTCACAGTTATTTTAAAGTATAATATATTGAAAAATATGGGTAGGTCTTATTATTAGATTGCATATTTATGAATATATATATATATATATATATATATATATATTATTTAAAAGTCAATATACGTTATCATTAAGATAATATTGTATAATTTCATAGTTACATCGATGTAATGTTTTTCAGTATTATATACATGCCTCTAACATTTGTTTTAAAAAAAAATCTATAACACTATTTACGTTCTCTGCTCAAACAAAAAAATTGGCATTGAAATAAAGTTTAAATTTCATAAAAAAGTATTATGATATATTAAAATACATTTTTAACGAAAATAACAGTGGTGAAATATCACACATTCAGTTGAAAATTAATTATTTTGTTTTTTATAAAATTAATTCATTTTTAATGCCCTATTTTAAGTATATCTATTTTTTTTAAATCAAGAAATATGATATATATATATATATATATATATATATATATATATATATATATATAGCTAATGAAATATTAGGTGAATGATAAAAATATAAATGAAAAATATTATCTTAAGCTTTAAAAATGATAATAAGATAAAATAAAAATATTTTTTTAAAAATAAGACATTTAAAAAGACTGGAGGGAGTGTTAAACTACATTATTTTTTTTAATGTATTAATGTTTATAAAGTATTTTAATAATATTTGCAGTTGTTCAGAAAAGGCTTTTTAAAATTTGTTTTAGATTCAATTTATGATAAAGGATGTTTATAAGATTATTATTGTTCCCTCTGCTAAAAAAGCATCGAATGTTAAAGTTATTCATTAATTAAAAAAAAGAACTAATTTCCCCTTGTAAATGACGTAACCGAATACAAGCTTAGGCCCAGCCCAGAAACTTTAAGCTACTTTTTCACAACAATGCTAATTGGAATAAATTGGTTTATTTAAGTTTAGTTTTACTATATTTGTATTACTTCTACTCAATTTCTCATTTCTAAATGAACTGTGCATAAAACATCATTCTTACGAAATGATTTCTTCGTAACTTTTGCTTATCATTTTAATTTCTTTTAACATCATAATTTTGATTATCTCTCTAAATTCATGATTCATAAAACATCACAAGATAAAAACATAACAAACATAAATGAAATGAAACATTCTGGAATAAAAAAAATATTATATTGGATAACAGGAACTGCATGAGAGTGGGGCAAGAAAAGTGGTGTTAGTTGGGTTGGGTGCTTTAGGGTGCATTCCAAGATTCACATCTAGGAATGGAAGTTGTGTTGACGAGTTCAATGAAGCTGCCTTCCTGTTCAGCAACAAGCTCAATTCTGAAGTCAACACATTGAATAACAAGTTCACTGATTCCAGTTTCATCTTCATAAACAGCTCCAGCGCCCTTGACCTTGAGAAATTTGGTATAAACACTTCATTTCATCACATTCTGGTACACAATATTTCTGTATTATAATTAAGCATGCAAGCATGTGTTTCAGGCTTCACTGTTGCCGATACTCCTTGCTGCCGTACCAGAGAAGATGGACAGTGTGTTCGTAATGAAACACCATGCCCGAATAGAAACGAGTATGTGTTTTACGATGAATTCCATATCACAGAGGCCGTGCACCGACTCATTGCAATAGGTTCATATGACCAAATCAAGCCTCTTGTTCAACACTCAACCAATCCTCCACTTCAATAATTTCTTACCATGCATGCATCATAACTCTTTGTATTCACTTCAATAAGCGCCCAGTTAAATAAAACTAATTACTTAAGTTAAATCAATTTGTCCCTAGTTAAAAACTTTCTATATAAGTATATGTACGAATTCATTTTAATTTATAAAGACACTATTTTCAAAAAAAAATTATCTCCTAAGAATATACATAGCATGGCGTATTTTTTATTTATTTCTTCTTTATAAAAAGTAATATCTACCACACACTACTGTAAACTTATTAATTAGAATCTATAAATAATTAGTTATTTTATTACTTAAATTATATATTATTTTAGAGATTAAAAAAATATTGACTTCTAAATTAATATTTATTATTGATAAATAATTTTTAAAGTAGTATCTAATTAACTATGAAAGTTTTAACTACCAATTATTTAAAAATTATTTTTTATTTAATAATTTTCTTGTAGTTCTAAAATTAAGTTACTTCTCTGGTTGGTTCAAATGATAAAAAAAATAGTACAAGAAAATTATCAAGTAAAAACTAATTTTGAAGATACAAAATAATTAATCACTATATTAATTAAATTTGATATTATCTTAGAAACTAAAAAAATGATATATAAAATAATTTATATTAATAATAAAATTTATAAATTAGTTTTTAAATTGATATATGATTAGCTACAAAGTTTTAAAAATTATTCTATATTATAAAATTAATATATAAAAACTTAGTAACTAATTAGATACCAATTAAAAACTAGTTTGTAAATTTAAAAACTCTTTTAACTATTAATATTTTTTTAGTTTATAAAATAGTGTTTAGTTTAATTAATATAATAATTAATTATTTTTTGTTTTTAAATGAGTTTTTATTTAATATTTTTTTACGATGAAGATAGAAAAGAAATGAGTTTGTTTATAAAGATGATCTGTTTTATTGAAAATTTATTAGAATGGGTAAATTTTAAAAAGATTAGTAAAATGGAGAAGTGTTAAGGTTATGTCATAACATTAAATTACTCTTATGATGGGTTCAAATGAGAAAAGGGATGAAGAAGGAAAAAAAATGGATCTGTTAACGAAAATGGTATAGTTTTATTTAAATTTACCAAAATAGATAAATTTTAAAAATATTGTTAGAAGGGACAAGTATTAATGTTATGTTATAACATTAGATTACTCTTGTTGTTGGTTCAAGTGAGAAAATAAATCAAGATAAAATATAAATTTATTTACGAAAATGGTATAATGTTTATTTAAAATGTATCAAAATAGGTAATTTTTAAAAATGTTATTAAAATAGACAAGTCGTACTTAAAATACAATTTCAAGATTAAAAAATTATGTTGCCATGCACGACTCTATTTTTAATATATTTTAAAAATAATTAATAAAAAATCCGTGCATATTACTCGCACAAATTCTCTTATTTTATTATTATTTTTTGTCTTCACTCTTGGTTCTATTGTTTTGAATTGTGCGAAGTGGAGGAATCTGGAAACATAAAATAAACAGCAAAAGCAATGCTGATGCCATTGCATTCTTCACCCCTATATATATTGATGCTACAATAAAAAGTGAATTTTTAATTTATCTTTCAGAAATATATATTATGAATTATGTATTTTAGAATAATTTTTTTTAGAACGTGAAATTTAGAATATATTAATACATTCTAAAATACATTTTCAAATTCAGAAATCATATTCTAAAATGTGCATTAAATGTATTAATATATTTTAAATTGCTGATTTCAAAATAAATTATGGAATTTCCTGAATTGGGAAAAAGAGTTTTAAGAAAATGAAAGTGACAAGTCTGAGAATGGTAAGGTGTGTGAACAGAGAAGTGAGAAGACAACATGATCCCCCAAGGACAACACTTCTTTTGCATAGACAACCTAGATACAGCTATGTGTTTGTTTGAACAAAATAAATGGATAATAATAAGATTAGGTAAACAAAATAGGTAATAAGAGTTGAAAAAATATGTTTTATCGTCTAGTAATTTTGTGTGTCCGTTATATTCACATCCACCTACCTTTCTTTAAATAAATCACAAATTGAGAATATCTAACATTCTCGTATCTAACTCCTAATTTAGGTAGAAAAAAATTGTGTATTTTGGATAAGGATCTTTAACAATATGTTCTATTATGTGAAGTAAGGATGTTATATATTAATGTAGGACAAAGAGTTTATAAGGAGGAGCATATGTGAAGTGAAAAAAATTATATATATTTTTTAGTTATTGAATTGTAATCTGGTGTCTATATTTGTAAAGAGATTTTATAAGTTATTTATTTATTTATTATTGATAAAAAAATAAATTTCTCTATTTGCTGACAATTTATGTTTAGTGATTTATTTATGAAGTTGGTGTAACCAAATGAATTCTTGTGGTTGTGATTTATTTGGGATAAGAAGATTTTTTTTTTATAAGGATTAAGTATTTTCTTAAATGATTTATATTTTGTTTTTTGTTGATTAAAAAAATCACTCTATTTTTTTATTTATTTCTCAAAAATAAAATGCGTAATTGGACAATCTAAGTTATTTTAAAAAAAAATCTAATGTAATGTGTTTTTAGGGTAAATTCCCTATCTAGCACCATTTATATTTTTATTTCCCTAACTAGCATCTTTTTGTTTTTATTTCCCAATCTAGCATCCTTTTATTTTTTATTTCCCTATCTAAACATTTTATATTTATTATTTTTTTTTATTTTTATTTTGTAAAAACTCATTTCTTTATTCATTAATTATATTTATAACAATTTTAAACATTAAAAATAATTATTTTTTAATGCATTTAAAATTAAAATTATAAAAAAAATAATTATTTTTTAATTTATTTTTAAAATGGTGCTAGATAGGGAAATAAAAAATAAAAAGGTGTTAAATAGGAAAATAAAAACAAAAGAGTGTTAGATAGAAAAATAAAAACAAAAAGATGTTAGATGAGAGAAATAAAAGTGTAAATGGTGTAGATAGAGAATTTACTCGTGTTTTTATCATTTTCATTTATATTTTAATTTACTGGAATATCTAACCTACGTGGAAGATGAGATTCTCTTTGAGGTAATCTTAAATTATTGTATGACACATACTCAAGAGGTACGGATGAATACATATTTTGACCACTATTATATAATTATGATATATTTATTGTGTAAATCTCTATTAAGGAAGAGTCAAAATAATATACCCAAAATTTATGCATAATATTATAGCTACTAATAAAAGAAAAATAAGTATATAATTTAATATAATTATATAACTATAAAAAAAATGTATATTCAAATTTTTATATTTCAAATATTTTTTGTATATGAAAAAGAAAATCTTTTTGAATGAGACACTAAATATCTTGTTTCATAAATACTAATATTTTGATATTGAGTGGAGTGGGGTAGAGAGTTACATTTTTTTCTTTAAAAAGGAAATAAAACGTGTGAGAAATAAATCCAAACAATGAATATGTTTTTTGCTTATCTTTTTCTTAAAAAAATAGAGAAGAACACGTTAAAAATTAATAGAAATAATGAATTTATGCTTTACTATTGAAAAGAATAATGAAAACATGAAAAGAAAAAAACATAAAAAAATATCATTATTTTTTTCTTTTTACATTTTATGAGTTTCTTTATTATTTATTATATAATTTTATGTTTTAATATTTATTAAAATTAAATAATGAGCATTATAAAAGATCTAATTTAATTCTTATTATATATAAATTAATCTTCCGCTAGTGAAACTATATTAAGTATATTATCTTACTAATGAATTTACCAATATATCCTGTTACATATAATGTGCATTTAGATATATAAATACAAATAAAAAAAACTTGTACTATTATTTATTGTTTTTCTAACAAGTTCATCACCATCAATTTTTAGGAGGTGTGAGTACCATTGAATAAGATAGTTCCGACATGAAATTAATTGAGGGGCACGTCAACTTTTGAATTTTGTGCTTGGATGCTTAAATCTTGAATTCTTAGGGGCACTTTTCTTTATGGTATGTTAAATCATAATAATTATAGATGCAAGAAGTTGTCAAGTCCATGTATTGAGATGAAGGAACTTCTTTTGGAATTTCATCTTCTCTTTTCTTTTGTCATGGTGACCAGTATCAGACTCCATGGACAAGTTCCATGGTTCCATTGTATAATGAAAATCTTGTCGATGGATGATTTTCAGAACATATATTTGTATGTGTATCTCTTTTACAATGCAACCATGTTTGTCAGTGACTCAGTGTTGTATCAGATCGTACTGGAGCTATCTTAGCCACATGTTTTATGTCAAACGAGTCACTAAATAACACTGTTGCAATAATGGCGTGCAAAGTATTGTATTTTTCTGCAAAGTGTTGCAATAATGGCGTCCAGAGCCTGCAACTTAATAACACTGTTACTTTAATTACACGTTGCTACAGACTTTTGTTTTTATATGCACGTTAAACATGCCTAACCGAAAAAATATAATGTAACACTCGTATGGCATAAAATATTTTCACTTTATTCAAAAAATGTAATAATGTATATTAATAATTCATATTGAAATATAAAAAATATAATTAAAATAATAATACATTAAATATAAGAAGTGAAAGTAATTTTTTTAAGTGTCAAAATATCTGAATTGTGCCTAACCAATCATTCTTCCTGTATCATGTGTTTATTAGATATTATAACTCATATTTTCTTTTACATCTATTTTAAAAAAACTATCTTAATAAAATATTAAATAAATATTATTAAAATTAGTTATAGTATAATAATAAAGGTAAATAAAAGTAACGATAGACTAACAACTCTAATATTTTATACAATCACATTTTAATTTTTAATATTATTATTTTAATAATTTTCATCTTATTTAATTATAAATATATTTTTATTATATATTTATTTTTAAATTCATCACATTAGATCACAAGTTGTTATTGTTAGAGTTGTAAAACTATTATTTTCCTATTTTCTTATATAAACTGGAGTGGTGAAAAAAACCATTCATTTAACAATTCAAAATAATAAAAGTATTTTTTTTCTATCTAAAGTTTGATAGATTTGAAATTAGAGTATTGATTATTTTACACCAATGCTCTAAATTGTTGGATATGAAGTCAAGACCAGGTTAAGGTGACTAGATACATGTTTAGTGAGTGGTTTAAAGCGCAGGTGAACATTGTTCCGTGACTTCAAGTGAAAGATTGTTGAGTATGAAGCCAGAACCAATTGGGTTAGGCTGACTAGACACCATGTTTAGTGAGTGAGCTTAGCTTAATCATTGTGTCATTTTTATAAATCTCTATTTAAAGAGATCATTGTACTTGTAATTCGGGTGTAACAAGACAGAATGAAACCTAATAGTTGCTCGTGTGGGTGTAGGTTGCAGTTGGCGACTGAACCACGTTAAATCTTATGTCGTTTATTTTTCTGCAGTTGATTTGTGATTGTGTGTTGTTTCCGCGTGCGTTTTCTCATCAAGTGGTATCATAATATCTATCTTATGCCTTATTACTTCATAAAAATACTCCTATCACATAATAATTCAAAGATTAAAAGAAGTTGTAATGTGGAGCAAAGGAAAAATAGGTGTGAAAAAATCATTTTCCTTGAAAGTATCATGTTCCCGTTTATTTGACTATATATTGAGCAACAAGGGTTCATACAAACACCACCCAACTACAACACTTTTAATATTGTTCCTTGTTTCCTTGATTGCCTATATTGTCTCAACAATTCCTCTGCTGAGATATGGCTTGTGAAACCAACACATGGTTGGTTATGTTTTTTGTTTTCATGGCTGTAAACTGCATGCAATGTGTCCTTGGGGTGTCCCAAGTGCCTTGTCTTTTCATCTTCGGGGACTCCATGTCTGATAGTGGAAACAACAATGAACTTCCAACCACTACAAAATCTAATTACAGACCTTATGGTGTGGACTTTCCATTTGGACCAACTGGAAGATTTACCGATGGCCGAACAGAAATTGACATAATCAGTAACATTTCTCTATACTTATCAAGACCTCTAATCTTTCTCATTTTTTCCTTAAACTATTTGGCATTCAGTTTTGCACTTAAAGGCTTTAAATTCAAATCTCGCTATTTAGTTGGTATACACTACCTTCTTTTCACTCAGCGATTTCTTAATAGTGCAGAAAGAATTAAAACCATGTTTATTTATAGAGCCAACAGTCTTTTCTCTTACCCTATACACTTTGATGAAGCTCACACTATTAGAGTCTACATATGCAGCTCAGTTTCTGGGATTTGAGAATTTCATACCACCCTTTGCAAACACTGGTGGATCAGACATACTCAAAGGTGTGAACTATGCATCAGGTGGATCTGGAATACGCATTGAAACCGGCTCGCATTCGGTATAAATCATAGAACCTAGTTCTTTCTTGTTTCTCACGATCTTCAATTGCTTTTGGTGAGTTCTTGTGTTACAGTTTTCATGTATGCTACTAAATTATTGCAATGCAGGGTGCTGCTATCAGCTTGGGATTACAGATAGCAAATCATAGAGTCATAGTTTCTGAAATTGCTACCAGACTTGGAAGTCCTGAGTTGGCTCGACAATACCTTGAAAAGTGCTTGTATTATGTGAACATAGGTAGCAATGATTACATGGCCAATTACTTCCTTCCCCAGTTCTACCCATCAAGCAGCATGTATAGCCTTGAGGAGTATACACAAGCTCTGATTACAGACTTATCTCTGTATTTACAGGTATCACTTGAAGTTGTGTGTTTCACAAATGATTAGAACATGAATAAATCTAGATCCTATTATGGTCAGGCTATACAAGAAGTTGGAGCGAGAAAATTTGCGGTGGCAGGCTTGGGTCTTATAGGATGCACTCCTGGTATCGTGAGTTCATATGGGACAAATGAATCTTGTGTTGAAGAGCAGAATTTTGCTGCATTCAATTTTAATAACAAGCTTAAAGTTCTGGTGGATCAATTCAATAACGGATTCGCTGCAATTTCAAAGTTCATCTTTATGGACACTCAAGCATTGGCCATTCACCTTCGTGCTAAAAATTGTACTTAGTTTGGTTTTCTTATATTCAAAAAAATTTATTGTCTTTAACTAAGGTTGTTGATTCAGTGCATATGAGATAACCTTATACATATTCCATGTGTCTCAGATTTTCTGGTTCCGGAGACTCCTTGCTGCCAAACATCGTTATCAGGGCTGTGTATTCCTGGGGAAATGCCGTGCAGTAATAGGAATGATTATGTGTTTTGGGATGCATTTCACACCAGTGAGCAATGGAACCTACTCAATGCAGTAACAAATTATAATTCTACCTCTACTTCAGCCTTCACTTATCCAATGGATATCAAGCACCTTGTTGACTATGGAATTAAAATGGAATTGAAGCTCAATAATGACTCCACTTCACAACCTACTGCCACTGAATAACTTTTGGTTACCATGCAGTCGTTCATGTGGAGCTGAATAAATTGTGAGTTTAATATGTATTAAATAATTTCGTACTACTGAATAAATTGGATGTCCTTCCAAATCTGTTCCAGTTTCTCTAAGATTTTACTTCGAAATCTACAGCATGTATATGCTGTCATGGAATGCAGGCACAGTTATTGTTTGGAATGCAATTCTAAATCAAGTATGTAATGTATAATTTGCAAAAAAAATAATAATAATTAAGTTTTAATTATTTTTGATATTTTTAATTGAGTATCTATTTTTATTCAGTTTTTAATAAAATAAATGACAAAAAAATTTAGTTAAAAATGCTAAAATTTATGAATAATTTAGAATTTAACCAATCCTTTTAAAAAATAATAAATAATAACGAGTTATCGTTGTACAAGTAATAGTAATAATATAATATATAACTTATAACGGAATAAATGAAAGAACTTGGAATGGAGATTAAGATGTAATAATAATAGTCATTATATAATATTCATACAAAAAATAAGGTTCAAAAACCTTAGATTAAATTTCACGCTAAATACGATTCAGCACTATAACCATGATATGGAAAAAGAAAACATAAAAGTGAGTACAAGTTTTGCTATCCATTCAAATAGTGATTAAAGAGAAAACTTTCCAAATAAGTGAGAATAAATTAAATAAAGACGCCTCTTTTTGTTGGTAAGAGGTGATTCGTCACTAATCTCGGATTGACAAACATGAATCAAGAGAAAATTGTGCCATAAATAAAAAATAAATTTTACCATTCATAGAGAAAAATATTAAAAATATAATATCTACTTGTTATGGTTGGGTTCAAACAAATTGCATTACCGAATAATTCAGAATTTTTATTTAGATATTCGATAATAATTTTATTGAATATTTTAATAAGTCTAAATTTCTTTCAAGAAGTAATTACTCAACTTTACTTACTTACTCATATATCAACTTATATTTTTATTAAACTTTTACGTCGAAAAATCTTAAATAAATTATTGATCATTTATGAACTTATATCTTATTAATTTTTTACTAACTTAAACAATTATTTTAAAATAAATTATTAATCGATCTTTATTATTTGAGTTTATCACTAGTTTTTATTATCAAAACTCCACGACTAACAATGAAAAGTTTATTTAATCTCAAAAGTACAAATACTCATATCGAAAAATTCCTGCAAATGCATAAATATTTGTATAGAATTATGAGATCTTTAGTTTTTCATAGGATAACACGATACATAAGAGTTTATATTATCCGTAGTGATTGTAAAAATATTCAGATAAAAATATTTTTAAAATGAAAATAACGAAAGTTGTTTTTTAATAATATTTAAAAAATATATTTTCAAAACAATAAAATAGATGTTAGAATGAAAGATAATTTTGTAATTATTTTACAGACTGATTATAATTTTTCTAAAAAACATGTTGTAAATTGTTGTAATTTTTTAAAAGATGTAAAACTATCAACGCTGGAATATTGCAGAGTAGTAGAAAATCATGGTTTGATAAAGAGAGAGTGTTGTTATTTGGTATATAATATATTATAAAAAAAAGCTGTTGAATACGAAAAGCTTTTTAATCACCGACGAATTTGGTATATAATATATTATAAAACACTGTGACGGAATTATTGGTGGGACTCTATACCATTATTGGATCTAGCCTACAGTAGGTTGTACAAAATCTTTTGTTTTTTTCTGGAAAATGTAAAATATGACTTGTATTGTCTTATATGTAAATTTTTCTAATAAAAATTCTCTCACAATAAGCAATTATTGCTTCAAAAACTAACTAATTTTTTAAGCAACTTCATAAAAATGTTACTTTCCTCCAAAGAGTTACTTGAAACAATTCCAACAATTGTGATGAATGAAATAAAAATCTTTGGTTGAAAATACTTTAAAGTGCCCAGTATAAGAGAAAAAAGATATACACATAAGACTCGTACATTTTATGTATTTTTTTTCTCTTTTTTTTACTGATAAGAGTGATTCATAACTAATGTAAACTTCAACAACAATAAGAATTTGAGAATTAAAATATCAAGTAAAAAACTTCATGAATCCAAAAGGCTCCTTTTTTAAGTATTAACTTGAATTAGTTAAAATTAAATTAAACAAAAAAAGTGAGTTAAAAAATATCTTCCTAAGTTGAAAACATTTTTGTGAGTAGTTAAAATTATTTTTAAATAGTAATAATTTGTCTCACCCTATTCTCATAATTGGTTGAATGAGTCACAAGATTGTAAGTCCCTCAAAGTGGAATAAAAAGAAAGTTGGAACCATTATGGATCAAGAGCTTAGCATATAGACTAAGGGTTAAATTGTGTTCTTTAAACGAAATGAAAGAATGAGACTAATTTGAATTATTTGATGGAATAAAAGGGGAATGATAACAATGAAAACAAATTTATTATACTATTTTACAGTTTTTGTTTTGTATTTTTATTTCTTTAATGAGGTATTTTTTACATAACATTAAAACCAGAAAGACCACGCTTTAATCTGCCCTGTACGTTTCATTTGTGGATGCCAAATCACAGTATCATCTTTAATGGCAATTATTTATAAAAATTAATTATGAATAAAAATATTATTTTAATAGAAGTTATATGCATAGAAATTATTTAAGTAATTTTTTAAAGTTTAATCTATTTATATATATACTAGATTTATATTAAAATAATATTTTTTATCATTTATAACCCTCTTGAGATGAATGATTCAGTTTGAATACTGATATTAAAAACACACTC
Source organism: Phaseolus vulgaris (assembly GCF_000499845.2). Taxonomy (NCBI): domain Eukaryota; kingdom Viridiplantae; phylum Streptophyta; class Magnoliopsida; order Fabales; family Fabaceae; genus Phaseolus; species Phaseolus vulgaris. Next base: position 27,300,038 of record NC_023754.2, read on the forward strand.
TTCACACTTTAATCAATTAATATTTTTTTAATTTAAAATATTATTATAAGTAGTTCACTTTTCATGCAAAGAAACTTTTCTCATTCAGTTTAATAAAAATTTGTCTTTTATACAAATAAGGTTGTATTTTAATATTTGTCATAGTTGTATTTTAGTGATGTTGTCAAAATATCACGATTCTATTCAAAAGTCTCATCTTTAAATTTGAAATTAAAGATAATTTATATTAAATTTTTTAAGAAAAAAAAATGCTTTGTCACTAACAACTTTAAATAATAATAATAATAATATATTAAATTAAGTTATTTAAATAAAATATAAATGAAGTTATTACATATAAAAATAATAAAATGAATCGTACAATGGGATTGAAAATATCTAGGAGTGTAAACGTCTCAATGTCCTTTTTTGAATCCATTTTGAAGATAAGATATTTTTTAAACATAAAATTGTTACCGAGTACAATGCTAGAAGCCGAGGTACGAACCTATGATATTTTGACTTCTTATTTCTTTATACTGACAATAAAATATTAATATTTATAATAATTTAAAAAAGTAAAAAATATTCTTAATAAAAATATAGACAAAATATAAAATATTAAAATAATTTTTAAAATTAAAAGAAATTAAAATATTAATATTTAATTGAGTGTAGGGTAAAGAAAAATATCAAATAATCATTTTCCAATAATCAATGACATCATAACCTGCCACCATACTCATGTCTACTTTTCTTGTCCTCAGTTAATGTTCCCCATTTCCTGGGGCATAACCTAACCTCTTTTGCATCATCAATTCCTCTGCTTTGGGATGGCTTGTGGAACAAACATATGGTTGGTTATGCTTCTTTTCTTGGCTGCTAACTACATTCAACATGGTGTCCATGGGGTGTCCCAAGTCCCTTGCCTTTTTATCCTTGGGGACTCTTTATCTGATAGTGGAAACAACAATGAACTTCCAACCTCTGCAAAATCTAATTACAAACCTTATGGCATCGACTTCCCCACTGGCCCAACTGGAAGATTTACCAATGGCCGAACAGAAATTGACATAATCAGTAAGGGTTGTTTGATTACACTTTTTCAAAGCAGTTTTTAGTTTTTAAATGAATAAAAAGGAACTGACTTTTCTTTGCACTTATCAATACCTCTATTATCTCTCTATTTGCCTTAACTATTGATCATTCAAGGTTGCCATCATAAATTTTAAATTCAAATCTCATGAATTTTGGGGTGTCTAATTTTTGAGCTGGGATGCACGTCCTTCGGTTTACCCTGCAATTCTTTAGTAGTGCTACCAGAATAAAAACTGTATTTATTCACAGACTAAGTTCTATAATTGCAGCTCAGCTTCTGGGATTTGATAATTTCATCCCACCCTTTGCAAACACCAGTGGTTCAGACATACTTAGAGGTGTGAACTATGCATCTGGTGGGGCTGGAATACGCAATGAAACCGGATCACATTCAGTACAAAACAAAGAACCGAGTTCTTTCTAGTTTGCTCATAATCTCCAATTAGTTTATGGTGGAGTGCTTGTGTTACAATTCTCATGCATGCTACTAAATTAACGCAGGGCGGTTCTATCAGCTTGGGATTACAGTTAGCAAATCACAGAGTCATAGTTTCTGAAATTGCAACCAGACTTGGAAATCCAGACTTAGCTCGACAATATCTTGAAAAATGCCTGTATTATGTGAACATAGGCAGCAATGATTACATGGGAAACTACTTCAATCCTCAGTTCTACCCAACAAGCCGAATTTATAGCCTTGAGCAGTATGCACAAGCTCTAATTGAAGAGTTATCTCTGAATTTAGTGGTATCCATTGAAATTTTCTGTTTCACAAATGATTAGAATATGAATGATTCTAAATCCTATCATAATACTAATCATACTTGTTTTGTATTGTAAGTATTGAATGGTTTTTATGCTTCTAAAGACATTAAATGCTTTAACTTTTTCATTTCATACTTTTTTATGGAGAAAATGTTCCACCAGTTGACTATGTAAAATTTTAAAAAGTCTTAGACTTAGAAACTGAACCTTTTTCCTACAAAGTATCTAGTTGGAGGATGTAATTACTTTATGGAATATTAGCTGTAGCATCTCAGTTGAAGCTACACCATGTATGGTATGATGATTGAGCATTTTGATTTCTATGGGCAGGCTTTACATGACCTTGGAGCAAGAAAGTATGTGTTGAATGAGTTAGGCCTTTTTGGATGCACTCCAGGTGTGATGCACTTTCATGGGACAAATGGATCTTGTGTTGAAGAGCAGAATGCTGCTGCATTCGATTTCAATAACAAGCTTAAAAGTCTTGTGGATCAATTCAATAACAGGTTCTCTGCTAATTCCAAATTCATCATGATAACGGCACCAAAGGCCCTTGACAATGCACATGGTAATAAATTTGGTTTTCGTATTCTTCAATCCACACCTCCAAATTAAAAGCAATGTATTGCCTTTGGCTGAGGTGCATGCAATAATATAATACTATATATGTTCTGACCTTAATCTCTATTCCTAAACACTATGGAATTATTTTGAAGCATGGGAATAATAATATATAACCATATATAGTCCATGTGTCTCAGGGTTTTTGGTTTCTGATGCTGCATGCTGCCCATTGGGGTGTAATCCTGATCAAAAGCCGTGCAACAATAGGAGTGATTATGTGTTTTGGGATGAAGTCCATCCCACTGAGGCATGGAACCTACTCAATGCCATATCAGCTTATGATTCTATGATTGATCCAGCCTTCATTTATCCAATGGATATCAAGCACCTTGTTGACTGGGAAATTGAGAGGGTATTGGAGTTTACAAATGAGACCACTCCACAGCTCAGTTCCACTGAATAAGTTCTGGTTATCATGTAGTCCTTCTATGACACTGAATTGCTTGTGAGTTCAGTATGTATAAATGATCTGCTACTTAACTGAATGACAAAGTGGATTACCTTTGTCTCAGATTTGGTCCAACTTATCTAAAGTGTGTATCTGTTTAATTTTTTTTTTTCTGTAAAAAAACATCAATCTGGTCCCTTACAATTAAAAGCAACACGGAGCAGTAGTGTCCTATTTCGTAGCATTCTGTCCAAGAGAAAAGAGATTGTTTAACTATGAATTTATTTTGTTGTAACTAGTATATATGTATGTTTTATTATTTGACTTTTCTTAATTGTTTAAGACCAGATACAGCAATGAGTGAAAATTTGAAATAGAACTTCTTTCAATGGGGGATAATAATCAAATATTCAAGATGGATCATTTATCAAAAAAAATCGTTGTTATTGTGATAAAATCTTATCTCTACTTCTGTGAAAGTTTTAACTTAGTCATTATTTCTATTTTTCACCTTCACAGTGTTTGAAATTTGAAGACTGGTGAGTTTGGGGCTGAAAATTATTCAGGATGCTACTCATGTTTAAAATAAGAATCCTTCAAAATAGTTTCATTTGAAGGATCTGATGAAATAGATATTATACAACTTTAGAGACTACTTATTACTTTATTTAAACTAAATAACAGAGATCATGATACTTTAAATGCCAAATTGGTGGTTTATTGAATTTATATTATATTACTTGATTAAGTTTATTGTGTAAGCTCTTATGAAATGCAGGCATAGTTGCTTTAATGGAATGCAATTCAAAGTCATTGCACTATAATAATTCGGTTTCTGAATTCTCCTCTGAAATAACATTACACTGATTATCCTCTTGAAAACAGCATCTGCCATTTAAATTCAACCTATTGCCATTAGTTATACTATTTATCTTCCTTTTCTATTTCTCCTATGACTGTATAACTTTTGTTGGTAGATTTTTATTGTCCAAAAATAATTTCTCTATTCGCATGAATATAAATAAAACAAATGGCAAACGACTATTGTCGTTATGTTTGATTTCAATGTACTCAAGTTTTTTTTATTAACACTCGTACTGGTAAAATTTTACGTCCTCTTCCTGTTAGATGGGAATTTCCTTTATCAGGCTGGGTTAAAATTAACACTGATAGGACTGCTACAGGATATCCTGGTCTTGCTACTTGTGGAGTTATTTTTCGTGGGAGTATGAGGGAATTTATTGGAGCTTTTTCTGTATTTCTTGAAGTTCAAACTGCTCTGGTTGCTGAGTTTTATGGGGTTATACATGCTATGGAGGAAGCTCAAAAGATGGGACTTACTAATGTCTGGCTGGAATGTGATTTTGCTTTGGTTTGTGTTGTGTTTACTGTTAGGACAAATATTCCTTGGATGCTTCGTAATCGATGGAATGCTTGTCTTAATTACTGTGAGAAAATTAGGTTTACGGTTACTCATATTTTTCATGAAGGAGATGCGTATGCTGATAAGTTGGCTAATTTAGGATTTTTTTCATAGAGAATCTTTTCATTAGTATAATAGGCTTCCATCTTGTCTGTTATTAGAATTCTTTATGAATAGGGTATAATCTACCTATGTATCGTTTTTGTTAACATATGGGTTTTGGTCTAATTCCCATATTTTTGTATTTTCTTTCTTTTTTCTTTTGTTTAATAATACTTTTTTTCATGTGATGACAAATGATTGTTGTTACTTGAGGTCACCCTAACTGAGATCTGAAGTTGCATAGTGATGCTTAACATGAAATCTTTTATTTAAAAAAAAAAAAAACTGTTGTCGTCAAAATTATCCTTACTGATAATTGACTTTGCATGTTTCAAAAAAGATAATTATGGATAAATCTTTAATTAAGATCATTTAAATTTTCATCAGAATTTCAAATAGCACAAGGACATGTTTGTTTTTAGTTAATATGTTTGAATTTATTAACAAATATAAGTAAATGTTTCTGAATAATTTTTGTTTCATAAACGTAGATGGTTGAAAAAAAATCACTACCATATATTGCCCGAGTATTTTATTTTTCAAAATTAAACAATTTTAGTTTACTTCATTCAATTCTTAATAAAAATGTTAACCTATGTTAGAATAATACTATGTATTGAAGTTTATTGTCAACTTTTATTATTAATATTTTAAATAAATAAGTAATTGACATTATAGACGACGTGGGTTGTTGAAGAAGAAAAGGGTGTGGGGAAATTTTTAATATATCTATTTAAACAAATATGGAGTGAAAAGAAAAACAAAAAGGGAGTGGGAATAGAAATACTACTGTTAGCCTGTGTTAACGTCTTCTTGTTGAATAGTCCTTCTGGCTCTTACTATTTAATAAAGTGTCATGAATAGAAGTGATAATTACACTGTTTCCTTTTAATTACATTGTTTTCTTTTATATTAGCACTAATTATTTTTACATCATTTTCGTTAGAAAATAGTTTTGACTCTCTACACAATCTTTATTTGTTACTTTAAATAGTAGACTCTTTCTTCCTACACCTCCATACCTTCTTCTGTCACCCCATACTAAATGTAAAAATACCATTTTCTTTTTTTTTTTGCCACCTCCATACATAATTCGGAAGCTGTTTTTGAATCCGGAAGTGTTTTTGAGATTTATGAAATCCGGAACTCTTTTTTGCATTTGAAATAAGCCCATGGATTATATAATCCGGATATATTCTGGATTACATAATCCAGAAGTCAATCTCATATTTAGAAAAGATTTCCAGATTATGTAATTCGGAAGCTAATCACTCCTCTGGAAAAAAAAGCTTTCAGATTACATAATCTGGAAATCTTTTCTAAATATGAGATTGACTTCCGGATTATGTAATCCGGAAGCTAATCACAAAAGGCTTCTGGATTACATAATCCAGAAGTTAATTCTGGATCTAGAAAAAGACTTCCGGATTATGTAATCCGGAATATTAATAAAGGGTATTTTTGGAATATAAAAAATATATGGGGGTGGCAGAAGAAGGTATGGAGGTGCAGGAAGAAGCAGCCTAAATAGTATTATGGGTTCGGTTGCTTATCTAAAAAAATTGTATACAGTTTTTGTCTTTAAAACAATTATATGAATTTGTATCTATAACCATTAATATTACTTTTGTTATCTCTCATATGATTATCTTGGTTAACTAATTTTCTAGTTTTTCATGATTTACAAAAAAATATTCATAATGAATGATAGAATATTGAAAATGTTTTTATTGTATAATTATAAAAATTAATACATATTTTTTTTTTCATGTTAAATTACACTCACCCATAATTTAATGTATAGGCTAACCACTTAATATTTTTAATAAAATGACCGTTAGGTGTCCTTTAGTTTTGAAAAAAAATATTAATATTCTTAATTTTTTAATAAATGACACTTATCTTGAAATATAGGTAACTTTCAACTCCTTTATTTTATTAAAAAAGTTCATATCAACTAAAATATTTTTAAAAGATGTAAAAAAGATAGTTTTACTAACATAAAATTAAATAATTTAATTATTATATGGTAAAAGCATGGATTAAATTATGAATTGTGTTATCAAAGTATAAAAGTTATAATAAAAATAGTTAACATAGGAAATGAATAGTAATAAAATATATTTATTTAATTTATAATTATATTTAAATATGATCTTAATAAAAATATAAATAAATAAAGAGTACGATGATTACTTAAAAGAAGAGGCGAATGTGTATTTAAAAAATTAGCATGATGCCATTTTCCGATCTTTCAATGAGTTCCTCATTCCATTGAATCAATACTACTTGCATTTGTGATATTACAAGTGTTGCTAACTTGATGAGTTTTCACGCCGGAGGATCAAACATTAGTTCCTTATTACATATAGATTTTCTTCATAATATAAGAATAATGTTTAAAAAAATAAGTGGTTTGTTATAATTAAATTATTTAATTTTTTATTCATAAAAAAATCTTTAATATCATATTTTAAAATTTTAATTTTAAAATTTCATGAAAAGATATATAAGTTTTAGTGAATGTTTTATTTTTAAATGAGAGGGGTAAATATCATTTTAATGAAGATATAAGGAATATGAATGACATTTATTAGAAACACGATATAAATGTAATGTATATTTAAAGATTAGAGAGATGTATGAATCTCATTTTATTAAAACAAAAGGGAGGTATGTGTCCATTTTAAAACTATTAATCTCATTTAGTGTGTTCTTTAGGAGGTAAGCAAAATTTTTCCTAAATTCAATTGAAAAAGAAATATATCTTTAATTTAATATAGTTTAAAAAATGATGCTAAATGTTATAGGAGAAGCCACGTAGTGGAATATATTACTCCTAAAATTGTTCATGTTGAAGAAAGAAAAATCTTTTGTATGTGCTATTTATTATGTGTAAGATAAATAAATAGTAAGTAATATATCTAAAGTCACATGACATTAAATCTTAATAATTTAGGTGTAGACGTTGATTAGAATATGTTTGTGGGTTTGCCCATGAGTGTGAATAATGTTACCAGTTTTAGTTATTATTTACGAGTAGCAACGTTTGGCAATATTTATAATAAAAAGCATAGGTAGAATGAGGATTGATATATAATTTTTGTCATTATTTAACTCCATCTAACCAAACATGGTTGGGTAGTGTGTTACTATCAAAGTTAGATGAGTTTTATTTTTAGTTATCTTTGTTTTGAGGGTTGAACTTGTTGATTTAAGTCGTATAAGTATTTTTTATTTTTTTTAGATGGTGACTTTTCTCTTTCTATTGGGACGAATTGTTATGGAAAGTGTGCTTTATATAAGGGTTGAATTACTCTTAAAGTGATTATATTTATTAATTTTTTCTTGTTGATAAAAAAATATAATCAAACAGACATGAAAAAGCAGTTAGAAGTAATGAGGAAAGGAGATTAGGAATAGGAAGGGATTTGATTGGGAATATTAATGAGGTTTTGCATATTAAATGTTGTTTGGTTGAGAAGTAAAATTGGTGAATAGAAAGTGAATAAAGATTGAAAAAGATGTGAAGATGTGTTGTCCATACTCTTAGGACACATAGTAACATATATGAGAGAGCGTTTCACAATAGATATACAGATAGTCTTAAGAAAGTCTACAAAGCCATTACATATATATATAGTACTGATTAGGGGATGCTTAAATCCCCTACACATAACCCTTACCATTCATCTCCTATCATACTACCACAACATCTCAACTCTCAGTACTAACACTTCATCTGCAAACATAAAAAGGGAAACAAAAAAACCCTAGTTAGATTAATGTTCCTACTTTCTTCAAAGTAGTTATAATTGTTTCAGTCTGGAACAATTATTATTAATTCAGTATTTCTAAGCAGTACCAAACAAAGTTTTTACCAAAGTCAATGCCACATGTGGTAGTGAGTGTGATTTAATTGTTAGAGGAAAAGAAGAGTCTTACACTAATTGAAGGGACATCTGATCTTGTCGGGCATACTGATTATTGGGTTGTAATCCAGTGACTTGGAAGTAGCCACGAGAGTCAAATGCCTGCTGAGACTGCATAGACTCATAGCTTGTGCCTCCAGCCAACACACCCATATTCTGGCTCCTCTCACTTTCAGCTATCTACACCACAACCACCATAAACATACACCTTATCAAACAAATAATGATCTTACAAAACAACCTAAAATATGACACAAACAGATACAAACATACCTTTGCTCGAAGAAGCTGGTTGTTGTTGTGCAAATCTATCTCCTGCAGTGTACATTTTAGTTATCATACTTTCAAACACACAACTCAAACTTTTTAAGACTGTGTGGTTAATTAGGGCAATACAAAACATAGCATCCTATTATAAATAAATAACCTATGTCACAAAATCATTCTTTCCCTTTCCTTCCATTTGCCTATTCGACAACCTAGGATCTGCACAGGACTCAGTCAGACGATTCTTTTTTCATACTTGAGTTTGTAAATAAGCTATTCTCTTCTAAGTCCCTGAAGCATGCCGCTTTACTATACTAAAAACATATATACCCTTTTTAAAACTTGAGCAGTAAACAAAATTTAGTACCCTCTTCTGGATATGCCGAAATTGAGCTAATGCATGTATTCCCACAGTTCAAACAAAACAGTACCATTATTTCTTGGCACAGTGCACGCAGAATAAACTAGAATTTTTCAAATGACACCAGAAATAAAAGAAGAGAAAAGTGACGGGATAATTTTTTTTTTTACTTCTCATTAAGTAATTATAAGTGTGAAAAAATAATATTAATAGGTAAATATCTATAAATTAAAATTAACTCATATATGTTAACTTAAGAAAAACGAAGAGCATGCCGATTATATATATATATAAAATATGGTTTAACTTATAACTCTTTTTATTCATTTTATCTTCTTAATTAATCTTAGTTTTTCCATCTATTCATCAACAATTTTATTTAAACTGACTCATCGAAGCAAAACAAAAATTAAAACCCTCAAACTCTATTTAAAAAACTCATTTGATTTAATTTTTGACTTGGGATAGGATGAGGCTACTGCAGTCAACTTAAACCAAAATATTGAAGGCACGTATTAATTTAAATATATACATAATTAATTTTTGACAAATATATGAATGTATAAATTTTCAACCGTATTGTGGAAAACAGAAGATATAATAAATGCAAAAAGACATTTTTTTAGAAGAGCAATGTAACTTATCGATTCAAAAGAGGTGGCAAACTTGAGGTAAACCAAATGCAAGAGATCATTCTTTTGGTTTCCTCACCATATTTATTAAACCAAATTAGAGCTTGGTTAGAAAATTGACTGTAGTGAACTGCATGCCTATTGAAATTGATTTATTAAGGAACAAGAAAATGCAGACACACAACTATGAATATTTTGTTAGAATCTAGTTTTGTCTCTCTACTCACTTGATAAGTAAAAATATCAAATTCAATGTTTCTAGAGCACATATCAATTATACATGCCAACAATTCCAATCATAACTTTACTCCCAGTGTGGCAGCTATTAGTCTTAGAATATGCTCAGTAGGTTATTCTACAAACTTATACATACGTTTTGTTTACTAAATTATAATTATAAGTTTCATCAAAATATATGTAAATTGTGTCATGATGCCTTTTATCAGTATATTTTTGTAATTATTAATCACCAAAGCCATAGTTAGAATTATTTTTTAAAAAATAATCTAAGAACCACATATTATCGATTAAAGTTACAAAAGAAAATGTTTTCTACTTTTTCTTTAGTTTTACACGAAAAGATATCTGACACTGATGTCTTATAAATGGCTTAAAGAAAGGGATTTTATCTCCTAAGTTATAGTAATATCTTCATAAAATATTAAATCATCTGAATAAAATCATTACGGAAACCTTCACAGATTCCTGTCAACTCGTAGATTAAATGAATGTCTTGTTGACACAACACAGGTCACATTTTGTTCCTTCCTTTTTCCCTTTTTGGCAATATGAGTTTGTTCTTTTTCATTTCTCTAAAAATGGAGCAATCACAACAGTATTATTCAATATCATTTTATAATGGGCCAATTAAACTAGTATAAAATACTTATTGATGAATAGTATGCATTTACCCTAAGCTGTAGATCGAATTTCTCGGTCCTCATTTATGAAACTGAAAACTACAAGCCACAATAATTTAAATCCAATGAGTGGTCAAGTTTAAAAAACCTAAAGACACCACAAGGTTTTATCAAACAAACATACAGAACGGATCACAATAGAAATCCAATGTGAATGTTCAGATACTCACTTAAATAGAAATATTCTAAGCCACTTAGAACATAATCACATACTAAATTGATATATATTCCCCTTTCAAAACCATTCAATCAAAACCATTCAATCAGAACCAATCAAGTTCTGCTCACTGATAAGACAAATATATCTATTGCAAATAAAACTTTAAAAAACAACTCATAAATATAAGAAAAATATTTACCCTCTTCTGCATGTACTCAATTTCAGCAAATAGCAGCTCGTTCTGATGTAATGTTTGGAAGGTAGCACAAGCAAAAAAGAGAAGCACAAAGTGAGAAAAATGCAGGGTTTAGCAGATAATATAAACCAAATAATACTTCTATCCTTTCAAAGGTTATAGAAAGAACTTGTCCATTACAAGACATACCTTTTTTGAACGAATTCTACTTATTCCTTTTTCTAGTTTACTCTCCAGGTTTTTTAGATCCTTGGCTGTCATAGAGCCCAAAGACTCGCCCATCATTTGCCTGCAATTAATTTTACTTTTCATCAAGGATGCTGAAACAATACCAATTGCAAAAACTACATGATTTGATTTATTTTTTCAAAATCTACAATTTTCAAAATTTGAAACCCTTCATGCTGTTGTTTTGTGAATTTTCTTTTCCTAATGCATCAAAAAGACAATTCCTCTTGCCTGTTGTTATTCTGCATGTTACTTATTTGTGCGCGAAGTTTATCTGCTTCTTGCTGGTAAAACTGGAAAATATATATGAAATCATACATGGTTATAAATATCAGTTTATACAATAAATTACAACAATCATTAATTAATTAGGTTATAAACGATACTAACAACAGCTTACCAAATTGAAAGCTTCAATATTGTTTCTCACCAAAAAATATATAAAAAGGAACAAGCAATACCTGAGCATTAGCCTCAGAAGCAGATCCAGCACCAGACGAATCTGAACATGCTTTTTTGTACCTCTCAATAGTTGCTTTGACACTGCAAGGATGAACAGCATCAGTTAAAATTCATGTTCACATTGTATATTATAAAGCTAAAGGGACAAACATTTATAAAGGGTTTGTAAGCTGTCTCAATTTTTGCAATCATCTAAAGAACAATCAATCGTTAAATTCATTAGAAGCTATTCCTTTTTTAAAAAAAAAAAATTCTCAGCAAGGGAGTTATTGTTGCAAGTGGAATAAATAAGAAACTATGGCCTTGTAATTTTATTAAGATCTTCAAAAGCTAGGCTCCTGAACTAATAACATTCTTAGAAGTTTATATCAGCGTAACTGTATGCCAAAAGCAGGTTAAATATAAGATGGTAGAATGAAAAGACTGGGAAAAGGCCTTAAATTGTAATTTTTTAACAACATTTTAAATTAGCACTCCACATGAGTGTTTATTCTAAGAAATTGCCATAATCTGGATGGGAAATTGATGAGGTTTTCTTTGCTTTCAATTTTCTCGTGATTAAACTCGTTGTCTATAATACTCACTTTATAGTTATCTGCTTCGGAGGGAAGCCCTACTGCCTATATATGTCTGAGGAAGAGAGAGAGTTAGAGGAAACCTAATTATGTGTAGAGACTCTAGTTCAGCACACAAGCTCAGGGCAATAATGGTTTTATGAGAATCAAATGAAAAATGCAATGTATTGTCAATTATGACGGTTCCATATGTGGTTATTAACCAATACTGATGAATATGATGTTAATTAGAATAGAGTTATTTTAAAACCTAATTCAAAGAGCACACAAAATCGGTGATCATTTGTCCTTTTGTTAGAATGTAAGACTCTAGTGTTGCATTGTTGTGTGTGTATCTAACCAATTGAATATCAACTATATGTTATATCATGTGCGTGTCCGGTTATAATGCCTGTTGTTATCATTAATCAGACGATTGGAATGAAAAAGCTAAAACTTGGAAAGCTGAGATTTTTCTTTATTCAGAAGAACAAAAAGTATCTTGTTTTCTTAGAGAATCTCAATTTGAAAATTTAAGGGTATTCCCTTCATTTTTCAGAGTCAATGTATTACCAATAATCAAGTTCAGTACGTCTAATATAACATCTTTTCATTTCATACGCAACAACACATTTTTCAAACTGAGCTTAATTGGTGAATGGTTTTGGAAAATTACCCAATAGAGGTTAAATTACAATCAAAATGAATTGGAAAGTTCATCATAAAAGTATTTCAGAAGTCACAGTAATTTGTTGGTTATTGAGGTGCGATTAAATAGTTGGCCTGAGAGTAATAATTGAAAATTACTCTGAAAAGATAAGCGAGGAAACGATTATAGACAGAGTTTAGAATTAAAGTTTTACTACCTCATTAATTTCATTCCCTGGGCTTTATCTTCCACAATTTTTTGACGGTTAGTGATGAATGCTTACATAAGCATAAAACCTGTCTTTCCATCTTTCAATCCTATGACTAATCCTATTTGCTTGTTTTGGACATAGAAATAGAAAAAAGGAGGAAGTGAAGAGCAGGTGTCATGTCAATCTTATCTTGTATTCAATTCAATATGAAATTAAACATAGAACGTTGGAGATTAACCAGAAAAGAGTCCTCTGGTTGAGGGTCAAATCATCCAACTCTCTCAGTTAACTCAACCTTAAACGCAACTCTTTAAAAGCAACGTCAAATGATCTCATGAGTATGTCCTTCTGGTCAAAGTCAGATTAGATGTGATAAAAATAAAATCTTAAAATAATGAAAATAATCACTTTCCATATTCATAAGAAAAATAAGGAAAACCATTTTCTTCTGATACCTTAATTTCCTCGAGCCACTGATTGGCTGCCTCTGCCACGCTGGCACAGGATCCCACTATATGATTGGTTCAACTATTTCTAGGGCTATTTTTTTCTCTGCCACTTGAGGGGAACCCATTTCACAATGGTTAATACCCTCAGCCTCATTGAAATATCCACCTCGATGAACCAACATAAGACTCAAATATGAAAAGATTCATATATTATATATAATATATATTACACGAACTTTATTAAAATAAATCTAAAGGGAATAAATTGAATAAAATATGATTAAATTATTGAGTCTTTTCTGTCTGAAAGTCTGTGAACATCACAGCCGTCCAATTCAGCTCCTGCTGTAGCAGCAGCAGCGATAGTTTTACGCTTCCCATTGCATGGAAGAAGCCAACTACTCAGAGCTCTCCCATTGGCTACCTCAATTGTCGTACATTGTCTCTGCCACAATTTACCTCACTCACTTCAATCTTTAATATTTTTGTTCCCTCTACCTCTCTCTCCTTATTGAGCCTAAGAAACCCTTTTCTTTTTCCTTCTCAGACAATTACTTTCATAGATATATATATGTATGCAAGATATTTGAGCAAATGCAAATCCCAGTCTGGGGTGCCAACAGTGGCGAAATACATTATGATAACCCCAGTTGAGTCACTTTTATTGGTTCATCACTGTCTTTTGCTGTGCGATGTAAAAGAATTTTTACTCCTTGAATAAATAGGAGAGAAAGGGAAACCAGGGAAAGAAAGAAAATTTTCCCAGAGAGGGGTGTTTCCACTATAGAAGATAAAACTTAGGGTTCAGATGGAAGAGAGAAAGAGAGCCCGGAATGGGAATCATGACATAAACTCTTTTGTCAGAGGGTCAAGAACTGAAAAATCATGTGTGACGTGACCAAAGATTCTTTCAACCAAGACAACTCGTAGACTAGTCCTTAAAACCCTAACCAGATTCACCAAACCTCATTTCGTAAAAGGAGGGGAAGATCAACCAAACAGATTTGAACTTTGAAACCGATTTTTACTACTTAGGAAATCTTATTAACTGAAAACAAAAGAGTTTCAACTCTTACTTTTTCCTGATCAAGTGTAATTATCAAACTCACGCTATTGCTAATAAAACCCTAATTAGAGTTATGTTTGACCTAGGTTGGATCTCGCACGTGGGTGCAAGTGGGATTTGGGGAAACCTCGGTTCAAGTATCTGGACTGAAAATCTTAATCTAGGTGTGGCCTTTTTGAGCTGATTTGGTTGTAAATGTTTCGGAAAGAGATTTTCTGCATAATCTGATCTAAACCAGTGTTCGGCTTTAACAAAACCTAAAATTAGTTTCCTTTTTTCCTTGCAAATTTATTTCAATTTGGCATATTGACAAATCTCTTGAAATTGTACCGTGCTTTGTTGATGTGTAACTGACGTATTATTAAGGAAGTGTCAAGGAGATGGAAGGATTGGGCTAATTGAAGCATGACAGCTTTTGCTTTAGGCCTTCTTAGCTTAGCCCCATAGATGTGTAAGAGAGAGAAGGTGAGAATAATGGAAGGGGAAAGAAGAAAAAGGAAACAGAAAATTAACAAGAATGGAGAGGGAGTTGGGGGAAGTGGCTGATCTCACAGACCTGCATAACTTCCCAAATCCTTACCTGTTGCTACTTACAACCATAGTGCTTCTATTTCTATCTATTGCACCAGATCTATGTATCCAACAAACCAAAAACTAGGAAAATTATCATAACCAGAAAAGAAAATATAAAAAAGGAGAAGGGAAAGAACAGAAAAAAGCTCATAGAAGGAAAAGGCCAAAATAGAAGTAAAGAAAGACAAGTGATCCTTGGTTGCAGGAAACAGAGATAAAAAGAGGAAAATCTCTATCTCAACTGCATCACAAAAATGATTATGTTCTTTGTGCTCAAATCCTTCAAAAGATCTATTTACAGAAGCAAAAATCTAAACCCAAAGTCCCCAAAAAGAAACAAAAATTATCATTTCTAATCAACTTCACAACACAGAACTGGGAACAACAAAAAGCTCAAAAGGAGTTCTGAGAAGGGAAGAAAAAATGTGAAAAGAATTTGAGGAGGACAAAACTCATAAAGCTAGATACCTGTTATTAGCGTATTCATAGAGACGGCCACGGCTAGAGAAGACGATTAGAGCAACCTCTGCATCACAAAGCACAGATAATTCATATGCTTTCTTGAGCAAGCCATTTCTGCGCTTACAGAAGGTGACTTGGCGATTGGTGGTGTTTTCAATCCGCTTGATCTCAATCTTCCCCCTTCCCATCTTCCTCTGTGGGGAAACTGACATGGATGGGTTTGGAAAAGCCATGTTTGCAACCTGAATCAAGTGAAGCAAAATCAATATTTTTAGTTCACACAATAAGGAACACATGTATATGTTACATGTATACATGTAAGAGTAAAAAATAATAAAAAAATTCTGGTCTTTTCAACTAGTTTTGTCTGATTAGAGAGAGTATGAGAAGGAAATTAAACTTGGAATCTCATTACACCTCACAGCCTAACTTTTACATCATTAGTAGGAAATTTTGATTTGAGGCAGTAACACAGTGTGTAATCTAGCAGGGTTTTTGTTGCCAAATCTGAGTTTGGAATGAAAAGGTTTGATTGACCCAAAAGAGTTGAAGCACCGAAGATGGATTTCAAAGGATGTTTCAATATTTTGCAAACTAACCTGGTGAGAAAACAAAGGGAGAATATAATTAAGGACACAACAGATTTTTGAGCTAGCCCTTGAAACTTTCTTTCTTTTTTCTCTCCTTCTTGTTTTCCACTTAGCAGAAGAGGAAGGAGATATCAGAAAATAAAAGCAAAGTGGGCAAAGAATTGGGTATTTATAAAGTGAAAAAACGACATTTCATCCATCGTGGTTTATGCATCAGAAACTATACTCATCTGCCATCTTTATATTTTATTTACTTTTCTTTGTCCTTTTCTTTTCTTTTCTTTTTTTCTACCCTCACTGGTTTAGTGGCGTATATTGGCCATGGATCAAATAAGAAGGATAAACCTAGAATAACAATTTGGATTAAGCTTCGTTAACTTTAAAAGAAAAAAGAAAAAGAAAAATTCGAGAAGGAAGTAGGGCATATGAGGGAGAGAGAGAGAGAGACAGAAACGAAGTTCTGATAACGATATTAATAGGGTGAAAAGGACATTGGGCTATGTAAGAAAAATATATACCGTGTCTCAGAGATAAAAATAAGTTTTATGCGCAGAAAAAACCAAGAGAGGTTGATTGAAAAATACAAAATTTTACATTTCATGGGTGACAAGTTTGAATCTCACTCACTTTTTTCGAACCAGATAAATATTAATACTCTTTACATTTCAACACTTTTCCTATCCTAAATTGGGGGCATTTGTCTCTTTCCTATATGTTATTTACAGAAAAATCTATATAAAAAAGACAGACTATAATATTTTTTTTTTATCTTGAAATTTAATAGAGAGAGCTGAGATGTGAAATGAATAAATATTGGTCATGCAATTATTATACAATAATGCTAATATCCTTTTTTTATTAATTTTTATTTGAGATATATATATATATATATATATATATATATTTCGATCATTAAAAAAACAATTAAATATTAACTAATTTAAAGATAAAAATAATTAATCCTCATATTAATTAAGTTGGATATTATTTTTGTTGGATATGAAGTCAAGACCAATTGGTTGGACTGACTATACATCATGTTTAGTGGGTGAGCTTAATAATTGTGTCCATTTTATAATTTTGCTTGTTATTGGTGTGCAACAGGACATAATGAAAATCTAATAGTTGATGTAGGTTGACGAACCACGTTTATTGTCTACCGTTGATTCGTTATTATGTACGTTGCTTTCACAAGCGTTTTTCTCATCAATTTTATAAACAAAGAAACTTTTGTATTTAAAATAGTTTTTATTATTAATACAAAATTATAAATTAATTTTTAAATTAGTATTTAACATTAGTTACTAATATTTTAGTTACTAACTACTCTAAATTTAAAAATAATTTTTAATTTAAATTAGTGACTAATTTAGAATACAAAGTATAAAATCTGATATATATCAATTTAAAAATTACTTTATAAAAAAATTAATAATAAAAATTACATTATATATTGTTATTATTAGTTATTAGTTGTTCTTATCTTCTCATTAAACATGCATTTTCTTTAAAATTACTCTAAATATAACATAAAATTATATATATATGTTAAATTATTTACTTAATTTTATACTTGTTTTCATTTTACGTTTTAGTTTTCATTAAAAAAAATAATTTGTAGTTTTTATACTCAAAAGATTGTTACCGCTAGAGAAAACTTTTTGCTAACCACAACAAAAGTTTTATAAGAGATGTTAGTGTGTTAAAAAAATCTGTATATGAATTAATAATTAAAAATTTGATTAAAACTTAAAAGAAACAATTATTGAGATAAAAAAATTAACTTTACATAATGTATCATCCTAATTCCGTGTGTTTAAATAACAACTTCTCGTCAGCAACTGATATGTTGACATATGGCCACTGGAACACCATCAAAACCAAGTCATTGATAAATAATAATTATGCATAGTTAAATCACTAGTATTGGTGGACCAGAAAAAAAAAATTACTGGTATTGGTGTTTTGTTATGACACACAAATACCCCATTTTTTACTAAACACCTACTATTTAGTGTCCTCCATCACCCACACTAGAATTCAAACACATCTTTCCATAGTCCAAATTTTTTAATCATAATCGTCATTTTCACTTGGCGAGCATAGTTATATTGAAAAGATTTATGTTTTATTAAAAAAAGTAAAGACATTATTATATTTTATTAAATGTTAGAATGTTCTTGGAAAATTAAAAGGTAACCATTACTAAAAAGTCTCGGTGTACAATTAAATATAAAAAAATATTTAGTTACGCATAAATGAAAAGGCTTCATTAGAAAAAGTTGCATCCTAATTCAGTAATTTCCCCTCAAAATTAATTATTTTTTAATTTGTAATTAAAAGTATTTTTAACGGACGAAAAGAGTAATGAAGAAGCTGTTTTTAACGATATTTGTGTGGGGACATTTTAATAATAGAATGACTATAATGAAAAGATGTCTAATTTTTATTTTTTTTTTATCGGCAAAGAGAAAAGATGTTTAATGTGATTGTTATTAGACTTAAAATTGTATTATATATTAGGATTATTTTGATGTTATTAAAATAAATTCACCTTTTTGTCTCTTTGTTAAAGATAATTGTATCACTAAAAGAAAATAATTTTGAAATGAGATTATCGGAAGTGGTTTTACATATCTTTTTTAAGTTATGCCACCTGACAATTATTAATCATGTAAAAGAAATTATGAGAACGCATAAAAGGGTAACACTATCAATATTTCTGCATCATTATAGAGACTAAGGAAATAGAGTTAGAGAAAAGAAAAGAAAAATCTCAAGAAGCACGATTGAAAATTTATGAAATTGGTTATGCATCCGGTGAAATTTCATAATTCTATTATAGAATATTAGGGAATTTAATAATTGTGGAAAAATATACAAAATGCTTTTTAGTATAACTCGACACTAGAAATATAAATTATTTAAAATTTATGCTTACACTTTATTTATTGTTTTCAACTTACCTATATGTGAAAAAGATCATTCATCAAGTTATAGGCTCAATAGACCCGTGCTTTTTTAATTATAATCATTTGACTTATTGTTGAAGATTTCTCCTAGGATTAGAGATAATAAATTTTCATACTATTTAAAAAAAAATATAAATCTTATATTATAAATAGTTTTATAAGATTAAATTAGATTTATAGTTGAGTTATAAAAAACTAATTTGCAAACTTTAAACATGATATTTGTTTTGTCATAAGTTTACCTATTTTTTAAAATTCGTGAACATTGATTGATATGTGGAGATGAGGCACTAGTTAATGATATGGTGTAAACAGAGACCAAAAACATAATTTTTGTTGTGACTTAAAGATATTTCTCCTTAGAATATTATGTTGGAAGAAACTTTTTATCTAGAATACTTGTAGATATTAATGATGTAAGTCAAGTAATTAGTTATTTCTATTCTGCTTCCATATCTGGACCGATGTTTTTTTTATATAGGTTGAAGCACCACTAATAATTCTATTTATATTGTTTTTTTTATTGTTGATAAAAAGAAATTCAAACTATATAAACTTATAAACTGGTTTTTTTTAAGTTCCATTGTTAATACTTATTTTCAACTTACTAATTGATATGACATTTTTTTTTATGAATATCTCTATTTAAATTTAAATTTAATTAAACCTAGTTCTTGCTTTGGTTGGTTGCTTTTACTTTTAGTGACTACAATTATGTCTTCATTTTGTTTGCCTGTCTTTTTTAGGCCTTGTCTCATTTTTGTTGCTGTTGAACCATTTTATTTTTTGTTGCTAATTCTCACTTTATATTTAGCTTCTTCCCCTCTTAGATACTGAGAAACTCGTTTATAAGGAAAAAAAAAATGTCTTAGAATCTTGGAATCGTAGTTTTGTTTAGTAGATTTAAGACTTTATAGTGAACCAGATATGATCGAGAATATGTGAATTAGTAAAATTAATATTTTGACATTTCAAACAACCAGTTACAGTCTGATTTTAAAGGCAATGTGATAATTAAAAAAAATAAATTCTAAAAAATGTAAAAAAAAAAAGAAATAAGTAAAATAGTGGATCAATTGATTTATATGAATTTATTGAAAGGTATCAATATATCATTATTATTCTAAATTATTTGAAAGGAGAAGACTTGGTTTGATATAAGTTGGGATCCTACAAGGTGGAATCCTTTCATTATTGGACTGATATGTGAACCACACAATTGTTTTGAAGATCAATGGTTTATTATTTACTAATTATTATAAAAGTGAGAGTTTTTAGTGATTTTTTTTATTATTATCAGCAACAGTTTTTAGTGATGACTTATTTATTAATATTCAGTTAAAGTGTGAATAATGAGTGTAAAAAATACAAAACAAAAATATAATATTAACTAACTACATCGAAACTAATTTAAAAATTAATAACTTTTTTAGTAGTATTTAAATAATATATAATTTAGTTACTATACCAATTAATTATTTTTATATTTAAAATTGGTTTCTATTTAATAATTTTTTTTTATAATGTAACCTAAATAATAGTTAAACTAGAAAACAATTCACTAAAAAAAACTATTTAATAACAACTAATTTTAAAATAAAAATAATTAATTATTAACTAAATTAGATATTATTTTATAAATTAAAAAATTATTAACATTTAAAATAATTTTTATTATTAATAAAATTTATAAAATATTTTTTTTTATTATTCAACATTAACTATCAAATTACTAACTCTTTTAAACTAGAAATTAATTTTTAATTTAAATTAGGAACTAATTTATGTCCAATATAAAACTCAATATTACATCAGACTCAAGTAGAATCGATTCCTTGTAGGATCGATTTTTCGAGTTTGACACTTGGTTATGACACTTCAGCCTAAAAATTCTTGTTTAGTTGTTGAATGTATGTCCTATACGGAAGGTGTGATCTCTTTGGTGGGTTGATATAATTGTATTTGTTGGGTTTTTATATCTTAATCTGGTTTATTATTTTGGTTTGTAGTGTAGTGTATGTTGGATCCTTAGTTGGTAGGATGCTAGGAAACTTGTTTTGGATTTTTTTTTATAAGGATTGAGATACCTCTAAAATGTTTCATTTTATTTTATTTATTCTTTGTTGATAAAAAAAATAGAATTGTTCCTGCCGAGTTTTTCATCAAACCTCAAATAATTCAACATAAAAAATTCACTTAATTAAAAAATATCATTGCACATTTTTTTTTTTATCATTCTTCTCTAAGCTTGATATAAAACATGCGTCGTCAAAAGACTAATTTTGCACTAGTATATATTTCAACTGTCTCACAAATTAATTATTCCTAAACAAATTCTGAAATATTTAACTAGCATATTGTATCATTTTCATTACAATAAATGGGGATACAAAATTAATTTAGAATCATTCAACTTGTCAATTCAGTAACCCCGCATGTCTTTTTAAAGAATGACTTCTTTGAAACCGCAAACAGTATTATATTTTCATTTGATAACTATTTATAATAATATAAGAATAATTTTGAATAAAATATATAATTAAAAATATTAATTTATTAAAGTATTAATGGGATGTTTTTACCATGTTAAAGTATCATTGTTTTTTTTAACAAAGTCATGCACTTTTATCATAAAGACTAACATAAACATATGTATTTAGTATATTGATTAAATTAAAATTATTTAATAGATTAAAAATATTATTAATATTTAAAATAGTTTCTATTATTAATAAAATTTATAAATTAGTTTATAGAATTATATGTAATTAGCTATCAAATTTTAAATTATTAATTAATTTAAATTCTAAAGTCAATATAATAGCTATATACTAATAAAATTATTTTATATATTAATATTTTTTTAATCTTTAAAATAATATATAATTTAATAAATGATTAATTACTTTTTAAAAAAAATAAAATTATATAATAGTTTTCTTTTAGATATGGTATTTAAAAAAATGACATATATATGGAGGTATAAATAATGTTGGTTCTTCAAGAACAATATATGTGTGTGTGAGAGAGAATAATGTAGAAGGAACAGGTTGACGCCCTATATTACAGGGCATAACTTACAGTGACGGAGCGAAGAGGTTCGCTTATATATATATATATATATATATATATATATATATATATATATATATATAGTTGCAAATGGACATAAAATGTGGTAGCTGATAATAAGCATTGATGTCCGAAAAGGATGTTAGATGCAGAAATGCACAGTGAATGAAACTAGCAGTGGCAGTGGGATCATTTAAAACTGAATTTTAATTTAATAGTCATTTTTAACGTATCCAACAAACACACACTAGTTATGCCTTGTTAATAACATCAACATGAAGATGGGACGAGTTGCAGAGGCAGCCATGAAGCCACTGTATATAAAACTTTTTATGAGGCTTCTACAGTCACTTTTTTATATACTGTTGTCGTAGCTGCAAATTTGCTTTCATGACTATTTTTCATTTATAGAAATAATTTTAAAGCAAACTATTATTAAAGTTATTATAATTTAAATATATTTTTTTATTTTCTATACAATTTTGAAATGCAAACCGACACATTAACTATTACAGGGTTTATAATAATAATAATTGCTGATAAAAGAAACAGAATTTATAATTAAATAAAGCAAGAAAGGAATAGAGAGGAGTTAACATTCTCAATAAATGAATACCGTTTGTCTTGAAAAAGTTGAAAAAATTATTTTATTTAGTGTACTTCATACGGAGCCAGAAATATATTTAGATACATAAGTTAAAACTTAATATTTACGTATTATTTAACATTTTATGAACGAAATGTTTAATTTGTAGATACTAGTTTTCTTATATCGTTCCATACAATGAAATTATTAAATATAATTAAATTATTAAATAAAAACTAATTTTAAAAATAAAAAATAATTAGTACATATAAAAAAATTAATAATATAATTTATATTTTTAATAAATAATTTCTAAATCATATTTAATTAACTACTAAATTTTATTTTTTTTAAATAAAGATTAACGGTTTGTGTTATGGAGGCTAAGACAACCCCTCTGCTCTCTTAATTCTTAGACCCGTTGTCATATTTTTATGGGAATATAACATAGATGGGTTTTGCTGCAAACTAAGATGGATTAAAATTAAGTATGTTTTTGGTTTTTTTGTATGAGATAATTGGTATTTTTATTTTTTTATCGGCGAGATAATGGCTATCCTATGCATTAGTAAAATTGAATTTTGTTGTAAGAGTGTAAATTTGGGACTATATAAGAGTAATTATCTAAAAGGTTAAAAATATTTTTTGTTTTTTTACTATGATATGTGATTCTTAGTTTTTTTTCAAAATTCGTTATTATTTTGATTGCAGATTGATGTTTACCATATAAAGACGGTCAAGAACCGTTATTATTTTGGGTGTCATTGTAAATCACCTGTTTATAACAACGGTTTTAGATCTATCGTTATAAAACCACATCAATGAGAGTTATAAAACTTTCGTAATTCTTCCAAATAAACAATGAAAAAATTAAAAAAAATATTTTTAAAGACGATTCCAGATTGGAACTGTCGTTACGAGTGTGATTTTTTATAAATATTTTACTATTATATATATACATTAACCTGCATAAAATACCAAATTTCCAGAACAATAATACAATATGAAAATTTACATACAATACATTAGTACATATAAAATTTTACAAAAAGTTCTATAAATATATGAAAATGTTTTATGTCATTTTAATAATTCATCTATCCTAAAGTGTTACATGGTTACCTTAAGTTGCATCCAAGTGAGTTTCTTTGCATTTGCACTTTCCCTCCAACTCAGCATGTTATATCCAGGATAAACATTGAAATAATAAAATTTCATGTTAGAACACATAACATTATGTAATGTAATATATGAGTAATAAATTTGTGAATGTAATATAATCATAATGGTTTGATAAATCTCTAATTTATACTAGGAAACGCAATACAAAATTTTAGAAATTGACGTTATTTAGATGCGTGTTGTGGGATTTGACCTGCAGAGGAGGGCTGAAGAGTTGGATTTTTTTTTAAGAACTAAATATATATGGTATAGTTAATGCATCACACTAACCCTAAACAAATTTTTTGAGATTTTTTCTCATATAACACTATTTTCACTTTTATTTTTCTATTCAACACTTTTTTATTTTTATTTTTCTGTTTTAGTCTAAAAAAACTTTTAGATCCATTTGACAAATAAAAGAAGGAAGGACACATATTCAAGCATAAGTTTTGTCAGGACATTTGGGTTCAATAATGTATATAACAAATAATATTATTTAAGATCACATGTTTACATATGAATAGATAGAAAGAAATAACTACTTTAAACATATTTTGTAGTTGTTATCCTCAAATAATGAATTGGGAAATTAGGATATATTTTGTTGGTTGTTTTGTTAATTCAGCGTGCAACATCTTCTTTTCTCTCTCTCTCTTTCCTGCTGGACTTCTTGCATCATGGCGTGCATAAATTAACTATTCTGTTTTGCCTGTTCATCGGGACATGCATTGGTTTAGGATGAGATGGAGAAAAAAACTACACGATCCATATTTAAAAAAGTTACGTAGCTGAAAATAGTTGTGTTGTGTTTAATTCCTAAAGGTGTGAAGGTGAAGTTTTATTTGGAAGAGAGAAGAGAGAAGAAAAAGAAGTATGAGAAGACTATATATAGAGAGATGTACGTCCAAGGATATGCAAGTGGCATTTATTTGAGTTGATTGGACTTGGGAAGGGAAATTGTGGAGTGTGTAGAAATTGTTGCATTGGTGGGTGGTGGCTCATCACTCATAGTGGCTTAGGACAAGTCAATTATCCATGGACATGGGAAAAACACCATCCACGTTCTTCACTTTTATTACATACACACACTCACACATGCATATGCTCAATTTTCATTATCTTTAAATATTCATATCCTTCCCTTCCCCTACTTTGCTGTTTTAGGTCCACCTAAATTCTTGTTCTCGCTTTGGTACCCTTGAACCGTTTATTCCACAACCGCATGCCACTTTCTTAATCATTTTACCCATTTTCGTAACTCCAGATGCACGGATTCTATTAAACTCCACACTTTTGGAAATTTAACTAATGTCATCACCCCATGTGCTCATCAATTATAATTCACTTTTCTACCCTCTCTTCATACTCAAATATATATATAATCTATATGTTGTAAACGGGATCCAATTTTTAACCAAAAATAACACTAATCAAATTTCATTAGAGAATCAATTTTTTCACTACCTTTTATAAGTATTTCAAATTGACATTTTGGCAGCAGGAAAAAGGAGATAGATATATGGCACCTAAAAATAGCATCTGAAGACTTCTGTGATAATGACGTACGTTGACCAAAACCCTTCGTGTCCTTAAGACTTCTGTGATAAACTCAAAATTGTCCTTAATCTTTTTACAAAACCTTTGGAACTAAATTTTGACAATGCCCTTTCATGCTTTAAACATTTAGCAATTTTTATTTATTTTTATAATTAAAGTAGAACATTTCAGCGTGCTTATATATTATCAACTACATTCATACTTCAAGTAACACCAATGAGAA
Organism: Phaseolus vulgaris; assembly: GCF_000499845.2. Lineage (NCBI taxonomy): Eukaryota > Viridiplantae > Streptophyta > Magnoliopsida > Fabales > Fabaceae > Phaseolus > Phaseolus vulgaris. The sequence continues at coordinate 27,325,703 of NC_023754.2, forward strand.
CATATTATTAAAAAAAATAAAAAATAAAATATAAGAAAATATGTGGATTAAACAAAAATTCATATGTTAACAAAAACGGTAATTTATACTTATTAATAAAGAACTCTAATAAAATACTAAATGGAAGTCTATTATACCAATAAAAATACTTTCTATTAATAAAGCCTAAGTTAGCAAGTTTATCCGCACTTACATTCCCTTAAAAAAATATGTGAGAAACTCTAAATTTGATTTTTTCACAGTTTTATGACAAGTATTTCACCTATTATAAAACATCTAAGGAACATTAGTCTTAACAATAAATATAGCACCAAACTAAAACAAAATCACATTCAAGTTATAAACTAGTAAGACGCATCTTTTGAGTTTGTTCAATAACAAGTATAACTCCATAAAACTCAGCAACCAAAACAGTATGAACATCAAAGAAAACATAAAAACCACCAATAAATTCTTCCATACTTCCACGAAAAATACCACCACAAGTAGCAAGGTTAGGAGAACCCCTAACACCATCAATAACATGTATAACTCCATAAAATTCAGCAACCAAAACAGTCTGAACATCAAAGAAAACATAGAAACAACCAATAAATTCTTTCATACTTCCACGAAAAATACCACCACAAGTAGCAAGGTTAGGAGAACCCCTAGCATTATCAGTGTTTATTTAAAAAAATTATTATTATTTTCATTGAGTATTTTTGCTAACTATGTTTAATTTGTGGTCACGTTCCTGTACTTTTTCTTTATTGTCCTTTTAGGTTTCTGTGACTCCTTCCCTTCTATCCTTCTATTCATTGAGTTCTTTCTTGTTATTTTGTATTGTTCTCTTTGAATTTATAGTTATACCTTGACGTGGTATTTCTTGTACCACGTTTATTCTGCAATAATATTTATATTTGTTGATTAAAAAAATCACACAAACAAATTGTTCTATTTTGAGGTTGGCATGCACTACAAGAAAAATCAATAAATAATAACTAAATTTAGAGAGAGAAAAATTGATCATTATATTAATTAAATTAGATATTAATTTAGAGATTAAAAAGTTATTTGTATTTAAAGTGATTTCTATTATTAATAAAAATTTATAAAATCGTTTTTAAATTAGTATTTAAATTAGCTACCTAGGTTTTAGTTACTAATATTTTAGATTCTACATTGGTCTCTAAAAGACTAATAAAGACTACTTTAGAATATAAAGTAGTAAGTAACTAAAACCTTGGTACCTAAAGGTTAGATATCAATTTACAAACTATTTTATAAACTTTTATTAATAATAGAAAATAATTTAGATACCAATAATTTTTGTAGTTTATAAAATGGTCTCTAATTTATTCAAATAGTAACTAATTATTTTGGTCTCTAAAAGTAGTTTCCATCTAATCATCATTTTCTTGCCGTGATGCATAAGTGTTATTTTTTATTTTATTTTTTGATAAAATATTTAATTGTTTTCTTATAGTCTTTATTATAAATATAATGCTTTTAATTTTTTTAATTAAACTCCAGTTTCCTTATATCATTTTTTATTACTATTTAACTGATAAATAATTACGTTCACAAGTTTGTTTGTTTTTATCTGCAAAGAAAAAATAAATTAAATGGGGGTATTTCAAGGATACCATAACCTTATACAAAACACAATTTTAATATGTCAACACTCCAAGCACTACACATTACAAGAAAATCATGAAATAGAAACCAATTTTTAGAGACCAAAATCATTAGTTGCAATAATAACTAAATTAAAGACCATTTTAGAAACTAAAAGAAAAATCGGTTTCTAAATTAGTTTCTATTATTGTTAAATAGTTTCTAAATTAGTATCTAATTAGTAACCAAGGTTCTAATATGTCTTGTGAATAGAGAGTAGTCTGTCTTGGCGGTTGAAATTTTACAGATTTAATGTTGAAAATCATGTCTGGAATTTAAAGATTATAAAAAGTTATTATTTAATGAGATTTAAAGTTATTATTTCCTTAATATTTTTTATTTTAATCATTTAAAAACCTTTCAAACATATAAAAAGTTAGTCAAATATTATCCTTAAGTATGCTTAACATTTATTCTAATATTTTTGGAAATTTTAATCCTAGTTTCAAATAATTTCGAAGCATTATTTTTTAAATTCTTTAGTTAGTATTATATGGTGAGCAACATAATCATTCTAATTTAATAGTTGTTTAGAACATGTATTCTTAAAATCACTGATTAACGTGTATATGGCATTATACTTTCTTCCCTTGATATGAAACCAGAGACAGTGCACCCTCGAGTCTTTCGACCAACTGAGTCCCCCAATAAATAATAAAATTTAACTCACTCAATTTTTTAGGTTAATAACACCCTAAATATATATATATATATATATATATATATATTATTTTGGTATATATATATAAATTATTTTGGTAGCTAATTACTAATTTGAAAAGTAGTTTATAAATTTTAATGGTAGTTAAAACATTGGTAACTAATTAAATACAAAACTAATTTATAAATTTTATTAATAATATAAATTATTTTAAATATTAATAATTTTTTTAATTTATAAAATAATATATAATTTAATTAATAATAATTAATTTTTTTATCTCTAAAATTAATTTTTATTCAATAATATATTTTATTGGTTCATTATAATAATATAACTTCTTCACTTTACATTGACGAAGTAATTTCAGAATATTTTATTTGAATAGTCTTTTATGAAAATAAAAATATAATCTTGTTAAATAAGTTTACTAAAGGATACAAAGACATACAATCTGTTTGTTTATAGGCGAAGAAAACAAAATATTTACTGTATAAAGGTAAAACACGAAAAAAAAACCTACAAATAACAAAAAAACACGAAAAATCAAAACATTTCGACGGTTAAAACTTTCTTCGCAAGAAAGGATAGGGAAGAAAGTTATATATATATATATATATATATATATATATATAATTAATTATTTATAACTTACTTGAATAACTTTTATTTTAAAATTAAATTATTATTATTTTTATTTAAAATAGGGTTACAGTTTATTAAAACTATATAAAAATAACATAATTAATCATATTATATATAGTAAATTATAAATATAAAAAAAAAATTAATAATAAAAAAAAATTATATAATAAAAAAAAATTATATAATAATTATATTAATTATAAAAAATAAAAGTAATAATGTTATTTAATATGAAAATAATTTTTTAACAAATATTTATATCATTTTGTATTTTTTCTAAAGTTAGTTCGTATACATTATTGAAAATAATATTTCAATAAAAATAATATTTTAATTAAAATTAATTATGATATATAAATTAATTAATTAAATTAATTTTTTAACAATTTTTAAATATAAAGATAAATTTGTAAATTTATATTTTATCAATTAAAAAATATAATTTCAATCACACCTATTATATCACTCATAAACTTTATTTTTTTTCTACTCTATTTACCTTAATCCAAACAATCTCATTTTTTTCACAATTTTTCATTAAATCATCTCAAATCCACTTCCTCAAATTTACTTTCTAATCCAAACAAATAATTAGTACCAATTATGTTTACGTCTAAGAGAGCAATAAACAATTAATAATCCTTAAAATAAATTACTGGTATTTCATTCTCAAAAAAGATAATTAGCATTAACTGAGCCCCTCTTTTTTTTCTTTTTTTTTCTTGTGAAGAATTGTGTCCCTCTTATATATAAAACATAAAAGTTACATTATGTTACCAGCAAAACAAAACAAAAAGTGACATAATAATTGTTCCTTTTGTTAAGATGCTCTATAGAGTCTTGCGTGGCAGTTATGTGTTCTTATAGTAAGCTTATTGCAACATTAACATCCATGTGAATGTCTTTTTCATATCTCAAACCACTTTCTCTCTCAAAACTAGACCTTCTAACCTCTCTATCTCATATAAAAAGTAGAATTCCTCCATGCTAAAAAGTCACACCATAAATAAGTCAATACTTGTTTTGTAGGGTTCTAAAATTGGATTTAACTAATGAGTTAGCCGTTATAAACATATAGTTCAGGTTTGTAAATTTTAATATAAATTAATTTTTCTCAATCAATATATCCGTCTTAATTTAATTTTAACATCTTAATTTAAGTTTTAGCTAACTTGTTTATCCGGGTTACATAGGTAACTTTTAAGATTTCGACTCTTTAAAATGAAAATTTAGGTTATCTTTGTAATTTGAAGATTGAAATAGTTAAAAAGGATGTTCAGATGGATGTAAAAGAATATAAGGAGAATACTCACATGTCATGCCATGCAAAATTAATGTACTAATAGAACGTCTTACACCAAAGAGATGATAGTATAGATAATGTTAGACAATCTCATATCGTCTTTCAATGATTTCAATAACAAAAAAATCGAATAGATGCACCAAAAGTAAATGACTCTCATGTTCTTCGACCAATGGATTCTTCAGAGTTTATCATCCTTTAATATTCAGACAGGACTAAACTAAATCAAACATGTGTTAATCCAATTCAATCAGATCTTATCATGAAAACATGTGTCTACTGATGTATTCAATACGTCACTTGTATTGATGCGTCTACTTATGTGATATTTCTCTTTTACCTCATGAATGTGTGTGAACTAACCAAAAAATCAAAATTAGATAAAATAATTGAACTCTCAACATGAGTTCGGGAATATTACTAAGAAAAAACTCTAATGCTCTATTTTTTGTCACAAAGTATTTTTAAATTCAAGATAAAAATATCTTTGCAAAATATTTCCTTCCAATTTTTTTTCGGATATTACACATTTTATTCTCTAATTTTTTAACTCATATTTTATTTTCCATTTTAATTCAAGAAAACAATGTGAAATTTCGTGTAATTCTGTCCATTTGTAATGATCACGCTTCATTCAACTCATCTAGTCAGACTTTTCTATCAGACCATCTAGTCACAATGTCTGCTCTTATCAATATTAAACTCTCTGCGACTAAAATACAATATTAACAGTTAAAAGAAAAATAAAATAAATCTCAATTAAAAAAAGTAGATTTATTCATAATTATAATAAAAAAATTATAATTAAAGCATGAAATTATGATAATCACGTGACAACGACGTATTTACATATTGTTGATGGGAGTAATTTGATGAGGCTTTAGAAATGTTACATTATTCCAACGACTTCTTTTTTTGTTGCCTTTTCTCTCCCGAACATACGCTGTGAAACATTATTTAAAGAGAAACATGGACGAACCTTTCTATGTTGCAACCCTGCTTTTGACATTTTTATGACAGGAATAACAGTATCTTTTGAAAGTAAATTTCAGAAGCTGGCTAGTCCTATTTTCTCCTCCAAAATATATTATTTGCATACTTGTATATTTTCTCCTCCCTTCACAGTGTTTCATTTATCAAAAAAGAAAAAGTAAAAATCAGACACTAGTCTTCAAGGCAAGGTACCCACCATTCATTATCTTTCCCTTAGTCATTATGAAAAGGTTGTACGAATAATTAAGTAGGTAAACTCTACCTTTCACCTCAAAATCAATTTTTGGACCCACTATTTTCCACTTGGAAGTTGGAAACTAACCAAAGCAGCAGAAATAAAAAATTAAGGTACAGTAAAATTAACATTAACTATGTTTACACAGAGTGTCCAACTCTGCTAGATTAATGTATGTATATCCATGACCTTAGTTACATCACCCACTCTTCCCCTGTTGGTTTAATATGGCATCATGATATTCTTACCTCATGTTGTTTAGTTTATAGTTTGGTACATAGAACTGAGAAATGTTGACGGTAGTGGCAGAATGTTGCATGGATGGTCTCTATTAGCAGGTGCTTAGGAATTGTAGGCATCACAGCATGGTGACACCACTAAGGGCCAATGCAATCCTTGTCAATATTTCCGTCTTGGCGACGCTATAGCATTGGTGAGGACGAGGCACTCCCATGTTTTTTTCCTTGCTCTGTGGCAAATTGCTTAACCTTTTTCTAAAGCATCCAACTCACCTTCTTCTCATAACTTGAATTGTAATTCCATTTAGCTCTGAAATGGAAAGGTGCTGGAGAGATAACCCAATTTCTCAAGGGTCAAACTCGTTATGTTTTCACAACAAAAAAATCTTGCCCATATCTGCCACGAGGACCACAAGTTGAGGGTAAGTGGTACCACATGCCTCTTGCTTCAGCCATCCAAATGCTAGAGTTAACACACATGTGTCACCACTGGGCATATGTAGACCTCTCAATTATTGGTTATGCATGGTTTTCAATGTGAACCAATTATGCAAAAGAATGGGTGTGTGGTGGAGTGGAATGCATTTGAAAAAGAATTTTGTGAAATTAGAGGCTTGATGCCTGATAACAAGTCCCTGATTAAGGGCCTGTTTGGGAGGAAGGGGAAAGAGTGGAGAAAGGGAAGACAAAGGTAGAAGAGGCCCCCCTTATAATTGTTTCCAAACCTCTCTTCTTTTTTTTCTGATAAAACAACTAACTAGGAGTAGGTAAATTAGTTACCTTATCCTTGTTTAAAATACCTCTCTTTTGGCTTAGTCTATAGTACTTGTTCTAATTGTTAAATTCTTCATTGTCCTTAAACTTGGTATAGCTGAATTTCAAATAACTGTCTCAACAAATAGAGGAAACCCATAATTATCTTTTCTTTGGCATTATTTACTCCCAATAAATGCATAATTAAACTTCAAAATCAATGCCATTATGGAATGATAAGTTTTGTGAGAGTGACTCTTAGAAGAGAATGTCATTCACTCATTCTTTACTGTAAAGTTAGGAGCAAAGTACAAGCTGCAGTTCCTTTGAGGAGTAATATATTCTTTGCACAAGGGGACCACAGAGCAATTACATGATTCTCTATAGGGCTTTCAAATGATGCTACTCCTTGCTGTTCTTCAATGCAAAACCTAATCTCATAAATGCATAGTATGTAGGTTATCACAATCTCACCTTCTTTGTCGTCAAGCTATTGTATGATTTCAGCCGATTCAAGTACTGGCTTTCACTCCCACATGCTTAAATAGAAAGTTTAGCTCAAACGGGAACTAAATTCAATTCAAAGAATTGGGTGTGGGGGCTGCTAGGATTTTGCCCTTGTTTAAGCACTTATATCACAACTTGGTCATGAACTATTATATCCGGTATTAACGGCCTTAATAACTCTTCGGCTACATTTTAAGTTACCATAGTCATCCATCCGAACAAGTCAAATGTTTTTGTCAGTCTCATGCCACCTAAAATACTTCAAGTATAAGGTTTTGAGTTTCTTTTGCTTTTTTTGTTTATTTATGTTTTGTTCAGACACCAATTGAGTTTTGAATATCAAGAATGAGTTTATTATTTTAGCATAAAAAAGACCCTTTGTATTTGTAATGTTGGCAACTTTTGCAGTTTGTAATTTGTCAAATTATAATATATGTCCAGGGTGTCAGAATTTCATATGTGCAGTTCAATTATGTTTTTGTGTGTGTGTGTTTTAGAAGCTGCAATTTTTTTATAAATATATTCACCACTTTTGCCTCTTCCCATAAAACAAGTCATTCTGCTAATGGCCTCAGTTTGCTGCTTAGGGTGGATGCTAAAGAAGTTTGTCACAACTTTCATAAATGGTATTGCAAGGGTAATTGGAGGAAAAGTTAGGCTTTCAATTAAAGTGAATTGAATTGGACTTTGTAACAAATGAGCATTAGTTTGCTCAACTACCGGATAGGAATGTCATGAAATATTTCTCCTAATCGAAAGTAAGCATTAGTGTCCTTGGTCCCTCAATAGAAGTCAGTGGAACTTTTTTCTACCAAGGCTTAAGAATATTGAAGATCAACAAAAATACTCAATCTATATTAGGTAACATCTTTCTGCTCTCATCTCACTCCACTTCAGGGTGACTGATGCTTGGTCCCATCCCTTCCTTTTGCTAAAGAGAACCCACAATGGTAATTGGTAGATGCTGGTAATTCCCAATTACAGTATAAATCTGTTGTCCATTTTTCTCCTCTTGTTTCTTTGTTACCTTAGGCCTTTTGCTCTATAAAGCCTATGAATTTTAGTTGATGGGTCCAAATTCAACGACCCAAAAAGATGTACAAGATAAAATTGAGGGTCCTCTGCCACCATTGCCTTGTTGGATCAACGGAACTAGAAAAAATTTAGTACTTCTTTCTCTTACGAATGAAAAGTTCATGCCAAATTTTGTAATGTGATATTTACCCATGAATATGATGCTTCTCTGTAAAGTTTCTCAAGTGGTGCCAAACTTTAACAGAAGATGAAGTTTACTGCAAGTAACTTAAAATGGATCATGGGGATCAATGAATTTACCCTGTTAAAAAATTTAAAAGGGAAAAAAAGTGACTAATGCTTATGTATAATGTTGATTGCTCTTTTGGATTTGGAGTGTATAAAGTCCACCTTTTTGCTAAAGGCTCCACTCATAAAAAACCATTCTCGTGCTGTGCTTGAGCCTCTTATTTTTTTACTGTTGGATTGAGGTGTAGGCATGATATGAACCAAACCAACTTTTGGTCTTGCAGTCACATGGTGCTGAATATAAATTTTGTTACTTATGTGGCCTCCAATCACTCTTTTTTCACATTCTACAGAGCAATGATGTGCTTAGAAAAAGCACAAAGCAGTTGGACGTTGGTACCTGTTATAACCTTTTTTTTACTTATAGAATGAGTATTAGTAAGAATCCTCACCCACCCCAATCCCCAAATAAAATCTCCCAAGTTGAAACTTGAACCTGGGAAAGGGAAAGGAAATGGAAATAAAAATGAATTTGACGCTGACATGGTGAGTATTATTATGTTTTGGTGGCATGTTGGTATCTGAACCAAGAAAGCATGGGAAATAACATATTTTTTATAGTCCCCATTTTCCATTGCCGAGTGATGCGAAGCATGATGGTTTATTTTAGAGACAAAGTCCCCACCCACAAACACAAGGGTAGGGCAATCTTATTATGACCATTTTAACAGGTAGTTGGGTCCAAGTACAAAATCATATGAGCTGCATTAATTTCCTAAACCCTCCTCTTCTAGCCTTGCCCTTGCCCGTGACATCCCCTCCTCAACCATCACACCAAATCCTTTGCTTCCACTGCCATGTGGCTCCAGCTAACCCTAAGCTTTCAATATCTAACATATCAAAAGATACACACTTATGACACTTCACAACAATTATCAACAACTCACTTTTATAAATTCAAATTAGATACATAATTATGTACAACTTTTTCTAACTTAATAACATAATATACTAACTGTTAAGTTAATTGGAAATTTGATTCATGAGCCCAATTTGAAGGGGTACGTATTATAAAGCAGGAAGCGATATTAAGAGTTTTACTCGTTGAGGAACCTTGGATTTGCCCCATCTTGAGTTGCAGAAAGAAGAGCTTAAAATGTTACGTACGAAGTCAAAATAGAAGCTGAAACACTGTAGTGGAAGTGAAGCTTATAATATATATATATATATATGTCAATTACGTGCAAAGGTTTCTCGAAATAATAGGGTTGAGCTGGAGTCTATGGTTGGTATGGTTCCCCAGTAATTGGAAAAATTTCATGTTAACAGATTCTTCATCTTTATTGTTATTATGATGCAAAAGTTGGGTGTGGCATATAGATAGATTAATTAGTATTGACAATATTAAAAAGTTGATATTATTTGTGTTTGAAGGATTTGGATTACGGCAGAGGGCGTGTGGTGAAAGGAGAAAAAGGTAAAGGTAGGAGATTTGCTTGCAGATTTGAAACTGTCCAAATGGGGAAACAAGGCTTCCACGCACAGTGCCAAATTTTGTTATCTCTTCACAAATAGGTAAGCATGCCTGCAATTTGGATTCGCTACTTTGGGTTTAGTTTAGACCTTAACCCATTTTCAGCAACCATATTAATCTCTTCATCTCTACGTGCACTCTAAACACATTTCTTAAATATGCTTCATAGAGTAATTCTCTCGTCTTCTTCCTTAAGGGGAAACTAAAACACAAATCCTGCTAAATCTTACTGTAAATATTTGTTTCCTATTAGGTGATACCACCCATAACATAATCTATCTTTTAATTAACATCATATTTAATGCTCGTTTGGTAGATAACTACTTTCTCTTCTACCCTATTCTCCTAGTTCTTTTTTAACCACTATATTTCTCTTTCTGGGAATTTGAGAAACCATTCTGCAACTCTTTATTTCACCGCTTTATGGTGAGTTTCAAAATAAAATAGATTAATTAAATGTCAAATAATTTCTATAGTTTTACAAAAATTCAATTAAACTATTTAAGTAATAAAATTTAATGTATATAAAAAGTGGTTAAGAAAATAATAAGTATCTTCAAAATCATCTACCTTGTCCACACATTTTTTTATTGTGTTGAACTCTCCCCGTTTCATTTTTGGAGGTGATAGCACACAAATTAAAATGAAATAATCGCATGACTACTATTTTAAAAAAATAAACATATTATATGAACTAAGCCGTAAAAGACTTTTTATTTTTGTTTCGTTAATCTAGCTTATATTTTAACGTGATGTTCATATAGGTAATACAGTGTAGGAATATATTTTTCGTTATAGTATTAATATAAAATATTACTAATTTTATTAATGACTAATAGATATAAATATGTTAAGACATCCTACAGTATCTAATAAAATTAAAAAATAATAATAAATTGACTCAAATTTGTCTTTCTAAAATCTTTTTGATGTAGAATAGCATTTGACTTTTTATCCATAAAAATAAATCATTAACACAACACTAATATTATTAGAATGTTAACAAATTCATTTTTTTTCTTGAATACCAACAAAGAATTGTATATATTGTGAATATTTTACTCAATATTATATAAGTGTGTTTTATAATTATAGTGATATAAAGGTTAAATTTTACTTTTACTTCTTTAATTTTTTTATTTTTTTTTACATATAAAAGCTTTCTTATTAGACATTACTGTGCAACATTTCCGTTAGACTGACACATCAAGTAGCAACAATCGTCATCGGTTATCACATGAAAAAAGTATTATTAAAAAAAATATGGAAAACTAGATAAAAACTTATATATATGTTAACTATTTTTTTTTAATTTCTAAAACTATTTAGTTTAGTTTTTTCTGTTATAAAGCTAAGAAAATGGCGATGGAGTATAATGGTGTGTGTAACTTATTTCTTATTTTCATATTGACAATATCTAAAAAAAATTGGGATTTGATCTTTGGAGCTGGATAGGTTACTTGTATTGCTTATGCCTCTATATAGTTGACTTCCTTTGTACTTTTAATAACCTCAAATTTGATTTGTCTATGAGTAGATAAGGGATACAACTTAACAACTGAATGTTTCTTGTTACACAATATAATAAAATACTTCTATATATTTATTTTTTCCTTTATTGATAAAAAAATAAATGCAATTTTACCAATAGTTGGAACGACAAGTAACCTTAGCATGGGAGTTGCAAACACTATATGGTTAGGTGCTTCAATGTCGAAACATTTTCTTGGAAAATGCTGAGTTGTGTTTTTGTTATTTCTTAATTTTTTTTCATAGTAAAAAAGGGTTGAAAGCAAGGATGTCTTTTACTATTGGTATTTTGCAGAGATAGTTTGTTGAAAAAAATGTTTGATTATTATGAGATGTAATGTGAGGTATAAATTTAATTTTTATGTTTATTATGAGATGTAATGTGAGGTATAGATTTAATTTTTATGTTTATTTTGTATAAAGTTATTTACGATTAAGGGTTTCCATTCAAATGCATTGGAAGAAGTATAAGATATGTGTAACCATATATACGAAATATATGGTTTTAGTATATGTCTCTTTGGATGAACTAAGTTACACATTATAAAGACGAAGGACCAAATTGACCCTACTTAAACACATATGAAGGAACAATTTAAACATAAAGAACTAATATACATTTATTACAAAAATATAAAAGGCGAAAATTGTACTATGTATTAACATAAATTCAAGCATTAAAGTGTTTTTGATTAAATGAATTTGCATACAAATGTATTCAAACACAACCAATTGAATATTTTCAAATTCTGAATATATTGGAGTAATAAAATAATAACATTAATAAATTTCATCATTTAATTAGAGCTTACCATGTTACAAATATGAAGTCCATTCAACAAAGTCATTAAACCAATCTAGCACATTAGACACCTCTTCATAAAGTCTTAAAGTGATTACAAAATCCAAGGTAGACATAGGTTTTAAAGTGCTCAAAAAGCTAATCAACCAATAATGTTTCATGTTCCTATTGGCTTACTCCATATCATCCATTTCAACTTTAATCCAAGAAGTTATTATTCAAGTGTGTCGAACAAAACTTTGGTGGAATACTTCACACTATTTCATCAATTGTTGGTAGTAAACCTTAACAATTAAGTCAAATAGTTACTTAAAGTAGACTTTTGTAGGATTATTTGGTAAATTACAAATTTAACTGTATATCAAATATTTGATTTTTTGTAATTATTATTAGAAATTAATAAATAATATTTTAAAGAAATCATTTTCTTTCATTTTCTCAATTAATTCTTTTAATAAAAAAAAATGTTTATATTTTAAAAGTACACCTAAAGACAACTTTGACATTACATTAAAAAACCTACCAACCTTCATTAATTCAAATCTATCACATATATTAATAAAACACCCATGCCAAGGCTTGGAAAACAAGGAACAAAGAGTAAAATACAAATCAAATGGATGGACTAAGTGAGAAGATAGAAAGAAGATGTCATGTTTGTTAGATTCAGATAATAAGCACATTATTAATTTACTATTTAAATAAATTCTTCAAGATAATAAACTAAATTAATTAAGAGAATCAAACTCTCAAAGACACAATAAATATTATTTTATATTTATGAAATACAATGGAAGGGTCTTTTATAGGATGAGAAATCAAGTTCAAGAAGCTTTCTTAGATGTGAAAAGAAGTAAGAAAAACTAGCAATGAATGAAGGATAAAAGTAGCCAAAAGTCTAGATACATGGGATGAGAAGGAAGTTGCAACTTCCTGGTCTTGTTTTGTCTCGTGTAATAGAGAGATACTGAGGTGCATCAGCTAACTTTAATTACTACTAATTAGAGTTAGTTTATAATACTTAATCACCTTCTTATTATAGAATATGATATAGGCTTTTAAAATTTTCTAACACATTTAAAATAATGATTCTAATTTTATAAAATATTTATTCCCTAATCTATTTTTTCTACTATTTTCTTCAAATTTCTTAAATTAAGTATTCGTTATCCTTTCTTCACGTTACAAAAATAATTAGTCTATTAATTAAGTTATATACTATTTTATACGCTAAAAAAATATTTGTATCTAAAGTAGTTTTTCTATTATTAATAAAAATATATGAAGTAATTTCTGAATTATAATCTAATACTAGTTATTAAGATTTTAGCTACTAACTACTTTAGATTCTAAATTATTTTTTAATTAAATTAGTGACTAATTTATAATATAAAGTAATTAGTAGCTAAAATCTAGAGCCACCTAATGTTATACATCTATTTAGAAACTACTTTCTAAACTTTTATTATTAATAGAAACTACTTTAGATATCAATAATTTTATAATTTATAAAATGATATATAACTTAGTAAATATAATAACTAATTATGTTGTGTCTCTAAATTAGTTGTTATTTGTATTACATAGTGTCGAGACCTTCTCAACCTATACCATGACTAACTACTTGGATGAGTACACCTTGACATCATAAGGACAAGTTAAGAAGAGATTAGCTAAGAACTCGAAATTAGTGTTAGAATAATACAAGAATTAACCATGGAATTTGTGCTAATCTAGGTTCACTAGCACAATGACACAACTCATCCTTATAAATAGGTTGATCAACATCATGCTAAGGTACACATTTTAATAACATTTATCACTCTCAACCACCATATATATCAAACATTGACTTGAGCATTGAAAAATCTTTTGTAGGTATCCTCCCTCTCTGACCGAAGACTAACAACCAAACATGAATAACCATTAACACCTAAAATACAGAAGATTATTTAATGATTTTCTTGTAATGTGAAAGTTTTTTATTTTATTTTATTTTATCTTTAATCATATTTCTTGTAAGCGGGGTATCTTATTTTTAATTTACTTGAAGTGTTTTCTCTCTATCTAGGGTTGTTCTAAATATTTTATATTAATATTATATCAACATTTTTATTTGTAATCACTAACAAAAGTAATAACTTCATAACAGAAAAAACGAAACTTAATTTTAAAAATTCAAAGGACCAAACCAGATATTTTATAGCTAAGAGATCAAACTAAATATATATAAAAAAATAAGTTAAAAAAGCTAGAGTAAATTTTAGTCTAATATAAAATAGCATGAGAGGTTGGAGAATTAAGAAAAAAGTTACACTTTATTGTCAAAGCATATAAATTGAGTAGGTGAACGCGTAAAATCTAGATATATGCAAGAGTGATAGGTAATGGTAAAGAAAAACCAAAACAGTGTAAGCCGTTTCAGGAAAAAACAAATCTTCCTTTTTCTCGTTACATATTAAATTTGCTATAAAAGTTGGAAAGGAAATAAAGAAATTATTTATTGAGTACGGAATGAACTATATTGAATTTCTCCCACAGTTGGTAAGAGGATTCACTGTTACAACTCAGAAGAGGACCTATTCAAACATCATCCGTGACACAATTTTGGGAACTTAAGATCACTATCGTTAGCCACAATTAATTTGGAGAAAAACATGAAGAAATTGAGGTTGAGTGTTTGGTGCTAATTCATCAAATGAAAAATCACGTGATATTATATTATTT